>NC_045664.1:322470-622470 GCF_009829145.1 Chiroxiphia lanceolata
TGGCACCCCCCAGCTCCGGGCATTCCAGCACCTCCTGAGCCCCCCACCAGCTCTGGACGCTCCAGCACCCACTGCTCGAGCGCAGCACCCCCAGTACCCCATAGCTCTAGTCCCTCTGGCTCCAGCACCCACAACCTGCAGCTGTTCTGGGGATGCTTCTGGGGCTCCCCCCACGCTGCCACGAGGGAGGAAGCTGCAAAGTCCATTTCCTCACTCTTCAACCCCAAAAACCATCTGGGGAACCCCCCTCTGCTCACCTCAGCCGGGCACTGCCTCATCCTCCCCCCCAGTCCTGCCTGGAAGGTCGCTCCCAAGGACATCCGCAGTCCCGGGGACACGAGCGGCCCTTGGGACACCCCGGAGCGGGGGGGAGGTGTCCCCCATCCCAAATAAAGCCCTCTGGGAGCAGGAGGGAGCTGGGTGTCTGGTGGGATATGGCTGGAGCAGCTCTGGCATCGGGTGCATCCGGAGCTGCTGGAAACTGGATTTGGGAAGTCGGGATACGGGTTTGATCCCCTTGGCCCTGGCTGGGACTGGAGCTTAACTGGGACATGCCTGGAATTCCAGGCTGGCAATAAGGCAAGGGCTCTCTGTGCCCCGGGGGGCATACAGATTACGGATTACAGGGTTTGGATCTTGGATCCTGGTTGGGCTGTGCCGGAGGCTCCGGAAGGAAGGGCCAGGCAGGGCCAGGCCGGGATGTCCCACGCCACTGTGACGCCTCCCGCTCTCCCTGTCCCCAGATAAAATCTGTGACCAGATCAGTGACGCTGTCCTGGACGCCCACCTCAAGCAGGACCCCGATGCCAAGGTGGCCTGTGGTGAGTGGGGGCACCGGGGGACAGTGGGTGGGTGACGCCAATGGTGACACTGCTCTGACGTCACCTTGTCCCCACAGAGACGGTGGCCAAGACTGGGATGATCCTGCTGGCAGGGGAGATCACCTCCCGGGCCAATGTGGACTACCAGAAGGTGGTCCGGGACACCATCCGGCACATCGGCTACGACGACTCTTCCAAAGGTGCGTCCGGGGTGTCCCCGGCTGCGTGGCAGCACAGGGGTGGCACCGGGCTCACCAACAGCCTCCCCCCCCAGGCTTTGACTACAAGACGTGCAACGTGCTGGTGGCCCTGGAGCAGCAGTCCCCGGACATCGCCCAGGGCGTGCACCTGGACCGCAGCGAGGAGGACATCGGCGCCGGGGACCAGGTGAGACCAACGCGGGGCTGCCGTGGGGTCAGTGGAGCGGGGTGGGACCCTGCAGTGTGACTGTGGCTGGGGCAACCCCGCAGTGTGAGCAGGCTGGGATGTGACCCCCCCCGTCCCTGTCGGCAGGGGCTGATGTTCGGGTACGCCACGGACGAGACGGAGGAGTGCATGCCCCTGACCATCGTGCTGGCACACAAGCTCAACGCCAAGCTGGCCGAGCTGCGCCGCAGCGGAGCCCTGCCCTGGCTGCGCCCCGACTCCAAGACACAGGTGAGGTACTGGTGGGTCTCCAAACCCCCGGGGAGCCCCCTGCTCCCCCCGGGCAGCCCCTGACCCGTGTCCCCTGGCAGGTGACGGTGCAGTACATGCAGGACCGCGGGGCCGTGATCCCCATCCGGGTGCACACCATCGTGATCTCGGTGCAGCACGACGAGGATGTGTGTCTGGACGAGATGCGTGACGCTCTCAAGGAGAAGGTCATCAAGGCCGTGGTGCCCCCCAAGTACCTGGACGACGACACCATCTACCATCTGCAGCCCAGTGGACGCTTCGTCATCGGCGGGCCCCAGGTGCGGCCGAGGGCACCGTGGTGGCGGCACTGTGGTGACCACAGTGACACGGTGGTGGTGACGGCATGGCGGTGGCGTGTTTGTGGTGGTGGCAGTGGTGGCATGGTGGTGGTCACAGCGTAGCAGTCACAGTGTGGTGGTGGCAGTGACAGTGCAGTGATGGCTTGGTGGCGACGGTGGTGCCACGCTGGTGGTGACACTGGTGACAGCGCTGGCGCTGCTGATGACACTGGTGACAGTGCCGACACACAGCTGTGACACTGCTGTCCCCCACAGGGCGACGCAGGGCTGACGGGCCGTAAGATCATCGTGGACACGTACGGGGGCTGGGGGGCCCACGGCGGCGGCGCCTTCTCGGGCAAGGACTACACCAAGGTGGATCGCTCGGCCGCCTACGCCGCGCGCTGGGTGGCCAAGTCCCTGGTGAAGGCTGGGCTGTGCCGCAGGGTGCTGGTCCAGGTGGGTACTGGGCAGAGGGGGCCATACGGGGGGGGGGGGCCAGTCCAAGCAGGGACTTGGCCTCACCTGTAGCCCCCCCGCAGGTCTCGTACGCCATCGGGGTCTCGCACCCCTTGTCCATTTCCATCTTCCACTACGGCACCTCCCAGAAGAGCGAGCGGGAGCTGCTGGAGATCGTCAAGAAGAACTTCGACCTGCGGCCTGGGGTCATCGTCAGGTAACGGGCGCGGGGGGGCCGCGCCGGGGGGGGGGCCGGGGTGGGTGGGGGTCCCTCCCGGAGCAGCCCGGGGACCGCCTGGCGCCCTGGACCCCGCGCGGAGCTGCTCGGCCGCAGGAGGAGGCGCGTTCCGGGTAAGTATCCGCCGGAGCCGAGCGCTTGGAGCTTCCCCGGGGCCAGGAGCGTTTGGGGGGCTCAGGGGGAGCCCCCGGGAAGCTCCAACCGCCCCGCGGGGGTAGGGGGGACACAGAGGCGCCGCCGCAGACCCCCCGGCCAGGCAGGGAAGGGGCGAAGGCAGGACCCCGGGGCCGCTTCACTGAGTCGGGAATTGTGTATTCCAGGGATCTGGATCTGAAGAAGCCCCTCTATCAGAGGACTGCAGCCTATGGCCACTTTGGTAGGGACAGTTTCCCTTGGGAAGTGCCCAAAAAACTAAAATACTGAGGAAAAAAGAGCCTTGTTAGGGCTTTTCCCCCCACTCCCACGGGCGTAGGTTACAGAGAAGCCCGTGGGCTCTGGGGGAAGAGCTCCCGGCCCCCCCCAGCCCCTCCTTTTCTCTCTCTCTCGCCATCATTTCGGTTGCGTGGGGACCACGTGCCTCTCCCAGGGCCCCCCTGTGTCCCTCCAAATCCCTCCAGATAGTTTTTAACAAATCCCATCTGACTCCAACCTTGGATATGGGAAAAAGGCCCCAAGTGCCCCCCCAGCCTCCCCCCACTGCAGGGGGGGGCACCCCATTTTGGGTCCCACCAGTCCTGCTGCAGGGAGGGACACCCATTTTGTGTCCCCCCATCCCCTCCTTGACCCCAAATTCCACTACATCAGGAGGACACCCCATTTTGGATCTCCATCCCCTCAGTCCTGCTGTGGGGGACACACACCCCATTTTGGCTCCCACTGTCCCCCCAGTCCTGCTGCAGGGGGGGGATACAAAAACTCCTCCATTTTGGCTCCCCCGGTCATCCCCCCCACAGCCCCCAGTCCCATTGTGGGGGGACACCCCATTCCACCTCCCCGTCCACCCTGGGACCTCGCTGGTGCTGGTTTTGGTTCTTAACCCTCATTTTTAACCTCTTTTTGCTCCAAAAATGCACATTGTGGGGGACACACGCTAAAACCCGCCCCCAGACCCCCCCAGCTCCCCCCACCGAGGGTTCGGTACCAGAGGAAAATATTTTACATTTCTCTTTTCTTGGGTTTTAATCCAAAAGCTGAAGTGACTCCCCAACTGCACAACCTCCCCCACGCCCCCGTCCCGCCGATGGGGGGGCACCCCCCAACTCTGTCCGGATTTTGGGGGGAAAGGGGAGGATTTGGCCCTTGATACTTGAAGGTTTGGTGTATTTATTGTGTGCCGAGGTGGGGGCGTGAGTACAGAGAAGCCCCCGCGCTCAGCCGGCAGCTCCTGACCCCCTGAAAGCCCCCCCGCCCCTCCCCCTGCTTTCCCCCCACCCCCCCACCAGTTTGGGGGGAAACAGGGGGGAATTGGGTTTGTTGGAGCGCTGGGGGTGCCCCTGGGCGCGGCGCCCGTGGCCGGTGTGGTACAGAGAAGCCGGCTTGTTTACTGCCCGCCCGGCCCGGCCCCCCAAAGTGCCTTGGGGAGGGGGCAGGGGGGCTTTCTCTCCTCCCCCGAGTAGTTTTTTTTTTCTTGGTTTTACTATTTTCGGGAGGTTTCGTCCGAATGTTTCGATCCACCGAGTCCAAAAAACAAACTTCAAAAACAAAAAGTCTCAATAAAAGTGAAGTGATGGGTTGGATGGAGCCGCCTCCAGTTTGGGGGGTGGGGGGAGAGCTGGGGTATGGGGGGGAGGAAACAGGCACGGGGGAGAAATTGGGGTACGGGGGAAACTCGGGTGTGGGAGAAACAGGCACAGAAATGGGGGGGAGAAATTAAAGTGGGGGGGAATGGGCAGGGGGGAAACTGAGGCACAGGGGGGAAACTGAGGCACAGGGGGGAACTGAGGCACGGGGGGAAACTGAGGCACAGGGGGGTACTGGGATGGGGGGAGATTGGGGTACAGAGGGGAAATAGGGATGAGGGACTGAGGGATTAGAGGAAACTGAGGCACGGGGGGAATGGACACGGGGTGAAAAATGGGTATGGGGGGAACTGAGGCACGGGGGGGAATTGAAGTACAGAGGAGAAGCAAATATTGGGAGAACTGGGCAGGGAGGGAAATGGGTGCAGGGGAAAGGGGAATGGGTGAGGGAAACTGAGGCACGTGGGAAACTGGGGTACAGGGGAAACCGAGGGATGAGTGGAATGGGGGAAATGGGTACAGGGGGAACTGAGGGAGGGGGGAAGGGGAATGGAGGGAAATTGCGCATGGAGGGGGAACCCACAGGGGAGGGGGGAAACAGGGATACCATGAGAAACTGGGGTACGGGGGGAAACTGAGGCACAGGGAGGGAACTGAGGGATGAGGGCAAGGGGTGTGGAGGGAAATGGGATACACGGAGGGGGAGCATACGGGGAGGGGGGAGAAACGGGTAGGGGGGGAAACTGAGGCACGGGAGGATTTTTAGCTTAAAAAAACAGGGTTTATTGCGGGTGCTCAGAGCTCGGGGCCCCCCCGGGCTCCTCCCTCGCCCTCGGTCCGAGCCCCCTCCTCCTCCTCGCCGCGCCAGCTGGCGAAGGCCACCTCCTGTGCCAGGCGCTCGGGGTCCGGGCGGCCCAGCGCCAGGTTCCGCAGGGCGATCAGGGTCATCAGGGCGCTGCGAGGACAGGGGGGGACGGGGGGCACAGGGGTCAGTGCGGGGGGCACGGCGGGGGGGCCAAGGGGGCGTTCTGGGGGCTCACCTGCGGCGGAAGAGGAAGAACTTCCTGCGGAGGAAGCGCCGCAGGCGCTGGGCCGGGCTGGATTCGCGCTCCCGCCGCTGCTCCCGCTGCTCCCGCCGCAGGAACAGCGAGACCAGCGGGTCCAGCGGGACCCCCGCGGGGGGCGGCTCCCCCAGGATGGGCCGCAGCTCGGGGGGCAGCGGGGACCGCTCTGCGGGGGGGGGGGATGGGGGTGGGAGTGATTTTGGGGTTCCCGTGATCCCCCAGCCCACTGACAGGGATTTGGGGTGTCCCCATGATCCCCCTGGCCAGTGACAGGGAATGGGGGGGTTGCCAGGATGTCCCATCCCTAGTGACAGGGATTGGGGGTCCCCATGATCCCCCACCCCCCTGACAGTGATTCTGGGGGTCTCCGTTATCCCCCAGCCTGGTGGTGGGAACTGGGGGTGTTGCCATGATCTCCACACCCCAGTGACAGGGATTTTGGGGGTCACCATGGTCCCCCCACTCCAGTGACAGGGACTGGGGGTTCCTGTGATCCCTCCAGCCTTCTGATGGAAACTGGAGGGGTTGCCATGATTCCTCCCACCCTACAGACAGAGATTGGGGGTCTCTGTGATCCCACCACCCCAGTGCTCACCAGAGGATGAGATAACAGGGATTTTGGGGGCCCTGTGGTCCCCCCCACCCCAGTGACATGGAATGGAGGCCCTCCATGATCTCCCTCAGCTCAGCAGGGGCTGAGGTGATGGAGCTTTCGGGGTCCCCACAGTCCCCCCCACATCTGGATGCCCACTATGGGGGCGAGGTGACAGGGATTTTAGGGTCCTCATGCCACTGGTGCTACCCAGCATGGGAGTTGATGGTGTTTTTAGGGTTCCTGTGATCCCCGGGAGTGAACTGACAGAGATTTGGGGGAGAGGGGGGTGTCTCCCCACTGCTCAGCAGTGCCAGGGACTGGGGGGTCCCTGTGATCTCCCCACCCTGAGTGGCCCCAGGAGGTGAGATGCTTGGGGTTTTGGGATTCTCCTGGGGAGGTATCAGGGACTTTGGAGTCCCCAGGGGTGACGTGCCCAGGATTTGGGGTCCCCAGGGGTGAGATGCCCAGGGTCTGGAGTCCCAGGGGTGAAGTGCCCAGGATTTGGGATTCCCAGGGGTGTCATGCCCAGGCTCTGGGGTCCCTGGGGTGCGCTGCTCGGGGGTCTCTCACCGGTACCGTTGCGCACTCGGTCCCGCAGCTCCCGCAGCCGCGTCAGGTTCCGCTCCAGCTCCAGGGCCGTGGTGTTCACGTACAGGTACATGTAACATGAGGGCTCCGGGGACACTGTGTGCACCTTGTGGTACTGCCCTGCTGGCAGCTGGGGGACCAGGGGGGTCAGCACCCCCAGGCACCCCTGAGTCCCCCGGGGTCCCCCCAAGCCTCACCTGCATCCCCTGGCCCTCCTGGAGTGAGTGGTTCTGCTGCTGCTCCACCAGCTCCACCAGCACCTGCCCCCGCAGCACCCGCAGGCTCGTGTTCCCCAGGTCCTCGCTCACAAAGTTCTCCAGGTGCAGGCCTGGAACACACAGGGCGGGCTGTACTCCACCCCCCTCGAGCTCTTCCCTGTACCCTGTACCCTGACCCCCCCACCTCGAATCCCCAGGACCCCCATGCCCTGCACTCCAACCCCACCATGCCCTGTGTGCCCCCCTCCAAACCCTGTGCCTGGTTCCCACCCCCTCTGAATCCCTGGGACCCCCCTGCTCCCTGACAGGACATCCCTAAACCCCCCACTACCCCCCGGACACCCTGTGCCCTGTACCCCACAGCCCCCTGTGCCCCGCACCCTGTCCCCCGACCCCCCAGCCCCCCGGGCCCCACCGGGGAAGTCAGCGATGAACACGGTGTCCGTGTGTCCGTCCAGCTGCGCCTCCAGCTCCTGCAGCCGCTGCCGCCACGGCGACAGATCCACCAGCAGCGGGAGCAGCCACGGCGTGGGGGTCCAGGGGGACCAGGGGGCACGCACCAGGTCTACACGGGGGTCCACGAGTCTGTGGGGACGAGGTGTCAGCACCCCATGGCCCCCCCAGATCCTGCGTGTGCCCCCAACACTGCTGGGAGCGACAGCACCCACAGCAGGGGGGACCACGGGACCCACGGACCCACAGGGACCACGGGGCACAGACCAGACCCACCCACAGGGCACAGACCAGACCCACCCACGGGGTCCATGAGTCTGTGGGGACAGGCTGTCAGCACCCCACAGCACCCCCAAATCCTGCATGTGCCCCCAAACCACTGCACCGGCTCCAGCAGCAGTGGGGACCCCCCCAGTGTGGGGGACCACAGCACCCACTCCTGTGGGTCCACAGGCCTGCAGGGACAAGACACCCACACCCCCCATGGCCCCCCAGATCCTCCATCCCCACAAAAACCTCCTGGAAGCAGCAGCTCCAGCAGCAGCACCCAGTTTGGGGGACTATGGGACCACATCAGGGCCACTCATGGGTCCACCAGCCTGCAGGGACAGGCCACCAGCACCCCCACATCTCCCCATGTCCCCCCAAATCATGTGTGTGTACCCAAATCTCTGCTGGAGGCACAAGCTCCAGCTGCACCAACAGTGTGGGGGCCCAGAGGGACCACCCCAGGCCCACTCATGGATCCACCAGCCTGTAGAGATGGGCCACCAGCACCTCGCATCCCCCTCTGTCTCCCCAAATCGTGTGTGTGCCCCACAGCCACTGCTGGAAGCACCAGAACCAGCAGCAGCACCCACACCGAGGGAGCCCACAGGCTCCACCCGTGAGTCCCCCATCCTGTGTGCCTCCTGTGCCCCTCTGTCCCCCCAAACCCCCTCCATCCCCCCCCAGAGTCCCCATCCCCACCCTGTACCCCCCAACCCCCATCCCCTACCCATGCCCCGCTGTCTCCCCAAACCCCTCTCCCTCCCATGCCCCTGTCTCCCCATCCCTGTCTCCACAAAATCCCTCGTTCCCGCTCTCCCCCGTGCCCCCCATGCCCTTCTGCCCCTCCGTGCACCCCGTGCCCCCCGTGCCCCCGTGCCCACCGCTGCTGGAAGCGCTCGTTGATGGACACCCAGACGTCGAAGTAGATGCGGGGCCGGCTCACGTTGTACCGCGGCAGGAGGCGGCTCAGGCACGACGAGTATTGTTTGAGCATGTCCGCGTGGTCCCGCCAGCGCCGGCTCTGCGTGAACACCTGCGGGACCGCACCGGGGGCTGCGGGCACGGGGGGCACCGGGGCAGGGGGGGCTGCGGGGACCGGGGGGGACTGGGGCAGTGAGGGCTGGGGGGACCGAGGGGACTGGGAGACCGGGGGATTGGAGAACGAGGGCTGGGAGCAATGAGGGACTGGGGGGGAAAAGGGGGGGGGGAGAATAAAGGATTGGGTGGAATGGAGAATGAGGGAGAAATGAGGGGGGGATGAGGCATGAGGGGGAATGGGGGGTGGGGGGGAATGAGGGATGGGGGGATGGGGGAAACTGAGGCACGAGGAGGGAAAGGAGAGGTGAGGAAACTGAGACGTGGGGGGAGAAAAGGAAGGATGGGGGAGCTGAGGCACAGGTGGGGTGTCCCGTGGGGGTCCTCGTGTGTGGGGGGGTAATGGGAGAATGTGGAGGAAGGGGAGGCACAGGGGGGAAAACGAGGGATGGGGGCAACTGAGGCATGGAGGGAAAATCAGGCACTGGGGAAACTGAGGCTTGGGGGGGGGTCCCGTGGGGGGGTTCCCGTGCTTGGATGGGGGAAACTGAGGCTTGGGGAGGGGGGTTGCTGTAAAACATTAAGTTTATTTGGACTGATCAAAGCTGGGAACACCCTGTCCTTCCCCCCCCTATCCTGGGGCACCCCTCACCCCCGGTCCCAGGCAGCCCCCTGGGTGGGGGGGTCACTCACCCCTGGTTTCAGGTAGCCCACCTCCCCAGTGAGCCCATCCCTGTAGGTGATCTTGACGTGCTGGTGGAAGCGGGAGTGGACCATCATGTCCCAGGAATAGCCATAGAGCCCGTTGGTCCAGTTGTTGTAGCCCTGGGGGGCACGGGGGGGGGGTCACAGGACATGGGAATGGGTCACAGCAGAGCACAGGGGTCCCCACCCCAGGGGGACAAGGAGGGACCCCCATATCCGCCCTCCTGCCTCCCCTGGCAATGGCCTCACCCCATCCCACCCCCCAACAGTTCCCCCACCCCCTGTCCCCCCAGCCCTGCCCCTGTACCCCCCAGCAGCCCCCCTGTACCTCTGCGCCCCCCAAATGCCCTGCTCCAGAGTCCCCCAGCCCTAAGGGGGACTTCACCCCTTCTGTGTCCCCCAAAAGTGCCCCCACATCCTCAAAAACAGACACCATGTCCTCAAAAATCTCCCATGTCCCAAAATTAACTTCGCACTCCCAAAATACCCCCCATATACCCAAAAATAACCCCATGTCCTAGAAATATCCCAACATTCCCCAAATGAACAGTCCCTGTGTCCCCAAAATGCCCCTATATCCCCCAAAATACCCATGTCCCCCAAAATGACATCCTCACATCCCCCCAAAACGCTCCCACAGGCCCCAAAATGTCCCTCACACCCCCCAAAATACCCCTCATATCCCCAAAAATACCTCCAAGTCCTCAAAAATGCCCTCCCACACCCGAAAATACCCACCACGTCCTCAAAAAGACCCTGATCTCCCCAAAATGCCCGTCAAATCCCCCTAAAATGTCCCATACATGCCCCAAAATGCCACCCACACCCCCAAAAACACATCCACGCCCCCCAGAACATCCCTCACATCCCCAAAACACCCCACGCATCCCTGAACCCCATCTCCATGTTCCCCAAACCCCTCCTCACGTCCCCCAAACCCCTCCCCCGCGTCCCCACCCCCTCCCTGTGCCCCCCCACCCACCGGGGTGATGAAGTGGGAGTAGGGCAGGAAGAGCTGCTCCAGCACGTAGAGGATGGTGAAGGCTGCAGCCAAGTGCTGGCGAGGCCGAAGGCCCCCCCGTGCCCCCCGGCCCCCGTAGTGGCAGTCGGGGCTGGGCTGGGGGGGCCTCGTGCTGGGCAGGACCCCCCTGAGCCACGGGGGGCACCGGGCCACGAGCCCCCGTGGCCACTCGGGCCGGCAGAACAGGCCATTGGTGGCCAGCATGGTGTAGGAGAACATCCCTGGGGACAGGGGGGACATTTAGGGACCTCCTGCACCCGGGGGGCACTAAAGGACCCTCCTGTACCTCGAGGGAGCTGCGGGGACAGGGGGGTGAGGGGGTGCCCCTGTCAGGGACAGGGCAGAACTCGAGGGGGTTCCTGCCCAGGGTCAGAGTGCTCTGGGTATGTCTGGGTGCCAGGATGGGGCTGATTTAGGGGATGGGGCTGATTTAGGGGATGCCCGGCTGCCCCCGCCACGGCTGGGGAGGATTTGGGGGCTGGTGGAGGGGAACTTTGCCCTGGTTGGGGGTGGTTTAAGGGGTGTTTGGGTGCCCCTGCCACGGCTGGGGGGGATTTACAGGGGTTTGGGGAGTGTCCCTGCCCAGGTCGGGGGTGTTTTGGGGGGGTCCTTACATTGGCTGAGGGTGCTCAAGGGGGGTGATAGGGTGAGTGGAAGCCCCTACCCAAGGGGTGGCCCTGCCCAGGTTGGGGGTGTTTTGGGGGTGCCCGGGGGGGTCCTTGGCCCAGGTTGGGGGTGCTCTGCAGGATGGGAAGGTGCTCCTGCTCAGGCTCAGGGTGTTTTGGGGGCTGGAGGGTGCCCCTGCCCTGGCTGGGGGTGCTGGGGGGGTACTGGGGGTGCCATGCCCCCCTCCCCTCACCGATGCTGAAGAGCTGGGAGTTCATGCAGTGGAAGTAGGTGACGAAGACGAGGGCAAGGGGCCGCGTGGCGTCGAAGAAGAGCAGGAAACCCGCGGAGAGGTCGAGCACCAGCCCCCCCCCATGCACCACCAGCAGGCTGGTCAGCTCCTCCGACAGCACCAGCCTGGCCACAGAGCCTTCCTCAGCGTCAGCCTCACCCTGACACCCTCCTCAGCCTCACCCCAACACCCTCCTCAGCCTCACCCCAACACCCTCCTCAGCCTCACCCTGACACCCCCTCACCCTCCTCATCCTCCCTTTTCTCACTCCGACACCCTCACCCTCCTCATCCTCACCCTGTTTGTCACTCCCTCTCATCCTCACCCCATTGCCTCCCTCACCTTCCTCACCCTGTCCCTGTCCCACTTCTCATCCTCAACTCAGACCCATCACCCCATTGCCTTCCTCATCCCATCCTCATCTTCACTCTGACTCTGTGGCCCATCCTCATCCCCATCCCCCTCCTCATCCTCACCCTTAACCCATCCCTCTAACACTCTCATCTTCACTCTGCCCCCATCCTCCTCTTCACCCTGTCTCTGTCACACCCTCCTCATCCTCACCCTGAACCCCTCATCTCCAATGCATCCCCACTGCCCCCTTGTCACCCTCCTTATCCTCACCCCGACCCCACCAACCCACCTCACCCTCCTCATCCAAACCCCAGCCCCATCACCCTCCAAACCCTGACCCAAGCCCCATCACCCTCCTCATCCTCACCTCGACCCCAACAACTCCCTTCCCACTCCTCACCCCCAACCTGTCCCCATCCCTGTCCCCTGCCCACCCCCCTGTGCCCCCCAGACCTGAAGGGGGAGAAGAGCCAGTGCCGGGCGAGGGAGCCCATGGAGAACCCCCCGACCCAGTCCCCATCCAGCTTCTTCAGCCCCGCGATGAAGTACACGATGAACACCTGGGGGGCACGGGGTCAGGGGGAGTCAGGGGGTCCAGGGGATCCCAGAGGGGGCCCGGGGGGGGGCTCTGGGTGTCCCTGGGGCAGGGGCACTCACCTGGGCACGTAGCAGGGCATAGTTCCACAGCGGGACGTGGGCGTTGCGCTTACGGGGACGGAACAGCCCATCCACGGACCTGGGGGGACACCGGGGACAGAAGGGGGGCCAGGTCACTGTCACCCCACTGCCAGAGCTGTGGGAACATGTGCCACCATCCCACAGGGACAGAGAGCCACAGGGATACCCCGTGGAGACCCTGGTGCCAGGTCCTGTGCCACCCACTGGGGACACCATGGCCTGAGCCATCCCCGGGGATCCCAGTGCCACTGGGGACCCTAGGACCTGTGTGACCCCCTGGGGGACCCTGTGCCACAGGGGATTTCAGGACCTGTGTCACCCCCTGGGTACTCCGTGCCACAGGGGAACCCGCTGCCACAGGGGACCCCACAACCCGTGCCACCCCCTTAGGGACACCAAAACCATGGGGGACCCCAGAGCCTGTGCCACTCCATGGGGACACCCTCTGAGCACACAGCACCATGGGGACCCTGGTGCCACAGGGGACCTCGGAACCTCTGGGGGCCACCCCACAGGGACCCCCAGGCCCTGTGTCACTCGGAGTCACCCATCCTGCTGCCTCACAGAGCCCCTGACCCGGGGTCCCCAGTGCCCCCCCGTCCCCCCGGGTGCCCACCCGTAGCGGTCAGCGCCCAGCAGTGCCAGCTGGAAGCCCAGCAGCCCGTAGAGGTAGGAGTGGTTGTTCCAGGAGGTTTTGTCCAGCAGGAACAGGTACCAGTACGGGCACAGGAAGGCGACGCAGCTCAGCCGGTAGCAGCACCCCAACATGATGCCCAGCGCCCCTGCGGGCACGGGACCCTCAGTGTGTCCCTGGCCCCTCCCGGTGCCACCCCTTCCCTGTTCCCAGCCCTCCTCCCAGTCCAGTGCCAGACCCCAACACGATGCCCAGTGCCCCTGCGGGCACCCCACATTCTGTGTCCCCCTGGGAACCCTCTTGGTGCCACCCCCTCTGCCTGTCCCCAGAATTCCCGAGCTCCCCTCCCAGTCCATGACAGTCACAGTGCCCATTCCCATCCCAGTGCCAGTCCCTACCATGGTTCCTGTCCCCATCCCATCCTCATTTCTGTCCCAGTGCCCATCTCAGTGCCTTGGTCCAGACATTGTCCCAGTGCCACCCCCCCACCTGTCCCCACAGGGGTGGGGCTCTGCGTCCCCACCCTCCCCTAGCTCCCCTCCCAGTCCCAGTCCCAGTGCCATTCCCACCCCAGTGCCCGCCCCCACTGTGGCTCCTGTCCCCATCCTACCCCCCTTTCTGCCCAGTACCACCCCCTGTTTGTCCCCTTCTGGTATCCTCATCTTCCCCAAATTCCTCTCCCAGTCCATCCCAGCACCCGTTCCAGTCCATCCCAGTGTCCATTCCCACCCCGGTGCCCGTCCCCCTCCCACCCCCATTTCTGCCCCAGTGCCATCCCCTGCCCGGTGCCCCTCCCTGTCCCTCCCAGCCCGTACCCAGGAACATGACGGTGTAGAGCAGGTACATCCAGTCGAGGGGCAGGGGCTGCAGGAAGGGCAAGAGGGGGAAGCGACAAACCTCGAGCCCGTCCAGGTACCGCTGGTCCAGGTGGCCCAGCCCCCGCTCCTGCGGCACGTCCAGCGCCATCAGCAGCCCTGGGGGGCGGGGGGGGTCAGTGATCTCCGTCCGGGCGGGCACTGACCCCCCTCCAGCCCCAAACCGCTGCCCAACCTTTGCTCCGGTGCTGACGCGTTACTGCCCGGCCGCCTCCATCCCTCGGACAGCAGGGACCCCCCGGATCCCAGCTATCCCTCTCCCAAAGCCCCTGAGCCCCCCCGAGCCCCTCGATCCCCTCAGCCCCCCCAGGCCCGGCCTCTCTGCCCCCCAGAGTCCCCCCGGCGCCCTCCCGGAGCGCCCCCCGTTCCTCCCAGTCTCCGTTTCCGTGTCTTTCCCGGAGCCCCTCCAGCCCCCCCAGCCCGCGAAGCCACTGTGGACCCCACAGCCCCGTTTCCCTGTCCCCCTCGGTTATTCCCGAGGCTCTCCCAGTCTTCCCCCGGCCCCTGCCCTCCCTGTCCCCCTGGTGCCCCCCGGACCCGGAGTCCCCCTGGGTCCTCCCGAGCCCCGCAGTCCCTGTCCCCCCTCAGAGCCCCTTGTCCCCCCCAGCCCCCAATTTCCTTGTCCCCCCAAAGCACCTCCGGCCATCCCTGGTCCCCCCCGGTCCCAGTACCCTCGGAGTCCCCCCGGCACTCCCCAGCCCCGCTCTCCCCGCCCCCCGAGCGGTCACCCGGAGCCCCCCCGCTCCTCCCATCCCCGGAGCTCTCTCGGTCCCTTCGGTGCCCCGCAGCCCCGGTACCCCCGGAGCGCCCCTGGTGTTCCCCCAGCCCCGGAGACCTCCGGTCCCCCCGGTCCCCGCTGACCGAAGGCGGCGCGGAAGGCTCCGAGCGCTGCGGGGTCCTGCGGCCGGTGCATCAGCCGGACGAAGCGGTGCCACCGCGTCAGGTCCCGCAGCTCGAACCCGAGCAGCCGCCGCGCCAGCCCGGGGCCGGTCCCGGGGGTCCCGGAGGGGCCGGGGGGACGCGAGGGCGGTCCCGCCGCCGCCTCCCCCCGCTCCGGCCGCCTCCGCCGTGCCAGGCCTGCCGGGGGTCACAGGTCAGGGGTCGCAGGGCGGGAATTCCAGCCCGACGGTCTCGTCCCGGGGATCCCGCGCCCCCGCCCCGTTCCCGGTTCCCTGTTCCCCGTTCCGCACCCGCCGCCGCCGCCATCGCCGCGGCCCCGCCCCCGCGACACGTCACACGCGTCACGGCCGCGGCAGCCAATCAGCGGCGCGGGGGGCGGAGCAGCGCGACCACACCCCTGTCGGGCCCCGCCCCTCTCTAACCCCGCCCCCCGCCCTGACCCAGGCTCCCGATGCGAGACCCCCTGACCTCCGACCCCTGACCTCCGACCCCTGACCTCCGACCCCCTCACAGCCCCCCCCCCCCCCCCGGCCGCGGGACCCCCGACCCGCCCCAGAGACCCCGCCCAGACCCGGCCCCTCCCGCCCCGCCGCGACCCCCGCCCCGACCCCTCCGCGACCACGCCCCGGAACCCGCCCCCTCCCCCGCCCCCTGATCCCGCCCCCCTCGCGACCCCCGACCCGCCGCGATCCCCCAGCCCGGCATCCCCGACCTCTGCGACCCCCGCGACCCCTACCCTGACCCCGCCGCGACCCCACCCCGTAACACCCCCAGCCCGGCACCCCTGACCCGCCGCGACCCCCGCCCCGCGCCCAGCCCGGCGCCCCCCGCCTCGACCCCGCCCTGCCCCCGGCCCGCCCCCGGCCCGCCCCGGCCCGGCGGTGCCGCCGCTCCCGGAAGCCCCGGACAGGCGGGGCGGGCGCGGGGCCGCGGTGGGAGCGGAGCGGGACCGGACCGGCCATGGTGGGACCGGCGGACACCGGCGGGGGGGCCCTCGGGGGGCGCCGGGCTGTGCGGGGGCGGGCGGGGGGGTCCGCGGGGCAGCCCCGGGGCTGTTTAGGGGTGTTTAGGGGGTGTCTGTGGAGGGGGGCGTGCCCGGGGTGCCCGTAGGGTGCTTGGGGGTCCCTCTGCGGGGTCCCTCTGGGGTATCTGGGGTGTGCATGGGGGTCTGGGGTACGTATGGGCTGCCAAGAGTGCCCACGGGGTACTTGGGGAAATGCCTGTGGGGTGACTGGGGTGGATACTGGGGGCATATGGAGTGTACGTGGGGTGCCAGGGGGGTACCCACGGGGTGTGAGGGGTACCCACAGGGTGCTTGGGGGGTCCCTCTGGGGGCTCTGGGGTGTGTGGGGGGGTCTAGGGTGCCCGTGAGGCACTTGAGGAAGTGCCCAGGGTGCTTTGAGATGCCCATAGGATGCTTAGGGGTTCCTCTGGGGCTTCTGGAGTGTGTGTGGGGGGGATCTGGGGTGCCTATACAGTGCTGGGGTGTGCCCAGGGAACCCACAGGATATCTGGGGAAGTGCCTATGGGTGCTTGGGTTGAACGTGGGGCACTTGTGGGGTGCTCAGGGCACCTATGGGGTGCCTAGGGTGCCCACAGGGGGCTTAGTGGGTACTTTTGGGGTGCCTGGGGGGTGCCCAGGGTACATAGAGGGAGCTTGGGGGTGCCTGGGGTGTCCTTGCAGGGCTTGGTGGGTGGCTGGGGGTGTCTGGGATGTATGTGAGTGCTCAGGGGGTGCCCATGGAGGCTTGGTGGGTGCTCAGAGTGTCTCCGGGGTGTCTGGGGGGTGCCCAGGTTGTCCATGGAGCGGTTGGGGGGTTCCTTGGGTGCCCATGGGGTGCCTGGGGGGTGTCTGGGTTGCCTGGGGGGTGCCCAGGGTGCATGTGGCTGCTGGGAGTGCCCCCTGAGCCCTGCCCCGTGCTGCAGGCGGGGGTCCCGGCGGGGGTCCCAGAGGGGGACCCGACAGATGCCACGACGGGGGACGGGCGCGTGCGGGCACTGCAGAGGGAGGTGCAGGGGGTCACCACCATCATGACCCAGAACGTGGAGCGGATCCTGGCACGGGGGGAGAACCTGGAGCAGCTGCACAGCAAGAGCCAGGACCTGGAGGCCACCGTGAGGGGGGCACAGGGGCACCAGGGTGGGCACGGGGACCCCAGGGTGGGCACAGGATCATTGGGGTGGGCATGGGGTCATTGGGGTGGGTACAGGGTCATTGGAGCAGGCATGGGGTCATTGGGGTGGCATGGGGTGGCATGGGGTGACCAGTGGGGCAACAGGGTCATCAGGGTGGGCACAGGGACTCCGGGATAGCACAGGATTCCCAATGTGACATGGGGTCCCCCAAAGTGGGCACAGGGCCCCTGAGGGGACACAAGGTCCCTAAGGTGGCATGGGGTTGCCAGGATGGTCACAGGGTCATTGGGGTGGGCACAGGAACCCCAGGGTGGGCATGGGGTGATCAGGGTGGGCACAGGGTCCCCATGATGGGCACAGGGGCTCTGAGGGGATCACAAAGCCCCCGAGGTGGCACAGGACTCCTGGGAGGGCACAGGGTCCCTGGGGTGGGTGCTGGGACCCCAGGGGGGAACACGAGGTCCCCAAGGGGGCTGCAGGGTGCCCAGTGGGTTGGCATGGGACACTTGGGTGGCAGGAGGTGTCCCCAGGGTGGCAGTGGGGGCCCCAGGGTGGCAGTAGCGTGTCCCCAGGAGGTCAGAGCTGTCCCTTGCGTGGCAGTTGGGGTCTCCAGAGTAGCAGGGTGTCCCTGGGTTGGCAGTGTTGTCCTTGGAGTGGCAGCTGAGTGTCCTCAGAGTGGTAGTGGCTGGTCCCCAGGGTGTCATGGGTGTCCCTGGGGTGTCAGGTGTGTCCCCAGGGTGTCATGGGTGTCCCTGGGGTGGCAGAGGTGTCCCCAAAGGGGCAGTGGGTTGTCCTCAGGGTGTGAGGGCTGTCCCCAGTGTCTCAGCAGATGTCCCCAGGGTGGCACTGGGTGTGTCAGGGCTGTCCCCTGGATGTCAGTGGGTTGTCCCCAGGGCGTCAGGGGTGTCCCCGTGTCCCTGCAGTCGGAGCACTTCCGCACCACGTCCCAGAAGATGGCCCGGCGCTACTGGTGGAAGAACGTGAAGCTGCTCGTCATCCTCAGCCTCGTGGGCGCCATTGTCCTCATCCTCATCATCCTCCTGGCCACTGGCACCATCCCCACCTAGAGCCACCGTCCCATGGGGACACGGCCACCCTGGAGCTGAATACACACGGGGGGACGAGACAGAGGGACTCGTGTGTGTGTGTGTGTGTGTGTGTGTGTGTGTGTGCTGGGGGGACATGGGGGACATGGGGGGATATGGGGGGACACGGGAGGACGGCCATGGGGACATGGGGAGCACACAGGGACATGGGGGCACTGGGGACAGGTATGGGGACACATGGGGACATGGGAATATGCATGAGGAGATGGGGGGACACGGCAAGGGACAGGCCCTGGGGACGTGGGGATGTGTGTAGGGACAACACATCAGTCACGAGGGGAACGCGCGCAGGGATGCGGGGGGGCCAGCAGGTGCCATGCCAGGGCGTGGGGGTGGTGCCAGGCACAGAGGGACAAAGGGCACAGTGTGGTGGTGGTGGCACTGCCATCCTGGGGGGGCTGGGACGGGCAGGGGACAGGGACATGGGGGGGACATGGGTGGCCCAGGGTGGCCCCATGTCTGCAGGGACTTGGGGACACCAACACGTGGGGGGCTGTGGGGACCCATTTCTGGGGGACAGGGCGGTCCCTGGGGAACACATTTCTGTGGGGCCTGGGGGTCCCTGGGGGCAGGGAACACCCCCGTATTCGGGGGCCTGTAGGGATGGGAGGGGTGTCTCGGGGACATGGGGGTCCCTGGGGGGCAGGGAACACCCCAATATTTGGGGGCCTGTGGGGGGGAAGGTGTCTCTGGGGACATGGGGGTCGTGGGGGACCCCGCAGCTAGGGAGGGTCGAGTGGGGTGTCCCGGGGACCCCCGCCTCGGGCGGTAGGGCCGGGATGTTCAGGGGACGCCTGGAGACACGCGGGGCTGGGGGGGGGGGGGGGCGGTCCCGGTCCCTCCCGTCGGGGGCGGCCGCTGGAGCCCGGGACGGGACGGGACGGGCGCTCCGGGACCGGGCACCGACCTCGGGACCGGGACCGACCTCCGGGACCGCACTGAGCCCCCCGGACCGGGACCATGGTGAGTGCCGGGCCGCCACCGCCGCTTTCGCTTTCGCTTCCCGAAGGGCGGACCGGGATCGGGGAGACCCCTGGGCTTGGAACTCCCCGGAGCCGGTCCCGGTGCCGGTCCGCCCCCCCGAGCTGTCCCTGCGGGCGGGAGGGACACGGCCCCCCTCGGGGTGGCCGGTGCGGGACTTTCCGTGTCCCCCTGTCTCTGCGTGTCCCGGCCCCCGTGTCGTCTGTGTCCCCTGCCGCGCCCCGTCCCGCCGATCACGGTAATCCGGGTGTCTCCGCGTGTGTCCCGACCCCGCAGGGCCCGTGTCCCCCCGATCTCCGTCCTTGGCCCATGTCCCCACGGTTTCCTGTCCCCGTGGTCGCCGTGTGCCCCCTCCTCACAGTACCAGTGTCCCCACGGTCCCGGTGTCCCCATGATCCTCATGTCCCAGTGCCCCTTCCCTGCGGTGCTCTTGTCCCCAGGGTCCCCGTGGTGCCCCTTCCCTGCGGTGCTCTTGTCCCCACGGTCCTTGTGACCCGTGGTCACCCTTTGTCCCCGGATTGCCAGTGTCCCCATGGTCCCCGTGTCCCCATGATCCTCATGTCCCCCTGGTCTCCACGGTCCTCCTTCCCCGCGGGTGCCCCCATCCCCAGCGTTCTCGCAGCGTCTCCCCCGTGTCCCCACGGTGTCCCCCCACGTCCCTTGTCCCCCCGTGTGTCCTCAGGCGGGGCTGGCACGGT
Source organism: Chiroxiphia lanceolata (assembly GCF_009829145.1). Classification (NCBI taxonomy): domain Eukaryota; kingdom Metazoa; phylum Chordata; class Aves; order Passeriformes; family Pipridae; genus Chiroxiphia; species Chiroxiphia lanceolata. Next base: position 341,893 of record NC_045664.1, read on the forward strand.
GCCAGCGCCAGGCGGCGGAGGTGACCGAGCTGATGCGGCAGAACTTGGAACGGGCGATGGAGCGGGAAGGGCACCTGGAGCGGCTGCAGAGCCGGGCCCAGGACCTGCGACAGGCGGTAGGACCGTGGGGACAGGCGGGGACACACGGCTGGGGACGGGGGTGGCACTACAGGGACACACAGACCTGGGGACACACGGCTGGGGACGGGGGTGGCACTACAGGGACACACAGACCTGGGGACACACGGCTGGGGACGGGGGTGGCACTACAGGGACACACAGACCTGGGGACACACGGCTGGGGACGGGGGTGGCACTATTGGGACATATAGACCTGGGGACACACACGGCCGGGGATGGTGGCACTATTGGGACACCTGGAGTGGCTGCAGCCCCGGGCTTGGGACCCCAGGGACATGCGGCCAGGGACAGGGGTGGCACTGTAGGGACATATAGCCCTGGGAGGGGACACACAGAGCTCTGGAGGGCATTATAGGACACGCGGCCCGAGGGGGACACACAGAGCCCTGGGGGGCATTATAGGGCTGTGGAGCCCCAGGGAGGGGACCCAGGGCCATGGAGGGGCTGTGTGTCACCCCCGTGGGCTGTCCCCTGTACCCCCCGTGTCCCACTGCAGAGCGAGGCCTTCACCCGCAGCACTCGGGCGGTGACACGGCGACAGCGCCGGGGACAGCGCCGCTGGCTCCTGGTGGCCCTCGGCCTCGGCCTCTTCCTCCTCCTCCTCCTCCTGGGCCTGGGCCTGGCACTGGCCCTGGCACGGTCACCTCCAGCCACTGCCACTGTCCCCACCCCGCAGGCACAGACTGAGCCCCCCCCCCAGCACCGTGGGGACCCTTTGACAACAGAGCAATGGGGGCGCCCCATGATAAATAAACAGCAGGATTTGTTTGGGTAGACCATACCATAACAAACTACTGGGATGATCTTCAGGGAGACTCTACAACAAATAAGCACCAGGATCTCATTCGGGGAGACCCGACAATAACAAACCTGCAGGATGAGCTCTGGGGAGACCCTACAATAAATACACACTCAGATCTGCTTTGGAGAGACCCTACAATAACAAACGTGCCAGACCTTCTTTGGAAAAACTGCACAAGAACAGAAGAGCAGGACCCACCCAAGGGAGACCCTGTAATAAACACCAGGAGCTCTTTGGGGAGACCCTACAATAACAAACCAGCAGGACCCACTTCAGGGAGACCCTACAATAAATCAGCACCAGTACATGATTCAGGGAGACCCTACAATAACAGAATAGCAAGATGAGCTCCAGGGAGACCTTACAATAATGAACATGCTGGACCCACTCTGGGGATACCCTACAATAAGTAAGCACCAAGACTTGTTTGGGAAGGCTCTACAATCACAAACCAGGAGGATGAACTTCAGGGACACCCTACAATAAATAAATAACCAGGATCTGTTTTAGGGAGACCCTATAATAACAAAAGCTCCAGAATCTGCTTTGTAGACACACTAGAAAAACAAATCAGCAGGATGAGTTCTGGGGACACTCTACAATAAATAAACACCAGAACTCATTTGGAGAGACCCTACAATAACAAACATGCTGGACCCCCTCCGGGGAGACCCTACAATAAAAGCAGCGGGATGATCTCCAGGAAGACCCTACAATCAACAAACACTGGGATGTGTTTGGGGAAACCCCACAATGACAAATAAGGGGGATTGATTTGGTGTAGACTCCACAATAACAAACCCATGGGATCTACTTCAGAGAGACCCTACAATAAATAACCACCAGGATTTATTTGGAGAGACCCTACAATAACAAACCAGCAGAATGATCTTCATGGAGACCCTACAATAACAAACGTGCTGGACCCACTCGGGGGAGACCCTACGATAAATAAACACAAGGAATTGTTTGGGGACAGCCTATGATAACAGAGAAACTACAATAAAAAAGCTCCACAATCTGTTTTTTAGAGACCCTACAATAACAAATCAATAAGTTCAGCTCCAGGAAGACCCTACAATAAATAAACACCAGGACTTGGTTTGGGGAGACCCTACAATAACAAAACAATGGGGCAATCTTCAGGAAGACTTTACAACAGCAAACGTATTGGGGAGACCCTACAATAACAGAGCAGCAGGGTGACCCCTGGGGAGACCCCACGATAAATAAGCACCAGGATCAGCTTTGAGGACACCCTACAATAACAAGTGTGCCAAACCCCTCTGGGGAGATCCTGTGATATGTAAACCCCAAGAATTGTTTGGGGAGACCCTATAGTAACAAACCGGTGGGATTTGCTCAGAGTAGACCCTACAATAGCAAAGAGATCCTATGATAAATAAGCACCAGAATCTGCTTTGGGGAGACCCTACAATAACAAACAAGCAAGGTGATCTTCAGGGAGACCCTACAATAGCAAATGGATCCTACAATAAAAAAAACCCACCAAAACCTACAATAATAGGCCCTACAATAATAACTCCTTGTGCCTTCTCTTGAGAAACCCTACAATACCAAAGCAGTAGGATGGTCTCTGTGAAGACCCTACAATAACAAACGTGCTAGATCCTCCAGGGAGACCCTATGACAAATTAGCACCGGGACTTGCCTTGGGGAGACCCTACAATAACAAACCAGCAGGACCTTTCCAGGGAGACCCTATGACAAATTAGCACCGGGACTTGCCTTGGGGAGACCCTACAATAACAAACCAGCAGGACCTTTCCAGGGAGACCCTACAATTAATAAACACTAGCATCTAGTTCTGGGAAACCCTACAATAACAAACCAATGATATGATCTCTGGGAAGACCCTACAATAACAAACATGACAGATCTACTTTGGGGAGACCCTACAGTAGATAAACACCATGACTCTTGTTTGGAGACACCCTACAATAATGAATCAGCAGGACCCACTTCAGGGAGACCTGATGATAACAAATGAGCTGGACACTTTCTGGGGAGACCCTACAATAAATAAACACCAGAACCCGCTTTGGGGTAAACCCTACAATAACCCCCCGCCATGCCTCGCTGCTGGGAGACCCTACAATAACAGAGCAGGAGGGTGATCTCCAGGGAGACCCTATGATAACACCCCCTTCCTTGCTCCCAAGAGACCCTACAATAACAAAGGGCCCTGATTCAGGGAGCTCCAACCACAACAGACCCCCCCACAATCCACTCTGGGGAGACCCTACAATAACACACCAGTGGCACCCACCCTGGGGAAACCCCACTTTGGCCACAGGTGCCACCAACCTGCGCCAGGGGCAGGAGGGGGCTGTGGCCTCCCAGAAGGGTCCCTGGTGACATGGTGACATCGGGGAGGGGACCCCAGGGAGGGTCCTTGGGCAAAAAATGGCACCGGGAAGGGGACAGAGGGGTCGGGGGGACATGGCACCATGGCCACCTACACAGGGACACCCTGAGAGGGGACTCTGAGGGGGATGACAGACGGGGGTCCCCAGGAGCCCCCCCGGATGTCCCCCTGCCCCAGTGTCCCCAGCAGTGACAGACACCGGAGCCTCGCAGCACCTTTATTGACACTGGCGGGGGTGGCACCGGTCCCTGGGGGGTGGCACCGTCCTGGGGGGGTGCCTGTGTCCCCCGGGGGGGCGTGGCAGGGTCAGCCCGTGCCCCGGCGCTTGCTGAGCTCGTCCTGCACGCGCTGGCACAGGGCCCTGCGCAGGGGGGGCTCCAGGGGGCTGCGGGCGCACACCCGGCGCGTCACCTCCTCCGCACTGTCCCCCTGGGGGGCACGGCACCGCTGGGGACACAGCACCCGGGGAGCCCCACAGCACCCACAGAGCCCCCACAGCCCCCACAGCGCCCACAGAGCCCCCACGGCACCCACACCCAGGGCATCCCCTGCCCCATGGGACCCCATGGCACCCCTTGCCCCAGAGCAGCACATCCTATCCCACAGAACCCCCCAGGCACCCACTGCACCTCATGGCATGCCCTTCCCCACAGAACTCCCCCCCCAACACCCACTGGGCCCCACAGAGGCACCCCATGGAATCCCCTCCCATGGCACCCAACACCACCACCCCCTGCCCATGGAATTGCTTCCCATGGCACCCCACCCCACCACCCCCTGCCCCATGGAATCCCCTCCCATGGCACCCCACCCCACCACCCCCTGCCCCATAGAATCCCCTCCCATGGCACCCCACCCCACCCCACCACCCCCTGCCCCATGGAATCCCCTCCCATGGCACCCCACATCACAACCCCCTGCCCCATGGAATCCCCTCCCATGGCACCCCACATCACAACCCCCTGCCCCATGGAATCGCTTCCCACGGCACCCCACACCACTACCCCTGGCCCACAGTGGCACCTCACTGCCCCACGGGACCCCCTCGCTCAATGGGCACCCCCTGCCCCACAGCACCTCTCACCCACAGCACCCCAACCCTATGGCACCCCTGGCCCCACAGCAGCACCTCCGACCCCACGAGACCTCCCAGACACTCAATGGGTACCCACTGTCCCATGGAACCCCCCTACCCATGGCAGCACCTCCTGCCCCACAGAACCCCCCCTGGTGCCCCATTGCCCCCCGGGGTCCCACCTGGTGCACGATCACGGCCGTGACGGTCCCGTCGTCCCCCTCGTACTCGAGGCAGAAGAGCCGCGGCCCCCGGGAGGGGTCGGGGGGGGCCCCGCGGGGGTCGCCGGGGGGGGGGCCCGCGCTGGCATCGCCCCCGGGACCCCCTGTGGCACCTACACCCTCAGCGGGGGCTGTGAGACCCGCGGGGAGCCCCAACCCAGCACCCCCCCAGTGCCCCTCCATCCACACCTGGGGTCCCCCCGACCCCCTCCGCCCTTGAGTGCCCCCCCAGGGGTGCCCCCCCATTCCCCGCCCATATCCTGGGCGCTCCCTCTTGTCTCTTGGATGCCCCCCACCCCTGTCACCAACAAGGGCGCCCCCCACCCCTGACCCCCTCCGGGTGCCCCCCCGCTCCCCAGCCCCCGCTGGATTCCCCCCCCAACCCAGGGTTGCCCTCCCCCCACTGTCACCCCCTTGGATGTCCCCCCCCAGCACCCAAGGGTGCCATCCCCTCCTCACCCATCTCCTGGAGTCCCACCCGCTGTCCCCCCACCTTGGTGACCCCCAACCCTCCCAGGGGTGCCCTCCGTGTCCCCCGACCCTTGGGTGCCCCCCCTCAGCCGCCCCGCCGCAGCCCCCGTGCCCCGCTCACCGCAGCCCCGGGGCCGGTACACCTGCTGGTCGGGCCGGCGGGGCCGGGGCGGGTTCGGGGTGAGCCGGGTGCGCGCCCGGCCCCGCGCCTGCCGCACGGCGCGGTCGTACGCGTCCCTGCGCACCGGGAACCGGTTACCGGGGGTAGGGGGACGCGGCGGGAGCGGGGGGCGCGCGGAGCCGCCGGCGATGTTACCTGGCGAGCTGGTTGCGGCGGATGTGCCGCACGAAGCCGTGGCTCATGTCGAGCCGCCCGCCCGGCCGGCAGCGCCAGCCCGGGGCCGGGGCCGCCGCCTCCATCCCGGTTACCGAGGGGGGTCGGTCCCGGGAGGTCGGTCTCGGGGACGCGGCGCCTTTAAGAGCCCCGCGGGTCCGGCGGCCGCGCGTGCGCAGAGCCCTCAGCGGTGAGCGCTGACCCCGCCCCTTCAGTCGAGCGTGCGCACGGCCCGGCCCCCGCGCCCCCCGCGCAGGCGCAGTGCGCGCGCGCCGCCGCCATGTCGAGCCGCGGGCGGCGGGAGCGGGAGCGGGACCCGCGCGGGGCTGCCCGGGGCCGCCGCGAGCCCGAGGCGGAGCGGCCGCGGGGCCGGCGGGACGCCGAGCGCGACCGCGGGCGGAGGGAGGCGGCGGAGGCGCTGCCGGTGGATCTCACTCGCGTCAAGCGGGAACCGGGCACCGGGGGCGGCTCCGGAGCGGGATCCGGGACCGCCGCCCCCGCCGCGCCCGTGCGGGTGAAGCGAGAGCGCGAGCCCGACGGAGACTCCGACCCCGAGCCTGAGCCCGCCGGTGGGAACCGGGGGTGGAAAGCGGGGGTGAAGCGGGGGGACAGGGGGGAATGGGGGCCTGAGGGGACCGGGGGGACACACTGGGGTGTAGGGGGGGCACAGGGTGGCGAGGACTGGGGGGGGCTGAGAGGACAGGGGTTGTCCCGGGGGACACCGGAGGATGAGGGGCGAGGGTGTGAGGGGACACCGGGGTAGGAGGGACGGGACTTGAGTGGTGGGGGGCACTGGGGGGGTGCGGACAGAGCCGGAGGGGTGTGTGGGGGGACACCGCTGTGGGGTCTGGGGGGACACCGGAGAGGCGTCGGGGGAGGTGGGGGCTGTGGGGTGTGAGGGGACACTGAGGGATCTGGGAGGCACTGGGGAAGGTGTGTGCAGGTCACAGTGATGTCCCGGAGGACACTAGGGTTGGGGGGGACAGGACGGTGGGGTGGGGCTGAACTGGGGTGTCTGGGAGGGGGCACTGGGGGGTGGAGACGCGGGGGTGTATTGGGGGACACATTGGGGTGTAGGAGGGGCAGCGGAGGGGCGGGGAATGGAGTGGCTGGGGGGACACTGGGATGGGGACACGCACCAGGGTGGGAATGGAGAGTTTGTGGGGACGGTGCGGGACAGGACACACCAGGGATTCCCAGGGGGGCACAGGGACTGACTGTGGGGGTGCTGAGCTCAACTCTGGGCAGTGGTCGGAGGCACTGGGGGGAGCTGGGGCTCAGCCTCAAGGGTCTGTAAGGAGGGGGGCATCGCCCTGGTGCTGTCAGGGCCCTGTGCCCTCCTCTAACATCTCCCCCACCTCTAGTGCGCTACGGCCGCTTCGACCCCGAGGACCAGCGGAGCCGCCACTGCCCCTACCTGGACACCATCAACAAGTGGGTGATGGGGGGCTGGGGGGTTCCTCCTGCCCCTCCTGGGGGTGCCCCTGTGCCTGGGGGTTCCCTCAGCCCCACTCAGCCCTGTGACCCTCCCCAGGAGTGTCCTGGACTTCGACTTTGAGAAGCTCTGCTCCATCTCCCTGTCCCACATCAACGTCTACGCCTGCCTGGTCTGCGGGAAGTACTTCCAGGGTGAGACCTGCCCCAGAACTGGGAGGGACACGGGGGACACGTGGGGGCTGTGTGGGGGACATGGGGACAACAGGGACACCCGGGGGCTGTGTGGGGGCCACAGGGACAACAGGAACACCTGGGGGCTGTGTGGGGGACATTGGGGACAGCAGGCTGCTGTGGGGGACAGGGACACTCAGGAGCGAGGGGGAATGGGGGACATCCAGGGACTGGGGTGCTGGGGGGGACAGGGACACACAGGGATGGAGGTGCTGCTGGGGGTGGGACATGGGGGACACCCAGGACTGGGGTGCTGTAGGGGGCACAGGGACCCTTGGTGAGGGCACAGCCCCCCCCGTACATGAGTGAGGGATTCTTTCTGTCCTGCCTGTCCTGTCCCATGGCTTCTGTGTGCCTCTCTCTCTTTGGTGACCCGTGTGTCCCCTCCTTGCCCCCCTGTTCCTGCAGTGACACCCCTGAGCCCGTGGTGTCCCCCCCTTTGTCCTTGTCTGAGTCTGTGGTGTCCCCCTGTCCCCCCCGAGCCCATGGTGTCTCCCCCTGAGCCCCATGGTGTCCCCTGTCCCTGCAGGCCGCGGGCTGAAGTCCCACGCCTACATCCACAGCGTGCAGCTGAGCCACCACGTGTTCCTCAACCTGCACACACTCAAGTTCTACTGCCTGCCTGACAACTACGAGATCATCGACTCCTCCCTCGAGGACATCACGGTGCGGGGGCACCGGGGGCACCCACTGCTGGGGGGCACCCACTGCTGGGGAGGCAGCATTGGGGTGCCTCAGCTGTGAGGGGGGTCAGGTTTGGGGTACCCTGGCTCTGAGGGGTGAGGTTTGGGTGTACTGCTGTTCTGTGGGGAGTCAGTTTGGGGTACTCCTGTTCTGAGGGGAGTCAGGTTTGGGTGTTTTCTGTTTTGAGAAATCAGGTTTGCGGTTGCCCTTGTTCTGAGGGGCCAGATTTGGGCACCCTCATTCTGAGGAGGATCAGTTTGAGTCCCCCTCATTCTGAAGGGGTCAGGCTTGGGGTCCCCCCTCATGCTGAGGGGTCAGGTGTGGGTTCCTCCTATCCTGAGGGGTCAGCTGTGGATCCCCACTTGTTCTGAGAGGTCAGGTTTGGGTCCCCCCCCATTCTGAGGGGTCAGGTTTGGGTTCCTCCCATTCTGAGGGGTGCCTCTCCCCGCAGTACGTGCTCAAGCCCACCTTCACAGCCCAGCACATCGCCCACCTGGACAAACAGGCCAAGCTGTCCCGGGCCTACGATGGCACCACGTACCTGCCGGGCATCGTGGGGCTCAACAACATCAAGGCCAACGACTACGCCAATGCCGTGCTGCAGGTCACTGGGACGGGCTGTCCTGGGGGGGATCAGCCCAGAACCCCACGGGGGATTGTGGGAGTGAACCCCGCCTTCCCCACGGGAGATACACCGGGGGGGGGTACAGGCTTTGTTTGGGGTGAACCCCCAGCACAGCCCCACTCTGGAGGTCCTGGGGATGAGTCCCATTTCCTGTCTCACACACTTTACACCTGAAGAGTACAGAGTTCATTTTGGGGTGAAACCACCCCAGAACCCTGCTGTGGGGCTGACAGGGATGAATCCCATGTCCACTCTCATAGGCTTTACACCTGGGAGGTGCAGGCTTTGTTTTGGGGTGATACCATCGTATAACCCCCCCCAAAACCCCACTGTGGGGGTTCTGGGGAGGAATCCCACCTCTCTTTTCACAGGTTTTACACACAGGGGAGCGCAGGTGTTTCATTTTGGGATGAAGTCCTCTCAAAACTGTCCCAAACCCTTTCCCAGAACCCCACTCTGGGGTTCCCAGGGGGGAATCCCACATCCTTTCCCACAGGCTTTACACTTTGAGGGTACAAGCTTTGTTTTGGGGTGAAACTCCTACATAGCCCCTTTCCAGATCTGTGCTCTGGGGGCTCTGGGGATGAATCCTACAGTTTACAGGCAGAGGGCATGCAGGCTTCTTTTTGGGCATGAGACCCCTCCATAACCCCTAAATCTCTGCTCTGGGGATGAATCCCATCTCCTGCCCCACAGACTTTACACACAGAGGGCACGCAGGGGGTTTTTTGGGGTTGAATCCTCCCCATAACCCCTAAATCTCTACTCTGGGGATGGATCCCACGTCCTGCCCCAGGGGCTCTGCACCTGCTGGGGGTGCAGCCCTCAGAAACCCCTCAAAACCCTCGCAGATTCCCTCTCTGGGGGTCCCGGGGGTTGAATCCCCCCTGCTACCCCCCAGGCTCTGTCCAACGTGCCCCCCCTGCGGAATTACTTCCTGGAGGAGGAGAACTACCGGCGCATCCAGCGCCCGCCCGGGGACATCATGTTCCTGCTGGTGCAGCGCTTCGGGGAGCTCATGAGGAAGCTCTGGAACCCCAGGAACTTCAAGGCTCACGTGTCGCCCCACGAGATGCTCCAGGCCGTGGTGCTCTGCAGCAAGAAGAACTTCCAGATCACCAAGCAGGGTGGGCTTTGGGGGGTCTGGGTTTGGGGAGCAGGGCTGAAATTTAGGGGCAGTGCTGGATTGGGGAAGAAATGCTGGATTTGGGGGGCAGAGCTGGACCCAGGGCACTCTAGATTTGGGGGGCAGGGCTGGATTTGAGAGGCAGTTCTGGACCTGGGGTGCTCTGGATTTGAGGGCAGTGCTGGACCCAGGGGGTTCTGGATTTGGGGTGCAGGGCTTGGTTTGGGTGACACCGCTGGGTTTGGAGACAGGGTTGGGTCTGGGGGCTCTGGATACAGGAGATAGGACTGGGTTTGGGTGACTGGATTCAGGGGGGCTCTGGATCTGGGGGCAGCAGTAGATCTGGGATCTGGATTTGGAGGCTGGGCTGGGTCTGGGGGATCTGGATTTGGGGGCAGTGCTGGGTTTGGGTGACAACACTGGATATGAGGGCCAAGCTGGATTTGAGGGAGCAGAGGAGGATGTGGGGGGACAGCAGGATTTGAGGGGCAGAGCAGGATGTGGGGGACAGTGCTGGATTTGAGGGGCAGTGCTGGGTGGGGCAGAGCAGGATCCAGAGTCAGCTCTGGCTCTAGCCCTGCTGTGCCCCCATTGCAGGGGACGGGGTGGAATTCCTGTCCTGGTTCTTGAACGCTCTGCACGCGGCGCTGGGTGGCACCAAGAGGAAGAAGAAGAGTGAGTGGTGGTGGGGGGAGATTTTGGGGGGTCCAGGGGGGCCTCTGTCCCCCTGCTGTCCCTGCTGAGCCCCCCCTGTCCCCACAGCCATCGTCACCGACGTGTTCCAGGGCTCCATGCGCATCTTCACCAAGAAACTGCCACACCCCGACCTGGTGGGAATGGGGGGAGTGGGAGGGTTGGGGTCATACTGGGATGTTGTGATACAGGGGGGGTGTTGGGGTCACACAGGGGTGTTGGGGTGCAGTGGGGGGTGATGAGTTCAAATGGGGGCTGAGGCCAGGGAAGGTCTGGGAGAGAGTGTTGGGGTACAGTGGGGTATGGTGGGGGGTATTGGGGTGTGGTGGAGGGTGTGGGGGTATAGAGGGGTATGGTGGGGAGTGTTGGGGTACCATGGGGTATGGTGGGGGGTGTTGCGTTCAAACAAGGGGTGGTGAGGTGCAGCTGGGGGTGTCAGGGTCAGCTGGGGGTGTCAGGGTCCAGCGAGGTGGTGGGGGACAGTGGGGGGTTATTGGGGTCAGATGGGGGTGGCGGGGTAGAATGGGGGTGGTGGGGTGCAGTGGGGGTGTCGGGGTCTGGGGGAGGCCATTGGGGCCCAACGGGGGGTGTTGGGGTCCCACAGGGGTGTCACCCAGGGGTCCCACCCCCCAGCCCGCGGAGGAGAAGGCACAGCTGCTGCAGAACAGCGAGTACCAGGAGCGCATGGTGGAGTCCACCTTCCTGTACCTGACCCTGGACCTGCCCACGGCCCCGCTCTACAAGGACGAGAAGGAGCAGCTCATCATCCCTCAGGTGCCCCTGTTCAGCATCCTGGCCAAGTTCAACGGCAGCACCGAGAAGGAGTACAAGACCTACAAGGAGAACTTCCTGAAGCGCTTCCAGCTGACCCGCCTGCCCCCCTACCTCATCTTCTGCATCAAACGCTTCACCAAGAACAACTTCTTCGTGGAGAAGAACCCCACCATTGTCAACTTCCCCATCACGTGAGCCAGGGCTGGGGGGAGGCTGGGGGCGCTGGGAGCCTGGGGAGGGGGTTTAAAGCATCTGGGAGGAGACTGTGGGGGTTGACGATGTCTAGGGGTGGTTGTGGGTGTGTGGGGGAGGTTGTAGGTGTCTTAGGAGGGGTTGAAAGCATCCGTGAGGGGCTTTTGGGGTTTGAAATCATCTAAAGGGATCGAGGGGGGGATTGGGGAGGGGGTGGGAGGGTTGGGAGCGTGTGGAGGGGGTTAAAAGCATCCCAGAGGAGATTGTGAGTGGCGGGGCAGGGTTGACAATGTCTAGGGATGGTTGTGGGTGTGTGGAGGGGGTTGTAGGTATTTAAGAGGGGTTGAAAGTATCCAGGAGGAGGGTTTAGCGTTTGAAATCATCTAAAGGGGCTTTGAAGGCACTTGGGGAAGGGTTGGAAACACTTGATGGGGTTTAAAACCATTTAGGAGGGGATTGGGGACGTGGGGGATGTTTGAAGGTGCCTAGAGGAGGGTTGTAGGTATCTAGGAGATGGTAGAGGCATCTGGGAGGGCGTTTGAAGGTGCCTGGAGAAGGTATGTGGGTGTTGGGAGGGATTGTAGCCATCTGGGAGGGATTTGTGGGCATTCGGAGGTGTTATGGGCATCTTTGGGGGGTTCTGGGGGTATCAGAGAAGGGTTTGAAAACATCTGGGAGGAGTTGAGTGCATGTGGGCACCGAGAAGGGGTTTGGAGGTGTCTGGGGAGGGGGGTGTCTATGCATCTGGAGGGGGTTTGGAGGCACCTGGAGGGGTCTGTGGGGGCTCCCCTGCCCCCCTGAGGCACGTGGGGTGCCCAGGAACGTGGACCTGCGGGAGTACCTGTCGGAGGAGGTGCAGGCGGCGCACGCTCACACCACCTACGACCTCATCGCCAACATCGTGCACGATGGGAAGCCCTCGGAGGGCTCCTACCGCATCCACGTCCTGCACCACGTGAGTGTCCCCCTCCCGGGGGGCCCTGGGGGGGCCACGGGGACCCCCTGGCCCACCCTGTCCCCTCCTGGTCCTGGCAGGGCACAGGGAAGTGGTACGAGCTGCAGGACCTGCAGGTGACCGACATCCTGCCACAGATGATTACCCTGTCCGAGGCCTACATCCAGGTGAGGGGGGCGGGGGGCAGCTGGCACCTCCAGGATGTCCCTGGCATCCCCAGGATGTGCTCTGACCACCCCTCCCCCTCTCCCACAGATCTGGAAACGACGCGAGGAGGATGAGACAAACCAACAAGGGGCCTGAGACCACAGGGGACACCCCCAGACCCCTGGGGACACCCAGAGACCCCCTTGGGATCACTCCCAGTCCTTTGTGGAGATGCAGAGACGCCTTTGGGGACATCCAGAACCCCCCTGGAAGCACCAACAGCTGTCTCTGGGACACCCCAAGATCCCCTTGGGGACACCCAGAGAGCCCCGGGGACACCCTGAGCCCCTTGGGGAAACCCTGAGCCCCTTGGGGACACCTAGGTCTCCTTGGGATCACCCTTAACCCCTCTGGGGACACCCCCAAGCCTCCTGGTGTGTCTCTCCCCACCCCAAATAAATGTCACCCACTTATTTTTGTAGCTCATTTTCACCTTTTGTCTTTTTTATGTTTAGGGGGGTCATGGTTTCCACTGCTTCCTACCCAGACCCCCCAGCACCCTGTGACCCCCAGAAACACCCCAAAAAACTGGGGACACAGAGGCAGAGCTGCATCCAAGCTTTATTGGGAAGTGCTGGGGGGGCCCCCAGAGCCCCCCTACAGCCAGACATGCTCCTGGCAGTGCTGCAGGGCCTGGGGGACACAGAGGGGTCAGTGGGGGGTGCAGGGGGTGCCACCCCTCTACGTCCCCACGTCCCCCCGTCCCCACTCACCTGGCAGCGCCGGGCAGGCTCGGGGCCGGAGCACCAGTACACGGGGCCCAGGGCACAGGGGCCCAGGGGGGGTGACAGTGCGGGGGGGGCGACACCCTTGAGGTCCTGCAAGGGGGACATGGGGGTCAGGGGTTCTCCCAAGGGTGGGGACACCCCAGGGAGCCTCCTGGAACCCCCTCCTCAGGGCTGTGATATCCTTGGGGTGTCCCTTGGGGTTGTGACACTTGGTGCTCTCCCCCACTTGGGTCACTCTTGAGTGTCCCCTTCGAGGCCTGTGACACCCTTGGGGACCCTGACAGCGTCCTCTCAGTGGGGGTGGCACCTTCCGGGGACCTCATGGTGTGCCCAGGGGTGGTGGGACTCCCTCGGCACTGTGCCACCCTGGGGTGCCCCGTCACCTCCCCAGGGACCTGTCCCCTCACCTCGGGGCCCACGCACTCCGCCAGCCGCACCACGATGGCCTCCAGCAGCACCGGCGGCACGCCCGTGTCATCTGCGGTGCCCTGGCAGGCGAGAAGCAGGCGGCACAGCAGGCGCGGGCCCAGGCGGCCCAGCAGCCCCTCGAGCAGGAGGGTGGCGTAGCGCTGGGCCAGGCACTGGCACGCGCCCACGGCCACCAGCGGCAGCGCCCGGCACAGCCCCGTGGCCGCCGCGGCCACCCTGGGCACGGGGATGGCGGCCTCGGCCTGTGCCACGAAGGTGCGGCACAGCCAGCACAGCGGGAGGGGCACCGGCAGCGCCGCCGGGCCCGGGGGGGGCTCCTGCGGGAGGGAGAGGGGGTCACTCTGAGCCCAGTGACCCGGGGGGGGTCACTGAGCCCAGGGTGGCATCGCGGCCTCCCGTGGGACAGCAGGAGCCCAGAACCGGGCTGGGCCTGGGAGGGGGTGCTCGAGCCCAGGGGGGCTTTGGAGTCCTGGGGGGGGGTTCAGTCTGGAGCCCGGGAGTGGAACTGTGTGGGGGCGTTAGGGTTGGGGTCAGGGTTCACTCCAGAGCCCAGTGGTGGAGCTGTGCTCTCCTGGAGGGAGGATTCGCTCCAGAGCCCAGTGGTGGGGCTGCAGCTCCCTCTGGGGAGGGGTCACTCAGTGGTGGGGTTGTGGCTGTGGGAGAGGGGTCACTCAGTGGGGTTGTGGCTGTGGGAGAGGGGTCACTCAATGGTGGGGTTGTGGCTGTGGGAAGGTGTCACTCTGCAGCCTGATGGGGTTCTGTGGCCTCCTATGGGTAGTTGTTCCCTCTGGAGCTGGGTGGTGGGATCTGCAGGAGGGGGTTCACCCGAGCCCCATGGTGGGGTTTTGGCCTCCTGCGGGATGTTCACTGCAGAGCCCAGGGGTGGGGTTGCCCCTGGTTGTGCCCCCCAAGCAGGGTCCAGCCCCGTGGTGGCCCTGCTGACACCCTTGGAGCCACCCCTGCTGCCCCCCGGGACTCCCATACCTGCGGGTGGGTGCCGAGTGCCCCGAGGGCGGGCACGGCTGTGGCACTGCCAGGCTCTGCCGGGCACAGCTTCAGGTTGGCACAGATCTGCCGGGGCACCTGGGGGGCACGACAGGGACCCAGGATGGGGCACAACCAGGTGTCCCAAGTGTCTCCAAACCCTCTGCACCCCGAGGTGTCCCCAAACCCCCAGTGCCTGGAGATGTCCCCAAACCTGCAGCATCCCAGGGGGTCCCTGGATGGCACAGTGTCCCCACTGCCCCCAGCCCCCCGAGATCTTCCCAGGTATCACAGTGTCCCCAAAGCCCCAGCACCCCGGGGTGTGCCCTGGTCACGTCCCCCCGGTGCCACTCACGAGGTGCTGGAGCTCCCGGAGGACACGCGGGACGAGCGAGTGAACCACGGACTGGCACGGGGCCGCCAGGATGGGCAGCGGGAGGCACAGAGCCCCCAGCCCCTGCTCCACTGCCACCTGCGCTGGGGCACCCCGGTGACACCCAGGGACACCCAGGGACACCCAGGGGGACACCCAAGGGACACCCACAGGGACATCGACACCGCCACCCCCACCACTGCCACACCCATCACCGCTGCACCACGGGCACCAGTGGTGCCATCTGTGACCATGGTACACATGGTGCCACCCATGGTGTCACTCACCACCGTGGCACCCGCTGGCATCTGCCACCACTTCACTGCCCACCCCAGCAACCACAGTGAAACCCACAGTGGCACCCACCACCATGGCACCCGTGGTGGCATCTGTGACCACGGCACCTGCGGTGGCACCCACAGCGACAGCCGCCACCTCAGCAACCGCAGCGACACCTCCAGCGGCACCTCCCTCCATGACACCTGCTGGCACCCACGGTGACACCCTCAGTGACACCTGTGTCCCTGTCTCCCCAGTGACACCCACAGTGATACCCTCAGTGGCACCTGTGCCTGTGACACTCACAGTGACACCCTCAGTGACACCCCCAGTGACACCCCCAGTGACACCCCCAGTGACACCCTCAGTGGCACCTCTGCCCCCGGCCCCACGGTGACCCCCACGGTGACCCCCACGGTGACACCTCTGTCCCTGTCCCCGCCGTGTCCCCCTGTCCCGCGGGCACCTGCACGGCCGACTGGTTGGACACGCGGTGGAGGAAGGCGAAGAGCTGCTGGCAGAGGGCGCAGGTGTCCTGCGGGAGGGGACAGCGGGGACACGGCGGTGTGGGGACACGGGGACATGGGGAGTTGGGGACACTGGGATGGGGGGGAACGGTAGCAGAGGACAGGGATGTGGGGGGCACGAGGACGTGGGACATGGGGATGGGGTAGCATGGGGATGTGGGGACACGGGGATGTGGGGACACGGGGACATGAGGACTCTGGGACACGGGGATTGGGGCCATGGGGACATGGGGACTCTGGGACACGGGGATTGGGGCCATGGGGACTCTGGGACTTGAGTGTGTGGGGAAATGTGGATGTGGGAACAGGGGGGACCAAGGAGGGTGCATGGGGACATGTTGGTGTGGGGCCATGAGAGGGTCTTTGGACCCCTGTGGGATTTTGGGGACATGCAGGGGGTAGAGAGACAGTGGGGTGGGGGGACATAGGGGACACAGGAGGTGACAGGGACGTGGGGGGTGATGGGGACACGGAGGGTGGTGGGACACGGGGGGCTCTCTCACCACATCCGGGGGTCTCTGGGTGAGGAGGGGGCAGTGCTCCAGGGCCCCGCAGCGCAGGGCAGTGTCCCAGCTCTGGCACCAGGCAGAGGGGGGCACCCCACAGCCCCCCCCCGGCGCCCCCAGACCTGTGGGGCCGTGAGTGTCGAGCCGGGGGGGGCCGGGAGTCCAGGACAACCCCCCGCCCAGTACCTCATCCCAACCCTCACGGGGGCAACCTGAGCATCTGGGACCCCCAAATACACCCCCCTCCAATCCTCATGGGGGATTGGGTCTCCAGGACCAGCCCCCCTCCCCCCCAATACACCATCCCAGTGGGATCCAGGCACCCAGGACCCCCCCCAGTGTACACACCACCCCAAAACTGCACCCCCTCCCTCCACGGGGGCACTCGGCTGTCTGGGATCCCCGACTCAATACCCTGCCCCTCCAAGATGCCCTTTCCCACCCCCAGCGCTCATGGGGGGAGCCAGATGTCGGGGACTCCCCCAATAACACCCCTCAGTACCCTGAGACCCCAAGGGGGCACTCAGGGTCTGACCCCCCCTCCGGGCATCCCCTCCTCCCGGGGGCACCCCCGTGTCTGAGCCCCCTCACCCCACCACGGGGTCCCTGGGGGTGTCCCCAGCTCTGGGGGTGCCTCCCGGTTTGGGGTACGGGGGCCCTACCTGGGGTGGCCCCGAGCAGGGCGAGGAGCAGCGGCAGCGGCAGGGCCATGGCGGGGGCAGAGACAGGGACAGGGACAGAGACAGGGAGAGTGGCGGTGCTGGCAGGGCCGAGCCCGGGGCCTCTTATAGCCCGCGGGACGTGGCCCTGGGTCGGTGCCAGCGCACGGGGACAGGTGTGTCACAGCCGCGGGGATACGGGGGGGGCGGCCACCCCCGCCCTGTCACCCTGCCACCGACCCCATGTCCCTGTGTCCCCTATGGCCATATCCCCGCCAGGGACCCCTTTCAAGGTCTCCATGTCCCTACTGGGGTCCCATGTCCCCACTGGGGTCCCCATGTTCCCACACCCCCACATTCCCCCCATGTCCCCTTATGTCGCCCCATGTCCCCACAGCCCCACGTCCCCCTACATCCCTCCTATCCCTCCTATCCACATCCCCTACATTGGGGACATCCCCAATCCCCCCATATCCTCCCCCACCTCTCATGTCCCCCCACCCCTAGACCATCAACACCCCTCTGCCGTGTCCCCCTACCCCCAGGTCCCCATGTCCCCCCCAGGTCCCCACGGTCCTACACCTCCATGTCCCCCCGTGTCCCCCCACTCTCTCCCCTCATCCGCATGTTCTCCTGTTCCCCCACATCCCCCTACTCTCCCATGTCCCCACACCCCCACGTCCACTGCTTTTTCCCTTGTTCCCCCATATTCCCCCACCTCCATATACCCATGTTCCCCCTCATGTCCCCACACCCCCGTGTCCCCCTCCACCCCCAATGTCTCCGTATCCCCCCCCCGGTCCTGCCCATCCCCCCCTCCTTGTCCCCTGCCACTCCCCGGGTGTGGCCCCCCACTCCCCTTCCCGCAATGTCCCTCCGCGGTCACCTTGTCCCCACTTGGCCACTCGAGAGCCCTCAGAACAGGTGCGGCCGGAGGCCGGGCCCCCTCCGGGGGGTCACCTGCCCCAGGTGAGGCCACCTGGAGGGCACCGAGGTGTCACAGCCCTGCCCCGCCCTGCCCGGCCCCGCCGTGCCCCCCCCTACCCCTCTGCCTGCCCGTGCCCCACCCCCGTGTCCCTCTGCCACCCGTGACCCCCGTGTGCTACTCTGTCACCGGTGTCCCACCCTCTGTGCCCCACTCCGTGTCCCTCTGCCACCCTGTGTCCTCTCCCTACCCCTCTGTCACTGGTGTCCCACCCTGCCTGTGCCCTCCAGGCTCCCCTGTCCCCCTGTCCCCATGTCCTCCTGTCCTCCTGCCGCCCCCTGTGCCCCCTCTGGCAGCTCTGGGGGGACACGAGGGAGGAGCTGGTGCTGCTCTGACTGACCCCGGGATGCCCCCCCCTGGCACAGGGGTGACCCCCTTCCAGTTCAGCTCACCCCGACACTCCCAGGACAGGGCCAAGGGACAAAGCACCGGATTCCAGACACAGGGATGTATTTTCCCGTGAAGGTTTTGGGAGCACAGGAGGTGGCAGAAGGACTTGGGACACATGGGGTGGCACAGGGGGCACAGAGAGTGGCAGGACTTGGGATACACAGGGTGACACGGGGACAGGGCAGCCTGGGACGTGTGGGGGCCACAGGGAGGGGGGCCCATGATGGCAAAGGGACATGGAGGTGACACAGGGAGGCAGAGGGGCACAGGGTGGGACTGGCACAGGGGCTTTGGTGTGGAGCTGCTCAAAGGATGACCCACCCCCACCCCAGACCCATGAACTCCCCCCTGGATCCCCCCCCACAGTCTGGAGGCTCTCCCTGACACGGGGCTCTCCTTTGGGGGTCTGGGAGGGCACTCGGCTCGGGGGCTGCGGGGATTTGGGGGAATATGGTGGATTTGGGGGGCACACGGACAACATTCCCGACTCCCTTCCCTCTGGCTCCTGGCAGCTTTTCCCGTCTGGGTTGGGTTTGTGTGCCCAGGTTTTGGTAGCAGGGGGGCTCCAGGGGTGGTTTCTGTGAGAAGCTGCCAGAAGCTTCCCTGGAGTCCGGCAGAACCAATTCTAGAGGCTCGAGGATGGATTCGGTGCTGGCCGAGGCTGAGCCCGGCAGGGATGGCAGTGACACCTTGGGGAGAACGAACTGCAGGAGGAAAAAGTCCTTGTGCAGGTGAAAACTGCAGCCAGAGAAGAGCAGAGTGAGAACACGTGAGAGGAGCAGCCTTGGAGAGCCCCAGGGCAGCGCAGGAGGAGAGGCAGGAGCTGCTCCAGGAGTGGAAATTCCCCTGAGGTTCTGTGGGGAAGCCCCTGGGGAGGTAGTTGAGCCCCTGCAGCCCATGGAGGCCACGTGGTGGGTCAGGGATGTTCCTGCAGGTCATGGAGGGCCGGGGTGGGTCAGGGATCCACGTGCAGCCCTGAAGAGCCCACCCGCAGCAGGGGATGCCTGACACAGACTGTGACCCTCTGGGAAGCCCGTGCTGGAGCAGGGTCCCGGTAGAGAGAGGAGCCCAGGCTGGAGCAGGTTTTCTGGAAGGACTTGGGAGCCTTTGGGGGCCCAGCTTGGAGCAGGGATTGGACTCGGGCTCGTTTCCCTGAGCAGCAGCAGGAACAAGCTGTGATGACCTGCCTGTGACCCCCATTCCCATGTCCCTGCACTGCTGGAGGGGGTGAAGGGAGAGCCCAGGAAGGAGGGAGGGCTGGGGGGCAGGTGTTTGTAAGATTGATTTGACTTCTCATTCTCCTGCTCTGATTTTGTTGTTAATAAATTCAGTTACTGTCCCCCCGGTGAGTCTGTTTTGCCCGTGACGGTGATGGGTGAGGGATCTCTCCTGGTGTTTATCTCAATTCATGAACCTTTTATTATGTTTTCTGTGCCCTGTCCAGCTGCAGAGGGCAGTGACAGAGCAGCTTTAGTGGGTACCTGGTGTCCAACCAGGGCCAACCCATCACACCATCAGTGCAGCCGGGACCTGGGGAGCTGAGTGAGGAGCTCCAGCCCCAGCCCAGCCCTGGGAATGGGCAGAGCTGGGAGCAGCACTGGGATAATCCCCCCCTGGGAGCATCCGGGGGGCTGAGGGCTGGGGGATGCAGGATGAGGGACATGGACGAGGGATGTGGGATGAGGGGTTGGGGATGCACAATGAGGGATGGAGACTGTGCAATGAGGAATGGGATAAGGCATGTGGGATGAGAGACGCGGAATGGAGGATGTGGGATGGAGGACATGGATGGGGGATGTGGGATGAGGGGCAGATGAGGGATATGGGATGAGGGATATGGGATGGAGACTGTGGGATGAGAAAAATGGGATGAGAGCAGGAAGGCTCAGTAGAGGGATCTGGACAGGCTGGATGGAGGAGCAGAGGCCAACAAGGGAGAGGGTCCTGCCCTTGGGCCACAACAACCACCTTCAGTGCTCCAGGCTGGGGAAAGAGTGGCTGGAAAGCTGGGAAAGGACCTGAGGGTGCTGGTGACAGTGGCTGAACGTGACCCCAGGGGTGCCCAGGGGGGCAGGAGGCCAGTGGCCCCTGGGCTGTCCCAGCCATGGGGTGTCACAGCCCCAGGGCGGTGCCCGTCCCTGTGCTGGCACTGCCGAGGCACCTCCAGGGCTGTGTCCAGGGCTGGGCCCTCAACAAGAGAGACACTGAGGGGCTGGAGGTGTCCAGGGAAGGGAACGGAGCTGGGAAGGGGCTGGAGCAGCAGGAGGGGCTGAGGGAGCTGGAGGGGCTCAGCCTGGAGAAAAGGAGGCTCAGGGGGGACCTTCTGGCTCTGCAACCCCCTGACAGGAGGGGGGAGCTGGGGGGGGTCGGGCTCTGCTCCCAGGGAACAAGGGACAGGAGGAGAGGGAACGGCCTCCAGCTGTGCCAGGGGAGGGTCAGGTTGGACATCAGGAAGATTTTCTCCCTGGAAAGGGTGGTCAGGCCTTGGAAGGGGCTGCCCTAGGAGGTGGTGGAGTCTCCACCTCTGGAGGTGTCCAAGGAACGACTGGATTGTTCAGTGGGACAGTGGAGATCAGTCACAGGTTGGACTCGACACTCTCGGGTCTTTTCCAACCTAAACGATTCCATGATTCTGTGATGTGGGATAGAGGATGCAAGACGAGGGATGGGGCTGAGGGCTCTGCCTTCCCAGGGGCACAGATTCCCATTCCCACCATCCCCAGGTGCCTCCCGCTCCCTCCCCGCAGCAATTCTGGCTCACGCAGCTCCTTTGTAACGAAATAATTTATTTCCTAACAATCAAACAAGACAGAAATATCCATGGACACAGCAAAGGTCTCCTAAAACACGGAATTCCTAAAAAAAAAAAAAAAGCACCATTCCATTGGCTTGACATGGGATTCAGCCCGACAACGGGATATTTACAGCAGGAACGGCTGGGAATGGGATCCGCACCCACTCCCAACTGCCCCAGGGAGCTGAGGCCGGGGCGGATCCACTTCCTGGGGAGCAAAAAGAACAGAAAAAATGATGGGAAAGCACAAATAAGAGGTGCCCCAAAGAATAATAAAGGAAAGGTTGAGTGGAGACGGGGTGGCTCCACTGGAAAAATCAAGGATGAAACGAACATTTTGGTACTTCCCGGGAGCCAGCAGGTCAGGATCTGCCTTCCACGAGGAAAAAGAAAGGAAAAACAACCCACGAATGGGTGGGTTTGATTCCCACCCATCATGTCCCGATACAGCTCCTCCCACTCCCTGGATTTTTATCACAATCTATAAAAAAGTCCTTCCTGCAGCTTATTTCATAGGAATGCTGGTGGATCAGTGAATTCCAGGAACAGGTTGGCACGGCCCGGGGGGACCCGGAGATCCGCCGGGCTCCAGCCCCATTCCAGGTTAGTGCAGCGTTTCGGGGGTTCCCGGAGCACAGCCCCACAGAGCAAAGGGCTGGGAAGGGTCAGGTTGGGATAGGGAGGAAAAAAGGGGGGAAAAGAAAAGGTGTTGGGAACTGAAAAAGGCACAAACCTGCCCCAAACCCTCATTTGCGCTGAGGCCAAACCTTTGGAATGTCCAAAACCAACCGAAAACCAGCGTTTGGTACCTCTGGAAGGGCTTTCCCAACGCCAGGAATCCCCTGCCCAGAGGGATCCGCTGGGATTCCCCAGGGAAGGGACGGATCTGGCCAAACACCACCGGAGTCACCGGCCCCCAAGGGCTGATATTCCACTTTTTCTTGGTGTTTTCCATCTTTTTGCCTTTTTTTCCCTCTTTTTGAAGGTGCAGGGGGTTGAGCTCAGGCACCCATGGGCTGTGGTGATGCTGGAGGGTGGGAAATTCCAGGGGCTTTAAAGGAAAATCCCTTGTGGTTTGGAGTTTTTTTTTTTCTCTTTTAAGAATCAGCATGTGGAAAAAGAGCCGAAACTTGGGAGATTTGGGTAATTCCTGGGGCCTGTGGCAGCTTCCTGCTTCCCAAATGGGCCAGAAATGGGATTGGGGTGTGAAGAGAAAGGAAAAGCAGAAAAGGAGGAAAGGAAAAGGAGGAAAGGAAAGGAAAGGAAAGGAAAGGAAAGGAAAGGAAAGGCAAGTAAGAAAAACAAAAGGAATGGAAAGAAACGGAAAGGAAAGTAAAGTAAAAATAAGGAAAGGAAAGGAAAGGAAAGGAAAGGAAAGGAAAGGAAAGGAAAGGAAAGGAAAGGAAAGGAAAGGAAAGGAAAGGAAAGGAAAGGAAAGGAAAGGAAAGGAAAGGAAAGGAAAGGAAAGGAAAGGAAAGGAAAGGAAAGGAAAGGAAAGGAAAGGAAAGGAAAGGAAAGGAAAGGAAAGGAAAGGAAAGGAAAGATGGGAAATAGGAAGGAAAATGGGACAGGAAAAAGGAAAAGAACTGGAGTTTCCCCCTCATCCCCTTGCACTCCGTGGAGCATCTTGGTGCCTCTCAGCACCTGCAATTCCTGAAGAAAAGGGGCCCTCAGAGC
Organism: Chiroxiphia lanceolata; assembly: GCF_009829145.1. Classification (NCBI taxonomy): domain Eukaryota; kingdom Metazoa; phylum Chordata; class Aves; order Passeriformes; family Pipridae; genus Chiroxiphia; species Chiroxiphia lanceolata. The sequence continues at coordinate 364,581 of NC_045664.1, forward strand.
CTGTTTTTCATCCCAGCACTGGGAAAAGCCCTTGGAGAGCTCTCTGCCGGACACTGAGGACTCACTGACCCCACGGGGCTGGAGCGAGAGGGTCCCGAGGGGCTGGAAAACCCCTGGAGTGGTCGAAGGGAAAAGGAAGGTGTGGAAAGCAGAGTTCCAAGTGCCAACATTCCCAGAGCAGCTCTAAAAGCAGGAAGTGGTGGGAATGTTCCCTCCAGTGCACCGGGAACTGAATGAACACCACGGACAGCTCAGTGCGCTCCGGCTCGGGACCCCCGTGCCCTCGGGGGCTTCTGGAACCCTCCATGAGCCTGGGAAGATCCCGGATGGATGGAGAAGAGCTCCAGGGCCGATCCGGGGGGTCCCACGGGGTTATTGCTGAGCGGAGGCATCATCTTTGTGCTGAAGGGGTGGAGAGAGGCCGGGGGCTCCCTCCGAGGTAGAAAATACTGTCCCCGAGACTGGAAGCGTGGAGAGGAATTCCAGGAGTCTGGAATGCCATGCCACGGGAGGTGGGACGCCCCGTTTGGGTTTATGGAGGGCAGAAACTTCCCAGCCTGGAGGTGGCTGTTCCGAGGGGGGGCTGCCATTCCCCACGCCGGGAATGCTCCGGGACCTCGGCAGGGCCGGGATGAGGTGTCCCTGAATATTTAGAGTCGGGGGGGGAGGAACCCCCCGACTGAGGTCGATCCCTGTGCCCACCCAAAATGCTCCGTGGGCGGGTTCTCAGCTTGGCTCTGCTCTCTCCCAGGTGGAAATTCCACAAGAGGCCGGTTCTGCCTTCGGATCTGCTCCCAAAAACTCAGCTTTTGGGTCCTGAGCGTCAGGAACACGATGTCGCCGGCCAAATGTGGAGAAGATTGGGAATACCGGGCGGTGACAGCCTGGGACAGAACCCAGCGAAGGCTCTGGAGGTCACTGTTACTGCCACGATATTCCCAGGCGCTTCCAAGCGTGGCTGGAATGTAGGGCCTGGATGAGGAGATCCTGGCCGGGCCGAGGAGCCGGCGGGTGCGAGCGGAGCCCCGGGAGCAGCGGGATCGGCGGGATGTGCAGGGGACGTGGGGGGGGGTCGGTGTGCTGGCCAACGGGATCCCATGGGAACGGCGCCGCTGGAACGGCCGCGGGAAGCGCTTCCTACATCCCGAGGGGAAGCTTCCGGCCGCTCGCCGGCTTCGCCCTGGTCCCGCCGGAGCTGGAATACCCCTCATCGCTGCCCAGGCTCTGGAGGCTCCCGCGCTCGTCCGAGTCGCTGGGGCTGCTGCTGCTCCAGTCCAGGTCGGCCGGGAGGTCGTCCGTGCTCTCCACATCCACATCCATCTCTTCTGCCGGAGGAATGGGAACGGTTGGAGTCCCAGCAGGGCCGGACCTCCCGCCGGCCGTCCCCCGGAGTGGGGTCTCACCTCGGTCCGAGTCGGAGCGCTCGGAGGACAGGCTGGAGCCGATGCTGTCTATCCTGACCCGCTCCATTCCCAGCTTTTCCAGCTGCCGCTGGAGGTGCCGCTGCTCCCGCTGCAGCTGCTCGATCTGGTGCAGGGCTCGGCGCTCCAGGTCCTCCAGCTTCTGCGGGGGGACACACGGCACCCTGAGCCCCGGGATCCCGGCATGGCCACCACGGTTCCCGAGGGGCTCCCAGCTGGGCACGTGGAGCTGTATGGATTCCAACTCCCCCCATCGCACCAGCCCAATCCCAGCCCTCCCACAGATATCCCAGCCCAATCCATTGCTCTCCCAGTTATCCCAGCCCAATGTCAGCACTCCCCATTATCCCAGCTCAATTCAGCACTCAGTTATCCCAGTCTGATCCCAGTGCTGCCCAATTATGCCAGCCCAATCCCAGAGCTCTCCCAGTTAACCCAGCCCAATCCAGTGCTCCTCCATTATCCCAGTCTGATGCCATTGCTCTCCCAGTCCTCCTAGCCCAATCCCAACCCCTCCCCCAGTAATCCCAGCCCAACGCCAGCACTCCCCATTATCCCACCACAATCCAGTGCTCTCCCAGTTATCCCAGCCTAATCCATCACTCTTCCAGTTAATCCAGCCCACTGTCTCTGCTCCCCCAGTTATCCCAGCCCAATCCCAGCACCCCCCAGCCCCACACCCCGTCCTGGGGGGATGTTCTCATCTCTGCCCCCCTTCCCGGGGTCGCATCTCGGTTTTCCCGGCTCACCTGGATGTGGAGCCTGGCCCTGGTGAGGAGGCTGAGGGTCGTGTGCCGCCCGGCCGCCGCCCCCAGGGGCACCAGCCCCTTGAGCCTCTCCAGGCACAGCCGGAGCTGGGCACGCCTGGAACGGGAGCAGTGGGATCAGCTTCCCCAGGGAAAACTGAGCTGGGGGGAGCTAAACCCAGCCAGGGGCCTTCCCAGCCTCCAGGGGTTTCCAGAAACTGGGAGAAAACCATGGTCAGGCCCAAGGACACCTTGGAAAAACCTCGTGGATAAACCCTGCGGGCACCCTGGGTTGTCGGGATGATCCCTGGCAAGGAGATGCCAATGACCTTGGAATTCTATCCACTTGTGTTCATTGTCTTCCCAAAAATCTCCACCTCAGGAATGCTGGTTGGTTCCTGCTGACGGCAAAGCTGCCCAGGCTGACACCCAGCTGTAAATCCCTTGGGAGTACTTCCTTTCCATACTTTTATTAGGAACGGGGTTGTTCTGGATCCAAACCAACACCAGATCCCTGTGGGAGCACTGACCACGGTCCAGAAATCCTCCCTCTCCATGTAACATCCAGGTTTTCTCCACATTAATACGTAGGACATTAACACCAAAGGGAAACTCTGGCTCCATGAGGAAATAAATCCCTTTACCTGCCGATAACCAGGATGCTCCCAGCACATCCCAGTTTCCCTGTGTCCATTGCTCCAATCCCAACATGTAGGTCAGATCCTTGGGAGTGGGTTGCAACACCCATCTCTGAACCACCCGATCCTGGGCAGCTCCAAACTGGGATTTTGCAAGGACCTGTTGGTCTTGTTTGGGATACACTGGGAGTAAACAGGGATTTCCTCACCCAAAGGACCTCGAGATGACAACACAGGCAAAGAAAGTGGGATTTACTCTTGGGATAAATCCCAAACTCCAACTGGCTCAAAGATGAGCCTGGGGAAAGATAATTTTCCTGACTAAGTGGAGTGGGAGTTGGTTGAGGAGATGGATATCATTCCCAGCAGTCAAGGACAGGGAATGCTTCAATCCTTGGTGTCCTTTATCCCACCCCTTCCCTCCTACCCTCCATCTCAACCCATCTCAGCTGGAAAACCCCTGGAAAAGCAACAATTCCTCCAAAACCCAGCTCCTGACAAACCTCCAGCACTCACCTGTTCTTTTCCATCTCATTGTGTGTCGACCTGGAAAAGAAGGAAGAAGTTATTACTTCCTCTGGTTGATTAGGGATTAACAGCTGAGATTAACATGTTGGAATTAGCAAAGACTCCCTGGAAAAGCTGCAAACCCGGGGGGCTTCCAGAGCTGCTCCAGAGCCAGGGATGGTGAACACGGCAGGATGCACATGGGGGAATTGCTGGACAAATGGAAACAAAGGGTCAGGAAAGCTGGAAAATGGGATTTTAATGCAGAGAGGGTCAAGCTTTAGAACTGGGATTGGGATTAACAGTGGTACCAGTGATGGGAAATTGCTCCATCCCGACTCTGGGCAGAGCCTGGGTGGGATCCCCAAACTGGCTCAGAACACTCCAGGGACCGGGGGCCTCCCAAGCCTCGCCGGCATCCAGAGCCCATTCCTGTCTCCAAGTCATCCCTCAAATGCCAGGAAGACGTGGAAAAAACCCTTCCCTGTGTCCAACAGGGAGCAGCTCCAGAGGAGATTCTGAACGCGTCGCTGACACGTCACATCCACAACAAATCCCCCCGGAGCTCCGAATTTCCACGGAGCTGGGAAAAGATGGAAAACACAAGCTACGAAATTCCTGTTGAAACCTGGGAAAGAAGCCACAGGAGGCCCTGCTGCCCATGTCCCAGGAATGATGCTCGGGGAAGAGCTGCTTCCCTGGCCACAGACTCCCTAAAATCTCTGGAGGCCTCGAGAAGCTCCACTTGACCTCAGGAAAAATGTTGTTACATGGCCTGAGAACTTAACGGTGGGAATGAGCCACAGGTTGTTTGGAGAGGGATGTCTGCTGGGATGGCCCCATGGGATCTGGGAGGGCAGGTTGGTCCCGATGCTGAAGGGAAAACAAGGGATGGATTGAAGGGAAAATGAATTGATGTGCCAAAGGGAAGAAAAAGGGATGTTACTGAAGGGAAAACGAGAGATGTCAAAGGAAAACAAGGGATGGCAGCAAAGGAAAAGGGGGGATCCCACTGAAAGAAAAACTAGAGATGCCACCAACACAGCAGCAGCAGATGTTCTCCAGGGTCTCCTTCACTTTGCCAGTAGCATTTCTTGATGGATCACCCGGCTCTGGAGGCTCTGTTGGCTTCCCAGTGCCATCAGTTCCCAAAAGCCACGGCCCTCACAGCCCCAAAAACGTTTGAGCCAATAAATCCACATGTTTCACCCCCAGCCCTTCACCACAGGGCTGTGACAGGCTGCAACCTTCTGAGCTATTCCCTTGATCCTAACTTATCCAAACACTTCCCAAGCACAGTACTACAGGGATGAAGCTCCCATCACCCTCACTAATTACAAACTCATCCTCTCTTCCACCTGAATCTTTCCTGGAATGGTTGTTTTCCCTTTTGCTTTGCATCCACCATCACCAATATTTGGGAAAATATCAAATAATTGATGAATTTTAATTTTGGATAAAATAAACAGGGACAGAGGGGATGGCAGCTTCACCCTGGAGCAGATGGAACACGTCCACGTGCTCCCAGATCCTTTCCAGAACAATTTCATACCCATGGAGTCCCTGATTACAATTCCCACTAATTAAAACTTCAGCTGATCACCAGCTTTCCCTTCGGAATGTGTTTCTTTTTCCCCTGAAAAAACATAACAGCTTGGTCTGAAGTGAACAAAATCCTCCGAGAGGGAAACCTGGAGCAAGTCCAGGCAGGACAATCCCCCGGATTCACCTGGAGCCTGTTTGAAACAAGAGCCCGAGGCCTCAGCTGCCTCCCACTCCCCTGACAGCCCGGGACACCTGCGTGGGCGGGACAGGGCCCGGGAGAACCCCGGGAGAACCCCGGGAGAACCCCGGGAACCAGGGCACATGCACATCCAGGTGGATTTGTTCCGGCGGCTGCCAAAGGTCGGCGCAGACGGGGCTGCTCCTGACAGACGTGGTGCCATCCCCGCCTGGCTCCTCCCTGGCACCGTCCGGTGCCAGTGACGTGTCGGGATGAACCCGCTGCCCCTCGGAGCTTCCCCGGGCTTGGAGGCACAGCCCGGAGCCAGCCCTTCCCAAACCAGCTGATCATTCCCCCTCCACGGCGATCCGAGGGAATTTTGGGATGTTAAAGTGAAGGAATAAAGCACGAGGGCAACTCCTGTTGCTCCTGGGATGGTGGAATTTGCTCCTAAAACTCAACGTGGGTGCGTGGAGCCGATTTCAACTTGTAGGAAAGGTGGTTTAGGACTTTCAGGTTTAGGACTGAAAATCAGCAGGAAATAATAGGGAGGGACGGTGGAGAGGAACAACCAGGGAGGGATAACAGGGAGAAAAAACCAGGCAGGGATAACAGGGAGGAACAACCAGGGAGCAACAATAGGAAGGCTCTGGGTGGATTTCAGGGTGGATAATTAAGGAAGTGACAGGAGGGTCCCCTCCAGCCCTGCCAGGGGCCCTCTGACAGCAGGACCTCACTGGGCCTGGTCCCCTGGTGACAGGAGGGTCCCCCCAGCCCTGTCACACACCCAGTGACAGCGGGGCCTCACCGTGCCCGGGTCACCTGGGGACAGGAGGGTCCCGCCCACGGTGTCACACACCCGGTGACAGCAGGACTTTGGTGGCACCAGAGCCCCACCCAGCCCTGTCACACAGCTGGTGACAGACAGGCCTCACCAGAGCCTGAGCAAACAGGGACAGAAGGGTCCCCCTGGCCCTGTCACACACCGGGGACAGAGGGACCCACCAGGGACTGAGCACCCCCATGACAGAAGGGTCACCCCAGCCCTGCCACGTGTCTGGTGGCAGCAGGACCTCACAGTACCCCAAACCCACAGTGACAGGGGGTCACCCCAGCCCTGTCACACACCTGGCGACAGGGGGACACAACCAGAGCCTGGTCACCTGGTGACAGGGGGTCACCCCAGTCCGGCCACAGGCCCTGTGACAGTGGGGCCTCACTGGGCCCAGACACACGGTGACAGGAGCCCCCCCAGCCCTGTCACACCCCCGGTGACACCAGGACCGTCCTCAAATACCTGGGACAGGAGGGTCTCCCTGACGTGGTCACACTCCCGGTGACAGTGGGGGGACCCCAGAGAGCCCGGTCCCACAGTGACAGGAGCCCTCCCAGACCTGTCACACCCCCGGTGACAGCGGGGCCTCACGACCCGGTCCCCTGGCGACAGGAGGGTCCTCCCGGCCTTGCCGGGAGCCCCGTGACAGCTGGGCCTCACCGGGGCCTGGAGGGTCACCCCGGCCCTGGCACATCCCGGTGGCAGCGGGGCCTCACGGGCCCGGTCCCCCGGTGTCAGGAGCCCCCCGGCCCTGCCCGGCAGCCCCACAACGAGCCCGGCCCGGTCCCCCCCGCCCCCTCCCGGTGCCGCCGTCACCTGCCGCCGCTGCTGCTCCTGCGGGCCTTGGCGCGGCGCCGCGAGGCCTCCCCGTCCTTGCCGCCGGGCCTCAGCGAGGCGTAACCGTGCTCGGCCTCTGCGGAGACACAACGGCGGCCGCGGGTCAGCGCGGGGCCCGGCCCGAGGGCACCGGGGGCAGCGCGGGGAGGGGAGGGGGTGTGTGTATGGGGTACCTCGCTCCCGCCGCTCCAGGAACTCGGCGGCCTCCAGCAGCATCTGGATGCCGAGGCGGGGGGGGGCGGCCATGGCGGGGCCGGGACGGGCCGGTCCGGCGGCGGGGGGGGCGCGGCGGCCTCTGCCCGCCCCGAGCGGCCGCTCCTCCAGGCCCCGCTCGGGCCCCGCCCCCGACAACGCCTATTGGACGACGCTAAGGAAGACCCCGCCCATCTCGGTCGCTCATTGGTGGGGGTTAAGGGAGGCCCCGCCCAGCGCCCGCACGAGTGGCGGTGATGGGGCGTGGCGGCGCCCGAGGGCCGCACCCCCCTCCCGCTGTGATTGGGCAAGAGAGCCACGCCCTCCTGCCATTGGTCCGCCCACCCAACGGCCCCGCCCCGCCGCCGCACGCGCTGCCGCCTGACTCACTTCCTGCCGCGCAGCCAATGGCGGGGCCGGACGGGAAGGGGGCGGGGCCTCGGATTCGATGCAGGGGGGGCAACGTGAGACCCGCGGGGACCCCCCGGAACAGGGACAGACCCCGGGATAGGGACAGACCCCGGGACAGGGACTGACCTCCCTCCAGGACAGGGACAGGAAACCCCTGGGACAGGGACCGCCGGGGCAGGGACAGGGACCGCCCAGGACAGAGGAAGGATCCCTGGGACCCTCAGGGCACCCCCTTCATGGCTGGGATCCCCCCCCCAGGGCAGGGACCACCCACCCAAAGGGCTGTGAGTCCCTTTGAGCAGGGACCCCCCAAGTGCATCTCCTTCAGGGCTGGGACCCCCACCCCAGGACAGGGACCCCCTAAGTGCAGGCACCCCCTTTGGGATCAGACCCCCAATGCAGGGCAGGGGCCCCCCTGGGGCAGCCCCCTGCAGGCAGCTCCCCCCCCAACCGTGGGAAGGACCCCCAGCCCAGGGCAGTGACATCCCATGCAAGGCCTCCCCTCCATCCCACAGCAGGGAGCACGTTGGGCCCCCCCAAATCAGGAACCACCCAGGGACCCCCCCGGGGCAGGGCACCCCCCCACCCCAGACAGGGCTCCGAGCACCCAAAACCACCCCAAACTGGGAGCACCCAGATCCCACAGCTCCACCAGGGGGGCAGGTGATGGGAAAGAGCCCCCCCCACACCTCCAGGGCTCAAATGGGGCCCCTCGGGATTCAACTGATTTGTATTAATTCCCAAGGATTTGTGTGAGGGGGAATTGGGTTTAAATTTTGCATTTTGGGTGTAAATCCAGAGGTTTGCAGCGACCTCTCCTCATCTCTGCCTCATCCCTGAATGATAAAAATTAAAGGAAAAAACAGATCCGGGGTTTTATTAACAAGGAAACAAAGCAAAACTAGGGAATACACAGCAAAATCCCGGCCAGAAACTGACCTCTTTGTACAAAAATAATACCAAAAATCTGGGAAACAGCGACTTGGGGCAGCTTCAGCTGTGGGGTTTGTTGGGAATAACCCACTGGAATCTGGCACCAGATCCCCCCAGGGAAGCAAAATCCTTCCACGGTGAGGGCCATGTCCCCCAGTCAGGCGATGAAATCCAGGGGCCTGTTGAATCCTCCTTTTCTGTTCATGTACTGCCTGGGCCGGGATGGAGCCAGAGTTAACCCCCGGATCCGGGGAAATCGGGACAAAAACACCCTGGGGAGGCTGGGAACAGGGCTTGACAGCTACAGGGAACCCCATTCCTCATGGATTTGACTGAAAACAGGAAGGCTCCCAGTGAGGAGCTGCTCCAGAGGTTGGGCTGTGTGAGGATCCTGGCAGCACAGCCTGGCTCTACCCTCAAATTCCCATCAAAATGGATCAGAACTGATAAATTGGGTGTTCTTTGGGAATAAACCAGGTGAACAGCATTGCTTCCCACTGCTCCAGTCCCACTCAGGCCACACTAGGCACATCCCACCCGTTCCCAACATGCTCCTCACCTCCCCCACCCGATTTCCCCACTCCCAGGGGGATCCAGATGCCTCTCACCTCTGTTTTCACCTCTAAACCTCACAGAATTCCCATTTTCCCAAGGCTTGGAAGCCGGATCACCCCAAGGGCAGCGGCCACAGTTACCTCACCAAACAAATCCTTCCTCTATCCCAAAAAAAGGTGGGACACACCTGTACTTCCTCTTCTGGGACACATTGATGGCGTAGGCATTGGCAGCACCGTCCACCTTCTTCCCCTGAGGAGAAACATTCCCCAAATCCCATGGATTGTCCCCAAACAGGGCGGGTGACACTGCAGAGCCCACGGGAGTGGCCTCGGGCCCCCCACTCACCTTGGTGGTGTCAAAGGAGGCAAAGCCCATCATCTTCATCATCTCGATCTCCTCCTCCGTCTTGCCCTGCAGATCCTCCTCTGAGGGAATGAAATCAGGGATTGGACAAACACGGATGTTTGGATTCCCGAAAATCCTGGTTTCCCTGGGCTGGTCTCACAGGGGATGTGTCTCACAGGGAGTGTTTCAGGAGGAAAATCCCCCCTCACCTGTGATCTGTCTCTCCTTCTTGGAGTCCTTGAGCTCCTTCTTCTCCTCATCCCGGCGTTCCTTGGGCCGCACTGGTGACGAGGAGCTGGAGCGGTGCCGGCGTGGGGACCTGCTGGGGCACACGGGGTGGGGCTGCAATTCCCACCTGGATTTCCCACCTGGAGCTCCCACTGTCCCCATGTCACCCAACAGCCCTCACCTGGCTGTCTCCACCCCACACTGATGTCCCTGTCTGGCCTGGACGGTCCCCACCCTCCTGTGGATCATCCCCACCCTCACCTGGATCATTCCTGACTTCATCTGGATGTCTCTCCCATCACCTGGATCATCCCTGGTCTCACCTGGATTGCCTCTGCCCTCACCTGGATTGCCTCTGCCCTCACCTGGATTGCCTCTGCCCTCACCTAGATGGTCCCTGCCCTCACCTGGATTGCCTCTGCACTCACCTAGATGGTCCCTGCCCTCACCTGGATCGTCTCCGGTGCGGGGAGCGGGACCGGCTCCTCCTCCTGTCTCTGTCCCGGGACCGGGATCGCTCCCGCCGTCGCCTGTCCCTGTCCCGGGACGTGGAGCGCGAGCGCCGGCGCTCTGCCCAGGGAAGGGTCAGCTCCTGCTTCCCTGCCCGCCTCCCAAAGGAAACCCGGACAGAAAATCCCAGCTCCCAAGCACAGACCCTGGGACAGCCCCTCCCTGACCCCCAGGCCCAAGGATCCCCACATTCCCTGTCCCATGTCCCCATGTCCCATGTTCCCATGTCCCATGTCCCAGCCCCCCGGGACAGCCCCAACCCCTTCCCTGACCCCCCCCCAGCACAGTCTTGGGCTCAGGGACCCCCACGGGCACCCCCAGGAGTGGGAAGAGCAGCAGGAAAAGCCTCCATTCGGGAGATGGGAATCACCCGGGATTGGGGGGATGAGCTGTTGGGTGATGGGCCCCAAAAAGCTGAGGAGGGGGGAGGGGGGCCAGAGGAGGAGGAGAGGAAGAGGAGAAGAAGGGGGAGAAGAGGGGGAGGAAGAGAAGAGGAGAAGGAAAAAGAAAAGAAGGAGGAAGAAGAGAAGGAGAAAGCAGATGAGGAGGGAGGGAGTCTCTGCTCTGCCCAGAGCGAGGAGCCGAGGCCTCACCGCCGCCCCTGCCCTGGAGGGTTTTTTGGGGAGTCCTCGGACCCCTCCAACCCCTGGGCCGCCCCAGGCCCCGCTCCGGCCCCAGGCCTGGCCCTTCCAACTGCCCTGCACGGCCCGGCCCCCCCGGTCCCGGTCCCTCCCGAGCCCCAGCCCGGGTCCTCCCCAGCCCCCGAACCCACCCCGAACTCCCAGTCCCGTCACCCCCCTGGGTCCCGCCACGGTCCCCCCTCGCCCCTCATCTCCCCTCACTCCCCCTCACCCCGGGTCTCCCCTCACTCCTCACCCCGGGACCCCCCTCACTCCCCTCTCCCCGGGTCGCCCCTCACCCCGCCGCGGCGGTGACCGGGAGCGGCTGCGGCCCATGGCCGCCCCTCAGCCCCGCGCTCGCGGTCGCACCGCGCTCACTCCCGGGGCGGGAGCAGGAACCGGAGGAGCGGGAGCGGGTCCTGCAGCAGCGGGTCAGCACCACATCGGGACCTGCCGGCCGCGGCTCCCCGCGCTGGCCGCCCGCCCCCGAGCCTGGAGAGCGAGAGGACGGAAGGGGAGGGAAGGAGGACGGGCCGGCGGAGCCATTTCCTTCCGCCGGGCGCTGCTCCCTCGGCTCGGGCACGGCCGGGGGTGTACCTGCGGCTCGGGGAGAGCCGGGGTGGGTCAGGGATGTACCTGCGGCTCGGGGAGAGCCGGGGTGGGTCAGGGATCCACGTGCAGCTCGGGCACGGCCGAGGGGGTCAGGGATGTACCTGCAGGTCATGGAGGGCCGGGGTGGGTCAGGGATCCACGTGCAGCCCTGAAGAGCCCACCCGCAGCAGGGGATGCCTGACACAGACTGTGACCCTCTGGGAAGCCCGTCCTGGAGCAGGGTCCCGGTAGAGAGAGGAGCCCAGGCTGGAGCAGGTTTTCTGGAAGGACTTGGGAGGCTCAGGTTTGCTGGAAGGACTTGGGAGCCTTTAGGGGCCCAGCTTGGAGCAGGGATTGGACTCGGACTCGTCTCCCTGAGCAGCAGCAGCAGGAACAAGCTGTGATGACCTGCCTGTGACCCCCATTCCCGTGTCCCTGCACTGCTGGAGGGGGTGAAGGGAGAGCCCAGGAAGGAGGGAGGGCTGGGGGGCAGGTGTTTGTAAGATTGATTTGACTTCTCATTCTCCTGCTCTGATTTTGTTGTTAATAAATTCAGTTACTGTCCCCCCGGTGAGTCTGTTTTGCCCGTGACGGTGATGGGTGAGGGATCTCTCCTGGTGTTTATCTCAATTCATGAACTTTTTATTATGTTTTCTGTGCCCTGTCCAGCTGCAGAGGGCAGTGACAGAGCAGCTTTAGTGGGTACCTGGTGTCCAGCCAGGGCCAACCCACCACGGTAGGGAAGAGGAGAGGAGAGAGCTCAGGAAGTTCCTGCAAAATTCGGGCACAGTCTGTGAGGTGCTAAGCTAGGGAGCACAGCACTTGTGCTCAGAAAATAAGCCCTCATTGCAGACTGAGTGCTGTAGCCTCTTCTATTTGAGTTCCTGAATTCGTCCTGTCTCAGGGCAGTAAACTAAGAAGTTTTCCATTGGAAAGGAGCCAGTCCTGTATTCCTTCACACCAAAAAGTGCTTTTAACTTGGTTTTTCTTCTTACAACTGTTAACAAAATTGAGTATAAACAGTCATTGGGATATGAGCGTGATGATGTTTTTAACTGCTGGCTTAAGTTACAGTTGTATTTAAGAAAAGAAAAAAAAAGCCTTTTTTCCTCATTAGATAACTTTGGCAAGAAAATTTAATATATTGATGTTAGAAGGCTGAGGAAGGTCAATTTTGTTGCTTCTCACCTTTCCAGCATCCCCCACAGACTTTCTTTGTGGCAGCTTTCCTGTCCTCACACCATTCTTTCACAGCAGCTGTATGGCTGAAGAGCTTCTAGTTCGTTACTCCTTCAAGCAGAAGATTAGAAAAGAGCACCATGGATAAGCTTTTGTTACTCTTGCACCTTCAGAGGAGCTTAAATGACCCCTTTTAACACTTTGGAAGGACTCTGCCATGATTAGCAGTGGCTTCTGTTCTCCTGAATGGGAGTCACCACCAGGTAGATGGTGAAAACAGACCCCACTAATTTTGTCTTGCTTTTTCTTACTGTGATTTTATACCATGTGAAGGCCAAGGAAGGGAAGAGTCTGCCTGTAACTGCAGCTTCATCACAGTGGTTTTCTTCAGGCTTCTTACTGCTTATAATTCTTTTTATTAATAAAAAGCTGCTTTGCAAACAGATTGCCTAAAATTCCTCTTGGAGATTAAAGGTGGCTGATTGACTCAAAAGCTGGATGAAAATACCTCTCTGCAAACCATTTTAACAGCCTGCATGTGTGCAGGGGTGTGGGAGAATGGCCTTTTGGGAAAGGACCGTTTGAACAGGGCATGTGGTATTTCTGGCTTAGCCCAGCATTTATATATTCAGATAATTCCAATAATTCATCCTGTAGTCTGGTTCCAGACAAGTAACACTGTGTAAAGCAGATTCAGTATCTGCACTAGTGTCCTTTTTTTTATTAAAGGTTTAACAGAAAATTTTCCTCCCTCAAAACTGTACCTGGCTAGAGCCTCTCTTGTCCTACCAAAGTGGCTCTTCTTACCATAGCTCCAATCCTATCCCTGCTGGCAAATGCAGATCTGCTTTAAAACGTGAATGTTAGACCTGCCATAGGTCTGGTCCTTCCCGCTCCCCCCAGGCTGTTCCCTGCAGGGGCTGTGACAGGTCACAGGCTGTGGGTACAGTCATGGGCTGCAGGTTCCTGCATCAGTCTGGGGGGGCTCTTCAGTTCTGGATATGAACCAAGAGACTTGTTTTAGATCAGAAAAGAATTCCTGTTTCTGACCAGCAGCATCTTCTACAAACGAAACTACTGAGATAAATTGTGGGAAGCAGCAATTTCTCAGCAAAACCAATTTTGTGACTGGCCTGATTTTCCCCAGATTCTACCCAAGAATCCACCTAATTAGATGAGCACAACTCCTGCTGTCACACTTCTCTCCTGCTGCAGAGGAGAGACAAAATTTGAAGTTCCACATCCCTATTGTTGAAGTTCAACCCCCTGCTCTGAGACAGAAAGTGTTGTGTTTTAATGGAACACCCAAGTGTTGATCCAGCTGCTGCATCCTCTGGGAGACACGAGGGAAACGTGGAAAGCCAACATCCATGTGGAATGTGGCAGTGCTTGTCTAGGTACCGGGACATCTCCCATTGTCCCCCCTGCACCCAGAAAGGAACCAAGGCCTGAATTTCCCTGGTCAGGGCAGCCCTTCAAACTTGCAAGGAGAACTTGGCATCTGTCCCCTCAAAGAGAAGGGAAGGAGAGACTGTGCAGCAGTTCCAGAGGTATCTTCCAGACCCCCAGACAAACCCTTAAGGGTTCTCAAACATTAACATTTCTGTGGGTAAAAATAAATAGGCTTGATTCCAGGCCCAGCCCCAGCTCCACCTCCATCCCATCCCAGCCCTGTCCCACCCCAACTCCATTCCCCTGTCTGTCCACACACCATCCTCAGCCCTATCTCTGTCCCCAGACCCATCCCCACCCCTATCCCCATCCCTGTCCCCATCCCCACCCCCATCTCCATCCCCATCCCCATCCCTATCCCAATCCCATCCCATCCCAGCTCCATCCCCATCCCTTCCTCTATCCCATCTTAGCTCCATCCCCACCCCCACCTCCATCCCAGCTCTCTCCCCATCCTCAGCTCCATCTCATCCCCATTCCCAACTCCATCCCAGCTCCACCCCCCTCCCCATGCTGGTATCCCCATCCCCCCCCCCCCATCTCACCCAGCTTTATCCCCAGCTTTATCCCCAGCCCATCCCATGTCCATCCCACCCCCCCGAGCCCGGGACACCCCTCTCTACCCGCAGTGTCCGGGCGCTGCCGGTGCCAAACACGGGGTTTATTTGTTTATTTACACCGGCGTTCCACCGCTCCCGGCCGCGATTGTCACTCGCGGGGACATCCCCCATCCCGGCCTCCTCCCGGGGCCATTCCCGGGGCTTCACACCCCCCCCCCCCCCCAGTCCCGCGGCGGGGCTCTGCCGGGAGCCCAGGTGGGAAAAGGGGCTCTGGATCCCTTTGGATCCCCGGGATCGCCCTCTCCGCGGCCAACGAGGGGATCAGCCTCTGTTCTCCAGCACAGCCCCGGGCCGGGTATTCGCCCCATCCCTGCCCTCCCTGGAGAGACCCCCACCCCGAGCCTTGCTGGAGCGAGGGGAGGGAGCCAGGATGGGGGGGTTATCCCAAGGATGGTCCTGGGATGTGATCTCAGATCCATGTCCTTCCAGCTGAGCAGCCGGGAGGGACCCTCGCTGTGGGATGATGGTGGCACGGGAGCCTTTGTCCCTGCTGGGGCACCGAGTCCTTCCCTGCCCGAGAGCCCTGGAATTCCATGGACGAGGAAATCAATCCCTGTCACCTCTGCAAAGCCCGTGGCCCTTCGAGAAAGGAGTTACAAAGGCCCTGGGGACAAACCTTTGGGGACAAAGGGGTGACAGAACTCCCAGGGACAGTCCCTCAGGGATAAAGGGGTGACAAAGCCCCCGGGTCGGGGCTGGGCTGTGTGGCAGTGCTGTCATTCAGGAACGCCCCCGGGTGTGATGGTGCCACCCGGGGAGGTGACACAGCTGTCCCTGGGGGGTCACCCGGGGGGGGGGGAAACAGGCTCAGGGACAAAAATGGCCTCAAAGAGCCTTAAAATCAGTGGCAGTGAGGAACAGCCCCCCTGGGGACAGGGCTGGGGGAACAGAGGGGGTTTGGGGGCTCAGGGTGTCCCCTTGGTCCCCCCAGTCCCTGCGGGAGCAGGATGGGGACCTGGGGAGGACACTGGGCAGGGCAAAGGCTCTTCCCAACCTCCAGGCTCAGGTTGGCTGTGGGGGTCTGGTAACCCAGGGGTCTCTCTGCTCTTTCCTGCACCCCGATCCCTCCCCACACCCCATCCCATGGGCTTCCTGCTTTTCTAGAGGGGATCCAACCTCCCTGAGCTGCCTCACAGCAGCAAAAAGCCTGGAAACCACAGTGATGGCACACGTGACAATCCTGCTGGGAGTGAGGAAACCCCAATATGGGAGCTCTGGGTGCCCCAGACCCCCCCAGACAGGACCCCCTGGAAGGCTCAGGGTGAGCACTGCAGGAAATTGGGAGGATGGGGCCCAATTCCATTGGGTTATCCCCAAAATCCCAGCACTGGAGCGGCTGCAGGGCAGATCAGCAGATCAGCTCTTCTTCCTGGGAAGAGGTTTGGCCGGGAGGTTGTAACTCTAGGAGGGAACGCCAGGAAGGACTGAACTTGTGCTGGGAATCCAGAGCTGGGCAAAGCAGGGATCCGTTGTGGGTGGGGTGGTGTGAGCGGGGCCGGGGGTGTCGGCGGGAGTTGGCAGCGTGTGTTCATCCCGAAGTAGCACTTGGTGAGTGAGTTTTGCTCAGTTTTAAGTAACACAGACGATTCCCGGAGGTGATTTTTCCCTACTTTCCCAGGTGTGGGTCGTGCGGTGAGGTGGGGGCTTTTCCAGGGGTGGGAAATCCTGCTGCTCTTCCTCGGGTGGGGGGGACGCAGGGTGGGAGCACCAGGAGAAGGGGAGGAAGCGGTTCTTCAGCCCAAGGAGAGGAAGATTACGATCCAGGAAGGAGAAACCTTGGCTTCTCCTTTGGGAAGAGCAATCCCCCACCTTCATCCCGGTCCCATTCTCCCGGTGAAGCAACAGGCAGTTTTTCCTGGGGATGAAGCCAATGCCATTCCAGCAGAGCTTGAAACAGAAGGTGAAGAAAATAACCACAAAACACCCTTTTCTTCCTCAAATCAAGCGGATCTGGGCTCTGGTGGGAAAATCCAACTCTCTGACCATGGTGGGAAGGGGTCGGAGCCCAGAAGGGAGAGGGGGAGGGAGGTGCAGCAGGAATTTCCCCAGGTGGGGACCACAGTCTCTCTAAGCTTGGTGACTGCCTCTGGGAGTGGGTGACAAGGGGGACGAGGTGCCTCGTGCCAGGAGGACCCAGAAAACAGCCGGATTCCGGGGGTTTGGGGCTGGGCCTCGGCCAGACGCGCAAGGCAGGAGCCGTTCCCCCGCCCCGGGGGATCCCAGGGATGGCCACCACCGCCAGCGAGGCCTCCGGGGAGACTCAAGATTCGATCTTTTCCTTCTTTTTGCCTTTTTTCAGGAAAGATGGGGTCCGGAATTTCTTCTTCTTCTTGGAGGGTGATTTGGAGGGTGAACCGTCGGGGGAGACGGGGGTGCTGGTCACCGTCTCCTTCTCCTTGGGGACATCCTGGTCGGCGTTGGGGGCTGTCCGCTCCGTCCCCCCTTTTCCCAGGTTTTCCTCGGTGCTTTGCTCCTCGTCCTTCCCATTCACCACCGCCGGTGGCTCCTTCTTGGCGGTGGAATCGGCCGGGGCTTGGCCGCCATCCACCTTCTTGTCACCTTGGGAGCAGAGAGGGGACAGGGAATTGGGGTGGCAGTGCCCGTGCTGTTGGGGTTTGATCCCCCAGTCACCAGTGGGGCCTGGGCAGGAGCAGGATTTGCCCTCCAGGGGTGGAGAACGTTGGGATTTGATCCCGTCCTGCCGCAGGTGCCGCTTCCCCGAACCTCCCCCCTCCCTGCGGGACAAGCGATGTGGGATGGAGAGCTGGGAAGAGGCAGTGGGAAAAGGAGGAAGCAAACAAGGAGGGATTTCCCAGTGGGTTTCCTAAGGGGTTTCCTTCCTTGGGGATCCCTGAGTGGGCCACGGAGAGCAAAGTTCCCCCCGAGCCCGTGTCCCTCCTCCGGGATGGCCTCTCCGTACTTACTACGGCACCAGGGATTCAGGGATAACTCCTTGGGTGACAGGCACACGGGGAGGAAAGAGAAAGGAGACATTGTGGAGACAGACAGACAGACAGACACCACGAGACACCATGGCAGAGCCAGCAGCCCCGAGCCCCGACACCCGCAGCCGACCGGAATGATGGGAATGTCGCACCCGCCGGAGTTGGGATGGGGGACAGGGGTGTCCTTGCACCCCACAAAGCCACCAGTGGACACTCTTGTCCTCCTGCCACGAATCCCCACTGAGGCTCGGCCCCTCCGGAGCAGGGACCCCCCAGGACAGGCAGAGGGACACGGGGGCACATCGAGCTGTGTCAGCGTGGTTTGGCCTCAGCCCCCTCATCCCCCCACTGCATCTGCTCAGGGGGGCCCCGCTCCTGGGTTTGGGGTGCTTGTCACCCCACTCACCCTCCGTGGGCTCCGCAGGCATGGGGGGCTCCGGGGCCGAGCCGGGGGGGGCTTTGGGCAGGGGGGCCCCGCTCTCCTCGGCCACCGCGTCCTTCTCGCCTGCCACGGAGAGACACGTTGGCCATGGGGTGCCCTGAGTGCCACCCGGGGGAGATGGGGGTATTTTGGTGTGCCCCTCCTACCCTGCAGCCGCTTCTTCCTCTCCACCTCCTGCCTGTACTCCTCCAGTTCCTGGTCCGTGAGCTGGCTGAAGGGGTTGGGGGGCTCCGGCTCGGGGGGAGCCTCTTCCCGGGAGCCCTCCTTGGCCTCCGCGTCCCCCAGGTGGCTCTCGGTGGACTGGAACAGACCCCCCCGGTGAGGTCAGTTCCCCTGGAACAGTGTCACCCCCTCCAGAGTAGGGTCACATCCCCCCTCAGAGCACCATCAACCTCCTCTAGGGTGGTGTCACTTCCTCCACAGCAGTGTCACCCCTCTGGAGTGGTGTCAGTGCCTCTGGAGTGGTGTCACCTCCTCCACAGCAGTGTCACCCCTCTGGAGTGGTGTCAGTGCCTCTGGAGTGGTGTCACCTCCTCCACAGCAGTGTCACCCCTCTGGAGTGGTGTCAATACCCCCCAGAGTGGTGTCACCCCCTCCACAGCAGTGTCACCCTTCTGGAGTGGTGTCACCCCCTTCACCAGTGGAATGCTGGGGAGGGAAGGGCTGGTGGTCTGAGGAGGGGGATGTGTGGGGACATGGGGCTGGGGACATTGGGTGACATTGGACCAGGAATACGGGGTGGCATGGGGCTGGGGACATTAAGTGACATGGGGTGACAAAGGGTGATATGGGGCTGGGGGTGCAGGGCTGGGGACACAGTGTGGCATGAGGTGACACTGTGCCACGTGTGGGACTGTGGCTGGTCTTGGTGACAATGCTGGTCAGCGCTGTGACCAGGGATTTGGGGTGACAAGGGGTTGGGGAAATGGGGTGACACAGGGCTGGGGACACAGGGTGACACAGGGTCACAGGCACACAGGGTGACCCAGGGTGACCCAGGGTGACATGGGGCTGGGGACACAGGGTGACACAAGGTGACACGGTGCCTACGGGGCTGCGGCTGCTCTCGGCGATGACACTGGCCAGCAGCTGCGACTGGGGCCCGGCCGACTTCACATCCTGGCGGTTTTGCTCCCGGATCTGAGGGTGAGGACAGGGCTGAATCCCCCCGAGGATGGGGGTAAATCCCCCCCATGCCCCCGCCCCAGCCCTGCGGGGCCGCACCTTGTTGCGCATCTCCAGCACCTCCTGCGGGTCCGTGTAGAGGGGCACAAACTGGTTGGGGTTCTCGATGCGAATGGGGGTCCCACTGCTGCCCTTCTCCACCTCGTCCGCTCGCAGCCACTGCAGCAGCAGGGAGGGAACCCCAGAAAAGGTGTGTTGGGAAGGGGGAGACCCCAGTAACAGAAAGGAGACCCCGATAATAGAGGGGAGACACAAGAAGTGCAGAGAGACCTGATAAATGCAACTTGTGCAGAGGGGAGACCCCAGTGTAGAGGGGAGACACAGTAAATGCACTTTGTACAGGGGGGAGACCCTGACACATGCACTTTACATAGAGGAAAGACCCCAGTAGTAGAGGGGAGACCCCAATAAATACATTTTACATAGAGGGGAGATCCTGATAAATGTGGGAAGACCCTGACAAATGCACCTCGTGTAGGAGGGAGACGCTGATAATAGAGAGAAGACTTCAATAAATGCAGAGAGACCCAAATAAACTCAACTTATATAGAAGGGAGATGCCAATAAATGTGAGAAGATCACGATAAACTCATTTTACATAGAGGGCAGATCCCAAGAAATGCATTTTGCATAAAGGGGAGACTCCAGTAATACAGGTAGACCCCCACGAAGACAATGGCTCTCAGTTCCCCAAAAAGGGGTGGTGGGATTTCAAACTAACCATTATTACGAGCTGAGGGTGGATCCCTGGGCCTTGCAAATTTTAGCGGGATCAGTAACATCCCGGCCACCCCTACCTGGGATCCCCCACACCCCACCCGTCACCATTTCCGAGACAAACCCCTTCCCAAACGTCCCCAACGGCCCCGTGCAGCCGCGTCTGCCCCTCACCGTGGTCTTTGTCCTCTGGCCGCCGGCGCTGCCCTGCGGCTCCTCGGCCAGGCTGACCCTGGTGTAGGTGTTGGGGGTGTTGAGCCACCTCGTCTTCTCCTTCTGCTGCTTCTGGGCGTGCTGGCGCAGCGCGGGGGTCCCGGCGGGCTCCTCCTCGAACACGAAGGCTGTCACGGTGGCCGGGATGAGCACGTCGCTCTTGGGCTTGCTCTTCTCCTGCACGAAGGGGTAGCGGTACGTGTAGCCCGTGCGGTACCCCTGGGGAGCAGAGAGCGGGGAGGCGTCAAGGCAGGGGCGACAAAGAGGCGTCTGAGCGCAGTTCGGGGGGCCTGGGGGGTTTGGTGTGTTTGGGTGCTCACCAGGTTGTCCAACATCCTCATGAGGGCCTCGAACTCATGCTCGCCCAGGCGGCTCTTGTGCAGGGGCCCGAAGGTGGTGCCGGCGCGGCGCAGGGCGCCGGGGCCATGGGGCACCCGCTGCTTCGCCCCCTCCAGCACGATCAGGTTCTCGGCGCCGCCCGCGCTCGCCAGCGCCGACACCTGCCCGGGGCGAGGGGCAGGGTGAGGGCAGGGAGCATGGGGGGCAGCCCTAGCCCTGCCCACGGACCCTGTGCTGGGCACTGCGGGGGCTGAGACCGCACACAACTCAGTGCATGGACCCAGAACACTGCACTGACTGCAGAGACCTGGCACAGCTCAGTGCATGGACCCAGAACACTGCACTGACTGCAGAGACCTGGCACAGCTCAGTGCATGGTCCTGGGGCACTGTGCAAGTGGCAGAGACCTGGTCATGGGACACTGCAGCGGGGGTGAGACAATACACAGCTCAGTGCATGGGCCCAGGGCACTGTTCTGGCAGCAGAGACCTGGCACAGCTCAGCTCACGGACCCAGGACATTGTACTGACTGCAGAGACCTGGCACAGCTCAGTGCAGAGTCTCGGGGCACTGGGCTGGTGGCTGAGGCCTGGCACAGCTTCACTCATGGCCAGGGCCCCACAGTGGTGGCAGAGACCTGACACAGCTCAGTGCGCGGTCCTGGGGCCTGTGGCTGCAGCTGAGCCCACACACAGCTCAGTGCTCATTCCTGGGGTACCACGGTGTTGGCTGAGGCCGTACAAACTCAGTGCCCATTGCCAGGGTCACCAGGCCGTCAGCTGAGCCCACACACAGCTCCTCACACGCCCCGCGCTCACCTGGACCTCGCAGGCCGCCTGCAGGTGGAAGATGCTGTAAAAGGCCTCCTCGGCCGTGTCCCCCAGCGCCAGCACTCCGTGGTTCCGCAGCACCAGGATCTGTGGGTCACCGGGAGCTCAGCGGGGTGGAGAGGGGCAGCAGGGCCACCCCACGTCCCCCCCAGGCGCCCCCTCACCTTGCAGGTGGGCCCGAGGCACTTTTGGAGCTCCACCCGGTCGGCCTCGTCCTCCACCTCCCCGCGAAAGTCAAAGTAGGCGACGTCCCCCAGGAGCAGCGCGGCCCGGGAGATGGGCAGGAGCCCGCAGCGCATGGCCGACACCTGGGCACGGGGGGGACAGGGCAGGAGGGGACAGGGGACCCCCAACACCCCCGCAGAACGGCAGCACCCCAAAAACCAGCAACGCCCCGAAAAACCCAACCTTGAACCCCCTCCAACATCCCACAAAAAGAAACACTAAACCAAAGAACCCCACAAAGAACTCCACTCCCAAAAAATCCACAACCCCCCAAAAAAACCATCCCCAAAAACCCCCAACCCTCCCAAAATCCCCCCAAAACCAAGTCCCTAAATTCCCCCCAAGCCCTCCACCACCCAAACTACAAAATCCCACCGAAAACCAAATTGCCCCCAAAGAGCCCAAACAACCCTAACCCCCAGAAACACCCCCAATTACCTCCAACTCTCCCTGTCCCCTCCAAACCCCCAATGCTCCCAAATCCCATAATACACTTCAAGGCCCCAAAATCCTCCCCAGCCCAACCCTTCCCTCAAAGACACCCAACTTCCTTAACCCCCCATGTACCCAAATCCCCCCATCCTCCAACTCTCCCTGTCCTCCCCAACCCCCAAGAACTCCAAGTCTCAAAAATATCCTTCAAACCCCCCAAATCCCCCCAAACCTCAACCTTCTACAAAGACCCTCAACTCCCCCAAATCTGTCCTACTCTCCTAACCCCCACCTCCCCAAAAACACCACGACTCTCCCAGTCCCCCAAACTCCCAATGCCCCCAAATCCCTGTCATACTCTCCAAACCCCCATAACTTCCCCAAACCCCAACTTCCCCTGAAGTCCCCAAACACCCCCGAATACCCCCAACTCCTCTAACCCATCTCCCCCAAACACCCCCAACTCACCCTGTCTCCCCCCAGCCCCCAGTGCTGCCAAATTCCCATAATACCCTCTAAACCCCCACAGTCCCCCCAGATCCCAATTTCCCCCCCAGACCCCCAATCCTCCCCTCTCCCACAAACCCTCAACATCTCCAATTCCCCTTCAAACTCCCAAAATCCCCCCAAACCCCAGCTCCCCCCAAAGACCCTCAACTCTCCCAAACTAACCCAATCCTCCATCCCCCCAAAAGCCCCCCCAAATCCCCCCATCCTCCAATGTCCCCAAATCCCCATAATCCCCTTCAATCTCCCAAATCCCCTCAAACCCCAACTTCCCCCAAAGACCATCAACTCCCCCAAACTAACCCAATCCTCTTCCCCTCCAAGCCCTCCCAAATCCCTCCATCCTCCAATGTCCCCAAATCCCTGTAACACCCTTCAAACCCCCAAATCCACCCAAACCCCAGCTTCCCCCAAAGACCCTCAACTCTCCCAAACTCCCCCAATCCTCCATCCCCCCCAAATCTCCCCATCCTCCAATGTCCCCAAATCACCATAACACCCTTCAATCCCCCAAATCCCCCCAAACCCCAGCTTCTCCCAAAGACCCCCCACTCTCCCAAAGCCCCCCCCAAGCCCCCCAAAGCCCCCCGGTCCGTACAGCGGCCGCAGCCGGGGTGTGCAGCCCCCCAAGCCCCCCAAAGCCCCCTGGTGCCTACAGCGGCCGCGGCCGGGGTGTGCAGCCGCACGATGCAGCGGATGTCGGGGCGCGCCGCGTAGATCGCGGCATGGAGGCTGAAGCTGCGGGCGTCGGGCGCGAAGCCGGTGCTGCCGGGCTCCACCACGGCCCCCAGCACGTTCACCTTCACCTGGGGGGCGCGGCGGCATCAGGGGGGCCGGGCCTGCCCCCCAGACAGCCAGCGTGGGGTCGGGGTTAGGGGCGGGGGGCTCACCAGGCTGGCCGCAGTCACCTCGCTGCACGCCAACCCCTGCGGGGCCACCAAGAAGTGCTCCTGCTCCTTGCTGACCCTCAGCTGTCACAGAGGGGGACAGAGGGGCGTGAAAAACAAGCCAAGATCCCCACAAAAACATCCTGCATCCTCCCCGAAAATGACCCCTCCAAACACTCCCAAACCCTTAAAAAAATCTACGATCTCCCTCCCAAACCAACACCCCTAAAGAACCCCCCAACTACTCACAAAGCCCCATGCCCCTCAAACTCCCCCTCCAAAAAAATACCACAGAATCCCCAACCCCCCAAAATCCCAACCTCCCAAACCTCCAACTCCCCTCAAGAACTCTACAAACCACCTAAAAATCCCCAACTTCCCCCAAATCTCCAACCCCCCAAAAGGTCCCCAAACCCCCTTAACTCCCCCAAATCCCCATAAAACAACCCCCAAACAACCCCAGCCCTCCATGGCCTTTCTGGGTGCTCATGGTGATGGTGATGTGTCCCAGCTGTGCCCAGCTGTACAGGTCCAGCAGGTCCCAAACCCCCCTTAACTCCCCCAAATGCCCCCTAGACCTGATCCAACTTCCCTAGGCCCTCCCCCAACCCCCCTGTGCCGGTTTCGGGGTCCTCACCGTGACGGCGGCGTGCCCCAGCTGTGCCCAGCCGTACAGGTCCAGCAGCCGGTGGATGCTGCCCACCTTGCAGCGCATCAGCCGCTCGCCCTTGGCCAGCGCCGGCCCCTCCGTCCCGTGCAGGTCGTTAATGGGGGTCACCGACGCCAGCGCTGGGCATTGAGGACCCCCCGTCAGCGCTGGGACCCCCCGAGCCTCAGGGGGGTTCACCAGGGACAGGGGAGTGGGGAGTTGTGGGGATGGGTTTGCTGGCCCTCAGGGTTCAGTGACCCCAAAGGTTTTAGTGGTCCCTGAGGTTCGTTTGGTGGCCCTCGAGGTTCTGGGGGTCCCCAAGGCCTTGAAGGTTTGGTTGGCCCCCAAGGTTTGGTGGCCCCAAAGATTTGGTGTTCCTCAAATTGTTGTGGGGTTCCCAAGGGTTTGGTGGCCTCCCAAGGTCCCAAAGGTCTCGAAGGTTTTGATGAACCAAAAGGTTTTGGGGATCCCACAGGTCCCAAAGGTTTGGTGACCCTCAAGGTGTGGCCCCAAAGATTTTGGTGCCCCTCAAAGGTTTGGTGGCTCCCAAGGTTTTGCGGGTTTTCCCACCCACGCCCCCACAGATTACACCTCCTGTGAGTGCCCCCAAACCCCCCCGTGCCCCGCGTACCCATGGGGGAGGTGGGCAGGGCCGCGGGGGATGTGGTGGCCATGAAGTCGGCGATCTGCCGCAGCGCCCACACGTGCGACGAGTTGTTCCCCTTCTTCATCTGCTCCTGGATGAGGCTCTCCAGCTCCTCCCGGAAAGACTGCGGCACCCGGGCACACGGTGACAACGTGGGGGGACCATTGGGGACATGGGGGGGGTGGGGGAGGGCAACATCACCGGCTTGGTGGAAGTGGCACTGCCAGCTTGGTGTTAGGGACACCAGCAGCTCAGTGTCGGTGACACAATCAGCTTGGTGACACAGTGATGGTGGCACTGCTTGGTGTCAGCGACACCACTGGCCTGGTGGCACCGTGATGGGTGGCACCACCGGCTCGGTGGCACAGCGATGGTGGCATCACCATCTTGGTGCCAGTGTCACCACTGGCGTGGTGGCACAGTGGCAGCGGGGGCACTGGCAGCTCAGTGACAGCAGCACCGGAGCAGTGACGTTGGCAGGTGGGGACATGCACCGAGCCAACACTTGGTGGCATCGCGGTGGCACGGATTGGCCTGGGGACAGGAGGGACGGGGCGGGGAAGGAGGGATGGGGCAGGGACACAAAGGATGGGGTTGGGGCAAGAGTGCTGAACTTGGGGACAGGAAGGCTAGGACAACAGGGAAAGGGGTTGGGGACAGAAAGGATGGGGTGGGGGACGGGAAGGAAGGGTTTGGGGACGTGAAAGGGTTTGGGGACAGGCGGGACGGGATGGGGGACAGGAGGGCTGGGGTTGGGGACAAGACAGGGGGGTTGGGGACAGAAGGGACAGCGCGGGGACAGGGGCTCACCGGGCTCTGGAGGATCATGGTCACCCGCTTCTTCTGCTCCATGAGGTTGAAGTCCTGGCGCAGGTCGCCCCCCCCGCCCCGCGCCCGCAGGAACTCGGTACCGTCCTGGGGGGCGCAGCGGGGCCCGGGGGGCTCGGGCAGGGGCTCGGGGCTGGCGGCCGTGCTCATCCTGCGGGACGCGCGGCGTCACCCCCGGCACCCGCACCATGCCCCAAACACGGATTGGGAAGGAGCCACCGAGATACCCCACAGCTGCACCCCGCAGATAAGGCCCGGGCGGCCCCGCCCTGCCCCAGGGGTGACGAGTTGGCAGGTTGGGGACACCCGGGACGGGGGGGGGGATCCTCTGCTGCCTGCACCGCCCGGCCTCGGTTACACCCCCTGAGGAAGTGACAGCTGAGAACGGGCACAGCTCAGCACAGTGATGGGCACAGAGAACGGGCAGCTCAGTGCGTGAGCACTAACGGACTGCGGCTGAGAACGGGCACAACTCGGTGCACGGATGGGAGCTGAGAACGGGTGCAGCTCAATACATGGGTGGGACCGACAGCTGAGAATGGGCACAGCTCAGTGCACTGGTGGGAACTGAGAATGGGAGCAGCCGCCAAGAACGGGCACCAATCGGGGCAGCGTGGGGACAGTGGCTGAGAATGGACCCAGCTCAGTGCACCGACAGGAGCTGAGAACAGGCAGCTCAGTGCACTGATGGGAGGAGCAGCAGCTGAGAATGGGCCCAGCGCGGTGCATGAGCGGGACCAGTGGCCACGAAGGGGCACAGCTCAGTGCACTGATGAGAGCTGAGAACAGGCAGCTCGACACATTGATGGAAGTGGTCGCCAAGAACAGTCACATCGCTGAGGGTGGCAGCTGAGGACAGACACAGCTCAGTGCACCAATGGAAGCAGCAGCTGAGAACAGGCACAGCTCGGTGCACCGATGGAAGCAGCAGCTGAGAACGGGCACAGCTCAGTGCATGACAGGGAGCTGAGAATGGACAGCCCGGCACACTGATGGGAGCAGCGGCTGAATACGGGCACAACTCAGTGCACTCAGTGATGAGCGTGGTGGCTGAGAATGGGTGCAGCTCAGCACACTGCTGTGGGAACGGGCACAGCTCAGTGCACAGATGGGAGCTCAGAACCAGCTTTGTGCACCAATGGGAACAGTAGCTGAGAACGGGCAAAACTCAACGCACCAATGTGGGTGGTGGCCAAGAACGAGCACGGCTTCGTGCAGCAGTGGGGCAGGGGCTGAGAACCGGGACCACTTGTGCACCAGGGGGAGCAGCTGCTGAGAACGGGCAGCTCAGCACACCCACGGGAACAGGGGCTGAGAACAGGTGCAGCTCAACACACCCACGGGAGCTGCGAACCGACAGCTCAGTGCACCAATAGGCGCTGAGAACGGACACAGCTCAATGCACCGATGGGAACTGAGAACAGACACACCTCAGCACACCCACGGGCGCACCCCCGTGACCCCCACCCCGAAGTGGGGTCACCCAGCACCGCGGGGCTGATGCTGCAGTGCCACCGCGTGTCAGGGTTCAGCCAACCCGCCAGCCCGGGGACCCCCAAAACGCCGGCGCTGACCCACCCACCCCCCAAGGGCATCGTCACTGAAGTGCTTTGGGGGTGCTGCTGCCCAGGCACCCCCAAAGCACAGGGCGGGGCTGCTCCCCCAAATCGCGGAGGGTGACCCCCAAGCCCCCCCATCACTAGGTACGGAAGCAGAGCCCCCCCCCGAAATTAGAACCCCCCAAATTTCAGTGCTGGGTGCACACCTGGCTCAGCGGGAAGGGGGGACCTTGGCTGGGATAAAATCCGGGGGGGGCCCCGGTGCCCCCAGGCCGCAGGGCCTGAGCACCCCCAGGGGCCGAGGGGGGGCTCTAAGGGCCCCCCGCAAACCTGGGGGGGCTGTGGGTGAGGTAGGACCCCCCAAGGCTGCCCCCCCCAACATCCCTCCCCCACCGCCTCCGCCCTCGCCGCGCCCAGCGCCGCTGCGGCAGCCGCAGGGCGGGGGGGGAGCGGGAAAACCGGGATGGATTTGGGGGGGCTGCAGCATCGCACCCCCCCGGGGGTGGGGATGGGGTGGGAGGAGGGGTGGGGTCGGGTACCACCGAGGGATGAAGGCCTGGGAAAGGGGGGGAGGGGAGGGATACAACCCCCCCTCACCTGCATGCAGCCAGATGGGGAGTGGGGGTGGAAAAGGGGGGGTCACCCAGCCGCCCCCCCCCCCCCCCCCCCAGATCACCCCCCCTCCCAAGGATGCTGCGGCCGGGGGCTGCTGCCATCACCCACCTTCCTCCTCCTCCTCCTCAGAGCATCCTGACAAAGGGCCGCCCCCCCCCCGACACACCACGCGTGTCCCCGCACCTCCCCCCGCCCCGCCCTCCCCCCGGGCCCCCCCGAGAACCCAATCACTGCAAATAAACAAGGGGGGAAGCCCCCAAAACAGCGCCGACACCCCGCGACCTCCTTTTATTACGCAATTAATTGGGATTTATATTAACAATCACTAATCAGCCCTCACCTGGGGGGGAGAGGCAGATGATTATTCATTACAATTTCATAGAGCAATTAATTACAGCTCTACCCCTCTTACCCCCCGCGTTTTAGGGGTGATGGACGCCCCCCCCCGCACCCCGTTTTGGGGTCCTGGCTTCATGGGGTGCAGGGCTCCGGGACAGGAATGTGACCCCAAGAATGAGATCTGGAGCCTTGAACGTGACCGTAGGGGGGGTCCCCTGCGGGCCCCCCCGGAATTTTGGGGACGGCAGGAAAAACCTTAAAAAAAAAAGAAAAAAAAAATATTTTTTTCGCACCTTTGGAATATTTTGAGGTGAAAGGTGCTTTGAAGCCCTCCCTGTTTATGTCGGTATAAACCAGGTGCCCCCCCACCTGTGCCCCCAGGTGCCCCCCAAGGGGCTCTGTCCCCCTCAGGTGTCCCCCCACCCTCCCAGGGTACCCCCACTCACCGTCCCCCCGCTCTCCTGCAGCGCCCCAGGGCAGGGGGGCAGGACAGGGGGTCCCCACGGACATGGGGGGGCACTGCCAGGCCGAGTCTCAGGTGGCCCCCCCGGTGGGACCCCCCCAGTGTCCCCCAGCTGCTGCTCAGCATCAGCATCGAGCTGCTGGGAAAAGGGGAATTAAAAAAATATATAAAAATATTTAAAAATGTATTAAAATTTCCCCCCTTGTAAAAACAGCAGATCCCCCCAGTGACAACGACCCACCCCCCAATAATAATTCAATTTATTTTAATTATTAACTTAATTCCAACCTCAAAAACTTCAAGCAGGAAAATCCCCATCAGCTCCCCAAACCTCACATTATATGGGTCTTGGGGGTCAGTTTTGGGGTGTCCCACCTGTTAAAACTCAATTTACTTTTAAATATTAAATTAATACCAACCTGATAATTAAGAAGCAAATCCCCATCAAACCCCCCAAACCCCACATTTTAGGGATGGGCTGAAGGCCAGGGGTCAGTTTTGGGGTCCCCAGAGATGGGGGTGCCCCCAACAACTTAATAATTAAAAATAAACTGAGTTATTAATTCCAAGCTGAAAAATACCAAGAAAACCCTCACCAGCCCCTCCAAACCCCCATACTATGGGAGGGTTCGGGGATGCGGAGTCAGTTTTGGGGTGCTCACCTGGCAGTCCCTCAGCAGTCTGATGTACTGGGGGGTTTGGAGTGGGGTTGGGGTCAGTTTTGGGGTCAGTTTGGGGTGCCCACCTGGCAGTCCTGCAGTAGTCCCCTCAGCAGAGGGATGTACTGGGGGTTTGGGGTGGGGTTGGGGTCAGTTTTGGGGTGCCCACCTGGCAGTCCCTCAGCAGTGGGATGTACTGGGGGGTTTGGGGTCAGTTTGGGGCCCACCTGGCAGTCCCTGAGCAGTCCCCTCAGCAGTTGGATGTACTGGGCTGCCGCCCGCAGCGTGTCGGCCTTGCTGGGCTTGCGGTCCCGCGGCACCAGCGGCACCAACGTCCGGAGCCGGGAGAAGCCGCTGTTCAGGTTCCGGATCTGGGGGACAGAGGGACCCCCGGGGGGGACCCAGTGAGAGACCGAGGGGGCATCCTTGGGGTGCACCAGGATCCCCGAGCTAGGCCAGGACCCCCCGGGGTTAAGCGCTGAACCCCAAGATTGAATCAGGACCCTCACGGGATTTGACTGGGTTCACCAGGGTTGAATCCGACACCCCAGAACTAAATTGGGGTCCCTCCAGACTTCAACCAAGAATTTAAACAGAGTTAAACCTCAGGATCAAACTGGACTCTACGGAATAAAAGTGGGGCTCTCACAGAATTAAACTTGGCTCCCCAAGACTTATCTGGGCCCTTCAGGATTAAACTGAGCCCTCCTAGAGTTAAACTGGAGTCCTTAAGATTAAACTGTAGCCTTTACAGGATTAAACTGGGTTCACTAAAACACACCTGACCCCTCTAGAATTAAACTGGGTTCCCAGCAATAAACTGGGGCCCTTCTAGAATTAAACTGGGTTCCCCAAGATTGAACTAGGCCTCCCCACAGGATTAAACTGGGTCCTCCCAGAATTAAATGCCAGGATTAAACTAGGGCCTCCTAGAATTAAACTGGGACCCCAAAATTAAACTTGCCCCTTCCATGACTGAACTGGGCTCTACTAGATTTAAACTGGGGTCTCTGGGATTACACTGCTGCCTTCAGGGTTAAATTGGGCTCTTCTAGAGTTGATCTGGGGTCCTCAAGATTAAACTGGGCCCTCTACAGGATTAAACTGTGCTCACCAGAATTAAACCTGGCCCTCCTAAAATTAAACTGGGACTTCAGAATTTAACTGGGGCCCTTTTAGAATTAAACTGCTTCCCACCCCCAAGATTAAACTGGGTCCTTCTGGCTTTACCCGGGTTTACCAAAATTAAACTGGGGTCTCCCCAGAGTGTAGCTGTACCCTCCTAGAATTAAACCAAGTCCCACGCAAATAAATTTTGTGTGGGATTAAACTTTGTGTAGGATTAAACCAGGGTCCCCAGCATTAAACTAAGCCCCTCCCATCCCCCCATGACCCCAAATTAAACTGAGCCTTCTAGGATTAAACCGACCCCTCCAGGATCAAACTGGGCTCCTCAGATTAAACTGAGTCCTCCTAAAATTGAACTGACCATCCGAGGATTAAACCAGATCCTCCTAAAATTTAACTGGGACCCCTCAGGATCAAACCCACCCCTTCCCCAAATGCAAATCCTCCCCAGCCCCTCCCTGACATCCCTGGATGGGGGAGTCACTGCTGGTGCCCCCAGCTCAGGCAGCCCTGGGGCTCCCACCACGATGGGACACAGCCCTCGGCCCTCCCGGGGTGCGATTCTGGGGGGTCCAGCGGGGTTCTGGGGTCCCTCACCCTCTCTCTCTCCTTGGCATTGGCCGCCTGCCGCCGCTCCAGCACCTCGGCCAGGTCGCCGGTGGGCTCGTACTCGCCGCGGGCCCCCCTGCGCAGGCGGGCGATGGGGGCAGCGCGGGGCAGGGGCCCGAACTGCCGGCTCAGCACCCCCTCCAGCACCTCGGGGGGCGGCGTGGGCTGCAGGACCCCCGGGGGCTGCCGGACCTCCGGGGCTTGAGGGACCCCCACGGGCGGTGGGACCTCTGAGGGCCGAGGGACCCCCGAGGGATCAGGGGCCCCCGAGGGATCAGGGTCCTCCAGGGGCTGCAAGATCTCCAAGGGTTGAGGGACCTCTGAGGGATCAGGGGCCCCCGAGGGATCAGGGTCCTCCAGGGGCTGTGAGATCTCCAAGGGTTGAGGGACCTCTGAGGGCTGAGGGTCCTCCGGGGGCTGCAAGATCTCCAAGGACTCAGGGACCCCCTCCAGCCCCTCCTCAGCTCCACTGGGCTCCCCCATCCTAGGAAGGGACTGATGCTGCACCTCACGAGCTGACACCCAAAATAGGGGAAAGTGAACAAAACCAGGAGCCTTAAATAGCCCTGAGGCCAGCGAGGCTCAGGTGCGGCTCATCTGGGCCTGATGAGGGGCACAGGGTGGGGCAGGGGGTGCTCTGCCTGTGCCTCTTCTCCACTCACCCTCCCAGCCTGAGAGCCACAGAGCCTCGATCCCAAAAAAGCACCCCAAAACCATCCTGGGTGGACACTGGGGGTCTGTACAGGGATGGGCACTGGGATTCACTCCACAGGGAGAGACAGGTTGGTTTGAGAGGCCTCGTGTGTCCCCGGAGGTGTGGGAAGCGCTTTTGGCTGGGGAGAAGAGAAATATGAGGATTAATAACACGAGGGCTGGCTCGGTAGATGGCAGTGTTAGTCCCTGTCGTGCTGGAAAACTGAGGGAGGCTGGGGAAAAAAAAAAAAATCTCACTTTTTCCCCCCAAAAGTGAAGCCAGGTCACCCTGGGTTATTCACCGTGGAGGGAATCTCACCCCAGTCCCACCACTGGGATGGATTTCCCCTCCCCTCTGGTGTTTTCATGGGAAAAAAACCCTCCAAGGGTACTCATCCTGCTTTTCCCGGGGGGATTTGAGGGCTCAAGAGGGGAGTGGGTGCTCTGTGGGGGTGGGGGGGCATGGACGTGTTCCCCCACGGAGGGTTGGGGCTGTCGTGCCTCAGTTTCTCCAAATCTGGAAGCACCTGAGGGAGGCTGGATACCATCCCCAGCTGTTCCAGGATCCTGGAAGTTTGTTCTGTGTCTGTAGGGAGAGCAAGGGCAGGGAGCAAATTGTAAAGAACCCCCTTAATGCCCCCAAAATGAGTCTCCAAGGCACCTGGAAGTTAATTGAGGTTTTAATTAGAACCTGGAAAAACCCAATTTTCCCCTCTTTAATGCTCCTTAATGAGCTTCCCTATCCCACAGCCGGCTCTGGATAATCCCATTATTCCTGCCCCAATCTGGGCATAATTCCAAGATCTGACAAATCGATCCAAGGTGTGAAGTCACCCCACAACGGGTCTGTCCCCGGCTGCTCACCTGGATTCACCTGTGGGAGCATCCAGGGGGAACTGGGAGGGTTGAATCTCCCCAGCTGGGGTTTGCTCCTTCTCTGTGTCCAGAAAAGCTGGGAAATGCTCCAGGTTGGATGGATGAGGATTAAATATGGAGGGAAAAGTCAGGAGCAGGAGATGGAAAAGGGCCTGCTGGGAATGGGGTTTGCAGGGGATGTACCCCGAGGGGAAACAAGTGGAACTGGAGGGAAAGGAATGGGGGGATCAAGGTTATTGGGGGTCAGGGTGATGAGGGAGTCACAGTTACTGGGATCAGGGTTATTGGGAGTCATGGCTATGAGGGACCCAATTTTTTAGGGGTCACAGTTATTTGGGGACCAGGGTTATTAGGAACCACATTTTTTAGGGGTCATTTTGTTTAGGGGTCACAGTTATTAGTGACCACAGTTATTAGGGACCACATTTTTTAGAGGTCACAGTTATTAGATTTTGGGGCTATTAGAGGTCACAGTTATTAGGGCTCATAGTTGTTAAGGACCATGGGTTTTAGGGGTCACTGTTTTTAGGGATCACTATTATTAGGGACCATGTCTTTTAGGGCTCATTTTTAGGGATCACAGTTATGAAGGACCATGGGTTTTAGGGGTGATAGTTATTGGGAATCACAGTTATTAGGGTTTGGGGTTGTTAAGGGTCATGGTGATTAGAGACTGTGATTTTAAGGGATCAGGGTTATTAGTGGTTATGGTTATTAGGAACTACAGTTTATTAAGGGTCATAGTTTTTAAGGAGTATGCTTTTTAGGGGTCACAGTTATTAGGGACCACATTTTTTAGGGATTTTTTTTTTTAGGGGTCACAGTTCTGAGGGGTCAGGGTAATTAGGGTTCACCATTATTAGGGACCTCATTTTTCAGGGATCACAGTTATTGGGGGTAAGGGTTATTAGGCACCATGTTTTTTAGGGATCACAGTTGCTAAGGGTCAGAATTATTAGGAACCTCATTTTATACAGGTCATGTTTTTTAGGGGGCAAAATTATCAGGAGTCAGAGTGATGAGGAGTCACACTTAGGAACAGGAGCTTGGGAAAAGCTGAATTCCTGTAAAACAGCGTCCGAGCTGTCTGTGGTTTGACCCCCCAGGAATGCTGTTTTCCAAACTTTCAGGCTCAGTTGTGCCTCTCATTTTCTGTCTCTGAGCATGGCCAGAGCAGGAGCCAGGTCCCAATACCCCATCCCAGGACGCTCCCCAAATCCAGGTGTCTCCACCCCTTTGGTGTCACCCCATCCCACCCACCCCGGGGCTGTTGGGATCTGACATTTCCCGGTGTCACAAGACTGGAAAAAGAACCTGTTGGCGTCCAGTTACAGGGGGTGGGTTGGGGTGGGAAGGTCAGGGAAGGGGGACTGTGCCAGGGCTGATCCGGGCCTGGGGCAGCTGTTGGCACAGGATTAAACCTCAATCTTTCCTGGCATGGTCCCAGATGTCTAGGAAGCGGCCTGTCCATGCCAGAGCCGCCGGCCTTGTGCTCTGTGATGCCCAGATCCCAGCCAGGGGTGCAGAGAATGGGAATAAAACACTCTGAGGGGGTTTATGGAGCCGTGGCCTCACCTCCGGCCACTGCCACGTCTCCATCCTCCTCCTTGTGCTGCCAAACATGTCCCAAGACACCCACTCTCCCGGGAAGCTGCACCCTGGATTTCCTGGCATCATTCACAACCTGGTCCCTGAGCTCTCCAAGGGTCGAGCCTGGCTTGGCATCGGGACCCCCATCCCACTTCCAGTGGGTTCAGGGGGCCTGGGGGTGGGTTTGTAGCTGCCAGTGTTGGGAAATGTGGGAGGGTGAGTGTCCATATGGACAGGGAGGCTCCTGGAAAGCTTTTATCCTGCCATTAAAGCCATGAAATCCTCTCTCGTGCTGCCATCGATGCTGTTGGTGACATCAGGATCCCCATCTCCTTGTCTTTGTCAAATATTCCGGTGGGAGGGAGAGATCTGTCCTGCTGAGCTTTCCCAGCTCACACAGAAATTTGAAGGAATATTTGCGAGGGAAACCCGGAGGCTTCGTTTGTATGCAGCCCTGGGGCTGATGCTGTGGGATTTGCGGATGGGTGGGTTCCCATCCCAGGGGGCTGGGGAACATCCCAAGGGAAATCGCCATCCTGCTGCATCCCGTCCCGCTGCATCCCGGCCAGCAGCTCCTCCATCCCCTCCTTATAAAGGGATTATTTATCCCCCCTTTGTAAGGAGAGGCAGGGGGTGGGGCACCGGGGGGTGGGGATTGTCCCCGGCCACCCACCGAGATTCCCGGGAATCCCACGCTGGGAAGGGGCAGGTCTCGCCCCTGCCGTGCCGGGATTATCCATGAGGCGGGAGAGACAATAGGATTTATAAGCGCCGTGAGGATTCCGGCAGGGACGGCCGGGCTGTGGGGCTCGGCGTCCCTTGGATCTTCTCGACCCCACCCATTATTCCAGTGGGATCCTAAACAATCCTGGCTCGGTTAAATCAAAATAATAATTAAAATCCTGCTGGGATTAGTGGGAGGGAGCAAATCTGGGACAGGCAGCGATGCCCCCACTCCACATCTCCCACCACCCAGTGCTCGCGGTTCACTGATTTTCCCGATCCTGGAGATTCCCGGGAGGTGGATGGCGGAGCCGGCGCTGCTCCCGGCCGCGGTCGGAGCGGGATAACAAAGGTGGCTCTGTCCTTCCCGGGTGAAGGAGCCTTTGTACGAGCCGTGGGCGGCGGAGGGAGGATCCCAGCCTGGAGCAGACGGAGTTTTCCCCGTCGGAGCGCAGAGGAATTTTTGGAGATAAAAGAAGTTTCCGCTGGATGAAGGTGCTGCCAAACTCCCCGCACGAGGCAGGTGGATGGGGGGAGCCGGGGCTGCGTGTCCTGGGGTCCGGATGAGTCCTGGGATGGGATGGGGACGGGTAGGGACAGGGAAAAGGGTGGGGCTTGGGTTGGGAGGGGGAAGGGGATGGGGATGACATGAGGACAGGAAACAGGATAGGGACAGGGATCAGCACAAGGATGGTGACAGGGATAGGGATGGGAATGGGGATGAGATGGAACCAAGGCAGGGATGGGGACAGGGCTGAGGTTGAGGACAGGGACAGGGATGAGGATGGGGATGGGACAGGGATCAGGACAGGGGTGATGACAGGGATGGGGATGGGGATAAGAACAGGATAGGGACAGGAACCAGGATGGAGATGGGGATAGGGATGAGAACAGGAACAGGGATGAGGACAGTAATGGGATAGAGACAGGGACTAGGATGTGGACAGGGATGGCATCAGGGATGGGGATGGGAATGTGAACAGGATGGGATGAGATGGAACCAAGGCAGGGATAGGGACAGGGATGAGGATGAGGACAGAGACAGGGATGAGGATGGAGATGGGACAGGGATCAAGATAGGGGTGGGGACAGGGATGGGAACGGGAGCAGGATGGGGATGAGATGGAACCAAGACAAGGATGGGAACAGGGATGAGGATGAGGACAGAGACAGGGATGAGGATGGGGATGGGAATGGGATGGGGGCAAGGATGGTGTCAGGGATGGGGACAGGGATGGGATGGGGGTAGGATGGGGATGAGATGGGGACAGGGACCAAGACAGGGATGGTGGCAGGGGTGGGGATGGGGACAGGACTGAAATAGGGAGGGGGATGGAGAAGAGGACAGGGTAGGGAAGGGGATGGGAATGGGATTGGAACAGGGATGGGATAGGGACAGGAATGGGATAGGGACAAGAATGGGATAGGGACAGGACCAGGATGCAGACAGGGACGGGATGGGTACGGGAATAGGATTGGGACAGGGATGACGATAGGGAGAGGGGTGGGGATGAGGACAGGGATGGAGCCTGGGCCAGAGCTCAGCTCTGCCTCGCCCCTCCCAGCCTGTGCAGCACCTGACCAAGGGCCGGGGCTGGGCTCAGTGCCCAGACTAAGATTTAGGGCTGGGTTTAATATTCAGCCCAGCCAGGTGGTGCCTGAGTCCAGAGCCTTGCCTCTTATCTCAAACCCATCCCTGCCTGTGGCAGGGCAACCTGGGGCTGCAGCTCCATCCTCCTCATCCCTGACAGCAATTCCTGCCTTTCCCGTCCTGGGTAACCCCCCAGCACTGGCTGCTGGTGCTGCTGAGCCCTCCGAGCTGGATAATCTCTGACAGAATTAATAAATGCATCAACCTTAAACCTCTTTGCCTGGCAGCTCCTCTCCGGTGGCAGGAGAGGGCCCTGCGTGCCCGTGGTCACGTAGCGATGGACCCACGGGAGCCACGGAGCCACAGAGTGGGGGAGGAGCCAGGCAGCTCTTTTCCCCCTCTTTTATCCCCCATCTGCGTTTTTTGGGATTCTCCAGGACTCCCAAAGCTCTACCTGAGTGAAGGAGCCGACGCTGCTGCCGTGGCAGATGCCGCAGATTCCATTAAGCCCTTTGCTGGGTCAGATCCATGCGGGGGGCCACGTGTCCCTGTGCCACGTGTGCGCTCACACGCAGCACACATGTGCACACGCATGACGTGTTCCCAGGACTGGGGTGGTGCAGACCCACCCCGGCTGGGGGCTTCCAGCCCCTGCGGACACACCCAGCCCACCCCAGCAGGCGTTTTCCCATTTTATTTCCCCTCTCCCAGGAAAAAGGAGAGAGGATTCATTGTGAAACTCTGCACTGAAATTTGGGCTGGGGGCAGGCGAGGTCACCCCCACAGGGACAGAGCGATGTGGGGTCACCCGTGGGCTGATCCGTGATCCAGCCGTTCCTTGTTTCCACGCCAAGGGGTACGGCACACAGGGATGCTCCATGGGGGGGCTGGTGCGGGGCAGGAGGAGCCCAAACCTGCCACAGAGCATCTCATCCCAGACAGTTCCGTCACCCTCATCCCACAGCTCCGGGATTACGCCGGTGCTGTTCCAATCCCATCCCCATCCGCGGTGCCCAGCCAATGACCTCGGCGCTGGCACGCAGGGCCTTCCTCCGCGGGGATCAGAGGTGATAAAGCTCTCCCAGACCTGGCTCGGCACGGCGAGCTCCCAGTCCTGGCAGACCACGGATGCTCCAAGGATGACGTCCATACATGCGGAGAACGGGATGGACAATGAAGTCTTCACCCAGGTAAGGGGATTTTCTCCCTGGATTTGGGATTCTGGGGTGTTTATGCTCCTTGTATCTGGATAAGGAGCTGTAACGGGTGCAACACAGAGGGATGGGAGTGGAAGGGGAACAACTGTGGGTGTCAAGAGATCATGGGATGGATGCTGGGGGATAACTGATGGGAGAGTGGAGGGGAGCTATTTCCCAAAGCTCCAGCTCTGAGCCAGGTGAGGTGATGTTGGAGCAAGAGAGGATGTAATACTTGCGGTGTCTTTCTGCCTGTCAGAGTGAATTGATGGAAACATATTTGATGGTGAGTTTTGAGCCATTATCATCCCAGCAGGGAGAGAGGGAGATGCTGCTTGTGGTGAGCAAGGGTCCCAGGAGAGCCCAGCTCTGCTCATATATCCTGGAGAGAGCTCCAGGCTGGGCTCAGGGATTGCTCTGGACTTGGGGGATCAGGGGATTCAATCCTTCCCTGCCCACCAGCAGTGCCATGGGTTTCAGAGAGGCAGGAGGTGGGTTCCCAGCCCCTCACTCCCTCGTTGGCTCTTCCCAGCATCTCATCCAGACTCCGGAGACGGACTGGGAGTCACATCCCCCCGCACATGGCTCTGCCACGGCGATGTGGCTGCTGTCTCTGCTGCAGTGGCTCTCCCAGGACACCACAGGGCTGCAGGGTGGGATCCTGCCGCAGCCTCGCACCTGGGGCTTCCTTCAGTCTGAGTTCTGGGTTATTTCCTCTGATCGTCTGTGCTGGGTGGGAAGGATTTCGCAGGCTGGATGTGGCTGTGACACGGGGCCATCCTGTGGTGGTGGCAGGGTTATCCCCCTCCTGGCACAGAGATGGGACCCCTGGGATGCAGCTTGCTCACACCCAGAGTGCTAGGAGGAAGGATGAGGTATCCCATGGAGGAGGCGAGGAAAAACCCCCTGGCACCGAGCATCCCCTGCCCGGTCCTGCTCTGGTTTGGTGGCACCAGGAACGTGGTGTGTCCCACATCGTGGGACATGGTGGTGACTATGGAAAGTGCCCCAGGGGTGCAGGAGAAACCTCCCCTTTCCACTGCGATTGGGAAAGTGCCACATGCGGGAGTTGCTCATCCCCGGTAGAGTGACTCAGGGTCCTGTGTCCTGACTGGGACTTCTGACCTTGGAGCTGTGCCAGGCTTTGTGGCACCTGACACAGCCCCTCTGGGATACAGGATGGGCCCCAGCTTTCCCTGCGTTTGGCCATGCCGGCTTTTGGGGACACCATCCTTCCTGCCAGAGCTCCTGCCAGCTCTGACATCCTCTCCAGGGTTTGGGGACTAAACTGGGACATTGGGGACCAAACTGGGACATTGGGGACCTTGCTGGAATGCTGGGGATGGTGTGGGGCCAGACACCTCTTCCCTGTGGTGTCACAGGACTGATCCTGAGGCTCTCCATGCTGGTCCCATGAGGAAACTGATGTCCTCTTGGGTCAGGAGACGTTTGATGGAGCTGGCGGGCTCTGACAGCGGAACAAGCTGACATTGCCCCAGGGGAGGTCTGGGCAGGCCAACGTCATCCTTGTGGTGCAGTGATTGGGGAGGAGGCAGCAGGGCAGGCAGGGTGGGAACTGGGCATGGAGGGGGAAAACAGGACGTGCCAATGTGAAGGGTCCCACCAGAAAATCCTCCTGGGCAGAAGAGGCTGCTCAGGGGTGGAGATGATCCCAAGATCAAGGGTGACCACCACCACCAGTGGAGGTTGGCCACCACCAGTGGAGGGTGACCACTGCCATCAGAGAGTGACCACTGCCAGTGAAGGGTGGCCAACAGTCCAGGATGGCCATCACCAGTCAAGGATGACCATCACCAGTTGGGGGTGACCATCACCCCCAGTCCCCCCTTGGCAGAGGTCCAGTGACCCCTGTGCCCACTCACACATCACCCGCTTACACCATCGCTGGGTGCCACTTCCTGGCCAAACCCCCTTTGGATTCCTCCTGGCTGGTGGCCCCGATGGCTTTGAGGGTGGTGCAGGGTTGGGGGAGCGAGGGAAGAGCCGGAGCAGCGTGCTGGTGACACGTGAGGACGCTAAAATTAGGTGGCTCCAGCTAATCTAATTTAATCTCCCCTTTTCCGTCCGTTCCATGGAGATTAGCCTGGTGTGTGAGGTGGGAATCCAGACTGCAGGAACTGGGGCGGCCCAGCCCAGGGACACCCACTCTGACCCCCGGGGAAATCCCTGCGGCCGTTCTGGGGAGGGCTGGATGTGGGGAGTGACCGTGGGGTGCAGCTGGAGGTTTGGGCTGGGAGTTGCTCCAGGGCTGTCAGATCTGCAGAGAAGCCGCAGTAGGATGGATGGATGGATTCCCACCACCCCCAGCACGGACAGGGCACAACCCTCCCCTCCCTCCCCCTCTGTGGCGCAGTTTGGGGTGGGCGAATCCCCTCCCTCTCTGCAGAGCTGGGGAAGGGCTGTTTCACCCGGCTCAGCCCAAGGTCACGCGCTCGTCCTGCGGCTGCCGAAGAGAGAAAAGTTCTCCGACCGGTTTTCTATTCCTGGCCCCGTACGAGGGCTGGGTCCGGCCCAGCTCCAGGTTTCCAGTGCGCTGGGTGACAGGGCAGAGTCAATAACTGGTCACCGGTGTCACCCCGCTGCCAAGGGGTTCGAGGGGACGTGTGTCTCCACGGCCCTGTCCAATGAGACCTCACTGGAAACTATGTGGAGCAGCGACAGAGTGATGAATCACGGGGCAGGTGATCCCAGATGAGTTCATGCCTCTCCTGGAGCAGCTCCAGCCCCGGGATCATCCCGGTTGCTCCATACTTGGATGTTCCCAGTTCCTCTATCCCCATCCCTGCTCATGCCTCAGTTTCCCCAGTATAGAAGTGGGATATGACCCTCACCAGGTTTCCCAAGCTCTGCTGGGGGCCCCCAGGAGCAGTGTGCTCTGGGGGGCTTTGCCCTGGGCTGTGGGGCAGGTTGACCCCAGGACTCCAGGATGCTCCATCCCTGCTTCAGCCACTGGGCATGGCCCTTCCTCACATCCAACATTGTCATTACTGCACCACTCGTCCTTAAGGAATCACATTAGAGGAATTAGAGCTGGCTGTAGCTCCAATCCCTGCAATCAACCGCTTCCTTTTCCTAAGGAATGTGCCATTAAATGCTGATAGATTATTACAAGCCCACACAGAGCTGGGAAGCAGCTGGGACAGCCTGAAAAGATTTCCATTTGGAGCTTTATTCCACGAAAGGAATTCCAAAACCTGCTGGAAAACCGCATTTCAAATTTAAAAAAAATTACTTTATTTAGAGGAACAGGTTGAGTGGAGCCTGGCTCCTCCTGCCTTTTCCTGACTAGGGCATTATCTGGCAAATCAGTGGAGTCTTGGGGAATATTCTCCCCGAATAAACTGATTTTACGGGACAGAAGGATGAGACAGAGCCCTCATTTTGCAGAAACAGTCGCTTCCTTCATGCAGCCGGGCCAGTGGCAGATGGGGAAGGCAGACAGATGTGCCTGGCTATTTTTAGGCTCAAACGCTGCTTTAATTTCAACTTAACCACAGACAACTTGGGTTTTTAGGGGGAAAAAAAGAAAAGCTTGATGAGAGGGTGAATTGAAGTGTAGGGGCAGCTACGGAGATTAATGGAATATCCTGAGTTGGAAGGGTTCCACAAGGATCAGTGAGTCCAAATCCTAAAAAGCACCAGGTCATGATGGGGGCATTTAACTGGAACACCGGACACGCTCGGGGTGGATCCGGTGACACTGGATCCTCCAGGAAAAGGTGTCTGGAAGCAGGATTTTCTCAGCTCTGGCTTTGGTTGCTTCTCCCCCTCTAGCCTTTGAAACAGGGTTACAATTCCTTGAAAAAAACCACCAAAATGATGTAAATGACCACGTAGAAAGGACTCTGAGAGGGCGAAGGCGTGAAGAGCCGGCGCTGCTCGGAACTGGTTGGGAAAACGGCGGGAGCAGGCAGACGGGTTGGGTAACTCCTGCCCCGGTCCTGCTGGGACCGGCTCTGCTGGGAGCGGGGAGCGGAGCCGCTCCGGAGGGCCAGGACGTGCCGCGGCCCTCGTAGGGCTTCGGGCCACCAACGCCCGGCCGCGGCCCGTGGATGCCCAGATGGAGCCGGGACGGAGGCGAGGAGCGCGGCGGGATGGTGGAGGCAGGTCCCGGCCCCAGCGATGCTCCCCGGGAGCCTTTGGGGCGCGGCGACGACCCCCCGGCACCCCCTCCCCGCGCAGGGGCGGCGGGACACGCGAGCGCCGCGGGCCGCGGGTGATGGATGTGACCTGACGGGTGCGCAGGGCCGCGCACGTTCACACGCATGTGATGGCACACGCGGGGGGAGCGGCACACGCGGCGCCCATGGCGGCGGCGGCGGTGGGCACGGACACACGGACGCACGGGCTGTGGGCACACGGGCTGCGGGCACACGCCTGCACACACGCGGGGGCACCCCCAGTGTGGCACGGGCACCCCTGTGCACCACCAGTGCATCCCCACTGTACCACCCCAGTGCCACCCCAATGCACCCCCAGTGCAGCACAGGCCCCCCAGTACAGCCCCATTTTTGTACCACCCCAGTGCACCCCCAGTGCAGCCCCCCGTGCACTCTCAGCTCCCCCCCCAGTGCATTCCCAATTCCCAGCTCCCCCAGTGCACCCCAGCCCCTCCCAGTGCACCCCAATGCAAGCCCAATGCACCTCCAACCCCCCTAGTGCATCCCCCAAGTGCACTCCCAGCCCCCAATGCACTCTCCAGTACACCCCAGTGCACCCCCCCAGTGCACTCCCAAGTCCCCCAGTGCACCCCAAATACACCTCCCCAGTAGACCCCACTGCACACCTGCACAATATCCCCAATACACCCCAGTGCACCCCCCCAGCACTCCCAATCCCCTTGTGCACTGAGGAAGTGCAGCTCAGTGCACCCCTCCAGTACCTGCCAGGGCACGCTCCCAGTGCACTCCCAGTGCCCTCCCAACACACCCCCACTCCTCCCAGTACAACCTAACACACGCTGCTAGTGCACCCCACAATGCACCTCCCAGTGCACCCCCAGTACATCCCAATGCACCCCCCAGAGCACACCCAGTACACCCTAATGTACCCCTGCAGTGCACTCCCAACCCCTCCAATGGACCCCCCAATGGACCCCAATGCACCTCAAAAAGATCCTCCCAGTGGACCCCACTGCACACCCTCTGCACCCCCAGTATGTCCCAATGCACCCCCCAGTGCACCCCCAATGCAGCCCCCGGGGAACCCCCAGCCACCCCACTGCACCCTCAATGCACCCTCCCAGTGTGGTCCCAGCTCCTCCAGTACACTCCTAATGCACCTCCCAGTGCACTCCCACCCCTCCCAGTTCACCCCAATGCACCCCCCAGTGCACTCCCACCCCTCCCAGTTCACCCCAGTGCACCCCCCCAGTGCACCCTCAGCCCTGCCAGTGTGTTCCCAATGCATCTCCCAGTGCAGCCCCAGCCCTCGGTGCACCGTCAACGTACCCTCCAGTACACCCCGATGCATGACCCCAGTGCACTCCCAGTATACCCTCCCAGTGCACCCCAAACACATCTGCCCAGTAGGCCCCACTGCACACCCTCACTGCACCCCCAGTACATCCCAGTACACCCCAGTACACCCCTCCTGCCCCCAGGCACTCCCAACTCCCAGTGCACTGAGGAAGTG
Source organism: Chiroxiphia lanceolata (assembly GCF_009829145.1). Classification (NCBI taxonomy): domain Eukaryota; kingdom Metazoa; phylum Chordata; class Aves; order Passeriformes; family Pipridae; genus Chiroxiphia; species Chiroxiphia lanceolata. The sequence goes on from NC_045664.1 coordinate 407,468, forward strand.
CACCTCGATGACCCTCCAGTACCCGCCAGGGCACGCTCCCAGTGCACTCCCAGTACATCCCAATGCACCTCCCAGTGCACCCTCACCCTTCCCAGTACACCCCAATGCAGCCCCCTGTTGCACCCCCCAATGCACCCTGCCAGTACACCCCCAATACACCTTAATGCACCTCCCAGGTACCCCCTCCCCTCCCAGTACACCCCAATGCACCCCCTCAGTGCACTCCCAACCGCTCCAATGCACACCCCAGTACATCCCAGTGCACCCCCAAGTACATTTCAAATACATCCCCCCAGCAGACTCCACTGCAGCCCCTCACTGCACCCCCAGTACAGCCCCAGTTAATCCCCCAGTGCACCCCCAGACACCCCAGTACACCCCTAGTGCATCCCCCCACAGTGCACCACCAGCTCCCCCAGTACACACTCCAGTTCACCCCTCCAGTTCACCCCGAGGCCCCCCACTGCACCCCTAGCCCACCCAGTGCCCTCCTCAGTGCACCCCAATACATCCTCTGTACACCCCAGCACACCCCAGCCCTCACAGTGTCTGCCAGTGCATCCCCCCCGTGTACCCTCCCCCCCTCAGTGCCCCCTCACCCCCTCAGTACCCTCCTCAGTTCACTCCCAGCCCCCCCAGTGCACCCCCAGCCCCCAGAGCCCACTCCAGTACACCCCTGTGTATCCCCAATACACTCTCCCAGTACCAATGCAGTCCCAGCCTCCCAGTACCTCCCAGTGCACCCCCAGCGCACTCCCAGTCCCCCCAGTGAACTCCCAGTGCACCCCCAATACACCCTGCCAGTACCCCCCAGTTTATCCCCCGTGCACTCCCACCCCCAGTACAACAAAATGCAGCCCCGCAGTGCACCCCCAGTCCCCCACTGCTCCTCCAGTGCAGTCCCAGCCCACCAGTAAATCCCAGTGCCCCCCCCCAGTGCCTCCCCCGTACAGCCCCAGGCCCCCCAGTACCCTCCCAGTGCCCCCCCCGTACAGCCCCAGGCCCCCCACTATCCTCCCAATGCACCCCCCAATGCCCATCCCAGTGCACTCCCAGCCCCCCGCAGTGCACCCCTCAGACACCCTCCCTGTACCCCCCAGTGCCCCCCCAGTGTACCCCCAGCCCTCCCAGTGCCCCCAATACACCCCAGTACATCGCCCAGTGCCCCCCCAGTTCCCCAGTGCCCCCCCAGTGCCCTCCCAGTGCCCCCCATCCTTCCCAGTACACCCCCAGTTCACCCCCCAGTGCACCCCCCAATCCCACAGTGCCCCCCTCTCCACCCCCGGCCCCCCCCATACCCCCAGTACACCCTCTCAGTACCTCCCACTGACCCCCCAATGCACTCCCCACTGCACCCCCAATACAGTACCCCAACTCAACCCCCCAGTGCACTCCCAATACACATTCCCAGTACCTCCCACTGATCCCCCAGTGCTCTCCCCAGTGCATCCCCAGCCCTTCCAGTATCCTCCAATACACCCCCCCAGTATCCCCCCAATTCCCTCCCCCAGTGCAACTCCAGCCCTACCAGTACCCCCCCAATCCATCCCCCCCAGTGGGCCCCCAGTCCCCCAGTGCCCCCTCAGCCCTCCCATTACCCCCCAATACACCCTCCCAGTACCTCCCAATACAGCCCCCCAGTGCATTCCCAGTCCCCGAGTGCTCCCCCAGCGCACTCCCACTGTGCCCTCCCAGTACCACCCACTGACCCCCCAATGCACCCCCGCAGTAGCACCCACTGCCCCCCAGTTCACACTCCCAGTGCTCCCCCCTCCCCCAGCCCACCCCTCCCGGTGTCCTCCCAGTGCCCCAGGGCTCCCCCAGTGCCCCCCAGCTCCCACCCCCCGTGCTCCCCCAGTGCCCCCCCGCAGTGTCACCCCCGGTGCCCCCCCGGTGCCCCCCGGCCCCGCCCCGCGCTCACACCCTCGGGCCCCGCCAATGGGGGCTCGCGGAGGCCGCGCGTCACTCGTGGGCCGGGGAAGCTCCTCAATGAGCCCCATTGGCGCGGGGAGCGCGCGGCCGCTCCGCACCTCCGCTCCGCACCCTCCGCGCCCGCCATGATCGCATCCCACCTCCTCGCCTACTTCTTCACCGAGCTCAACCATGACCAGGCGCAGAAGGTGAGCGGGGCGCAGGGCGAAGCGGCGGGGAGCTAAAGGGGGGGGTGAGGATGGGGAGGGGGGAAAAACGAGAGAAAAAATGGAGAGGGGCGAAAGGTGAAAAGGGAAAAGTGGAAAGTGAAAAGGGAGGAGAAGGGAAAGAGGGGAAAAAAGGGAGAAAGGGGGAGAGAGAGGGAAAGAAAAAAAAGAAAAGTTGAAAAAAGGGTAGGGAAAAGTTGTTAAAAAAAAAGGAAAGAGGGAAAGAGGTGGAGGGGAGTGAAAAGGGAAAAGAGAAAAGGAAAAGGGAAGGGGGGAAAAAAAGGAGAAGGGAAAAAAGGGGAAGAGGAAAAAGAATGAAGGTGAAAGGAGGGGGGGAAAGTTAAAAAAAAAAAAGAAAAGAAAGGAGGGGAAAGGTGGGAGGAAAGAAGAAAAAAGAGAAAAAGGAGAGGAAAAGAGTAAAAGGAGGGAAAAGGAGGAGGGAAAAAGTTTATTAAAAAAGTAAACGGGAAAAAAAAAAAAAAAAGAAAAAAGGATAAAGGGAAAAAAGACAAAAGCATTAAAAAGGGGAAGAGGAGGCACAGGGGCCCGGGAGCGAAGGGGAACCGGGGTGCAGCGGGCCGGGGGGGCGGGCGGAGGCCCCGGCGCTGCCCGGCCGGGACCGCGTGCGGTACGTGCTCGGCTGCGGGACTCCGCGTGGCCGGGCGGGCGCAGGGAGAGGAGGGGGAGAGCAGGAGGAGGAGGAGAAGGAGGAGGAGGAGGAGAAGGGGGGGATCTCCGTGCCTCTCCCCCGCCGGAGCCGCGACCCCCGCGGCCGCCGCTCGCAGCACGTGTCGCCGCTTCCCGCCCGCGCGGAGCGGCCGCGGAGCATCCCCGGAGCCGCTGCCCCCGCTCCGCCCCGTGCCGAGCTCCGAGCCGAGGCCCCCGCGGCGAGCGGGGTCAGTCCGGGGCACGAGCCCGGCGGTAGCTTTGGTACCTCGGGTCCCCTCGTCCGCGCTGTGCCACCCCAGTGCCACCCCGCACCGGACCGCGTGTGTGCCCCCCATCCCTGCACTGACAGCGACGGAAAACCCCTTCCTGCCTCCCCATCCCTTCATCTCGGGGTCTTGAACCCTTAATTTTGGGGGCCCGAACTCCCCGAGCCTGTTCCCAGATCGCAACCCCGAGTGGCAGCGTCCCGTTGGGATGCACGGAGAGTTCACTGAGTGTTCGTCACCCCAATTCCCGAGCTCAGGCGCTGGAAAAGCACAAGTGTTCCTACTCTCCCATGGCTCGCGGGGTAGCTGGCCTTTGTCTGGCCAGGACAGCGCTTAGGCTAGGCTTAATAAATTATTCCTGGAAAAAAAATACTGGATGGGAGAATGTGCTGAGGCTCGGGCTCTTCCCGTAGGGCTCCACCGGCATTTGGGACATCTGGGAATAGGGCAGAGAGGGCTTCGGCTGCGATTCCTGAGGTCGGGAAGTGGTCAGGATTTGCTGATCTGAGTGTGAGGGGGTCGGGATTTGCAAATGTTGCCATAAAAAAGAAGAGGAAAATGCTTAGAGAGCCCTCGGATAACCCTGGAGACGCCACTGGGGAAGTGAAACTCGCCACGTTGGCCCTTTGCGGGCGCTAAATAGGAAGGAAAACAAGGCAGGACATTTAAAAAAACCCAACCCCAACCTAAACAAAGTGCAGGGAAAACTTCCCGGCGCAAAACTATCCTTAAGGAAATATGGGCTCGGCTTCTCCCTCTGCTCGCCAGTGGCCCCGGGGTTGTGCAACAGCCAAATCCACGGGAAGGGATTGTGTAACCCGACGGCAGAAATAGGCCAGTGGCAGAGCCCGGCTCCCGGCTCCGGGCTGCTCACGCCTTCCTTATCAGGAGCTGGGAATAATGGAGTGGGAAGGCTTGGACGAAGGAATTCGGCTTCGTTACCCAGCGAGAAAAGGGTGTGCAGAGCCTGGGGGACCGGCTTCACTTCCCTCCGAGCTCCAAAACGGTTGTTGAGATGGGAGGGAGGAAAAAACCATCCAGGAGCCGCCGGCGTGAGCTCGGGATGCTGTGGGAGACAGCGCTGCCCTCCCAGCCGCCTCCACAACTGGATTTCTCTGGGATATTTTTAAACAAATTCCTATGAATCCTCCCGGTGAGGCAAAGCTGGGAGGCAGCAGGGAGCTCAGCTCGGCTCAGGGAGAGGGCAGAGGGGGGAGCAGCCAGCTGTCCAACCTGGCTGCTTCCACCAGGGATGTACAAAGTATTCCCGGTTTATAAATCTCCCTAGGCAAGGGGGGGGGTTCCCCAGCACGGGGAGTTGTAGGGTGTGAAATTCTTGGAAAGCTGCGATTTATTTGGTTGGGTCTTTTTATGAAACCCAGAATTTGAGACTATATTTAGGAAAAAAATTGCGGGTGGTAGCCTAGGATGTGTTTTCCCTTTGGATCAGGCAAAAAAGGGGCTCGACTGAGGGAAGAAAGTGCCTTTTCCAACATCTGTGGTTTGTGTCCAGCTCAAGGCCTTGAAAATAGTCTCAAAAATAGGATTTTCTTCCTGTTCTTGCCACGGAGCAGTTTTACCTGCTCCCCTGCCCACCCTGGGGAGATGTTACCTACATCCCCAACACCTCCTGCCCTTTTCCTGGCTGGAAAGTGGGTTGTCTGGACTTATCTAACCCCCAAGGGATCGTGCAAACTTTAATTAACCTCAGCAGCGTCCTTTGAGATCCCAGCTTGAAAGTTTGCCGCCGCTGAACCGTGTTCCCTTGGGATGTGCCGGCTCACGCTGGGCTTCCTGGTCCCTCAACCTCATTCTGTCATGCGACAGGAGTGGGAGTCGAGCGTCTCCTATTCCTCATCCCTCCTTCAAAAGAGGGAAACACTGGCAATGAGGTTAATTTTCCTGGATTTGTGGTCGTTTCCAAGCAGGGGCAGGTTTTCCTTGTTTTGTTTTTGGGGTTTTTTGTTTGTTGTTTGTTTTTTTTTTTATTTTATTTTTCCTTTGCCAAGGGATTAGTTTTATCCAACTGATTCCTCCCTGGCTGCCTCTGTGGCTGTGGGAGGGGCACCTATGGCAAATTCCTGGAAAACCAACTTAACAGCTTCCCTTAAGGCTGCCAAGGTCGGTGTCAGGACTTCACACCTTTGGGAAGTTGCCTGGTGTCCCCTCGCTCCTCCCTGCCTCACCAGAACAGCCCAGCCTCAATTTTCCCTCCACAGTGGGATGCTCCCAGCAACCAAAGGGGGATTCTTGGCCCCAGCAAGGCCTTCCCATCCAACATCCGAGCAGAATGCTGCTCTGATCCCTGCCCTGGAGACCTCCGGGGTTTAAAACGGGGGAGGAGCAGGACGTGTGGGCAGGGAGGTGCCTCGAGGGCTGGGAGCAGTTGGATGTCTCCAAGTCCAGAGCTGGAAACCAGAGTGTTTTCCTGGTTCAGCTGGGTTTTTGTGGGGCTGTGGAGCAGTGGGGTCACCGAGAACGGGTCGGTGGATGCTCCACCGCGTGACTTCCTCGCCGGGGGTGCCCGGCTCCTCCTCCGGCAGGGATTCAGCTGCCGGCCCGGGGGTGAGGGTGAGGATGGGGAGGAACCGGCCGAGCAGGAAACATCTGACTCACTCAGCTCGAGATGACTCCGGGCGTGTGTCATCCGAGGCTCGGCCCTGGTGGGGAGGGCACATGGGGCTGGATTCGGCGCGGAGGAGCCGAAGGACGTGGGTGCCACCGGGGTCAGGGCTGGGGGAGGGTGGGCGCAGCCCAGCATCACCCCTGTGTCACCCACGGCAACCCGGGGAAGGGGACGAGCCAGTTCCCTGCACTGAGTCAGCCGGGGTGGGAAACCCGGGGCAGGGATGGGCAGCGCTGGTGTGCGGAGGGCAGGGAGCGAGGACGTGGCACAGGGTCTGTCCTGGGGCGGGGAACAAACCCTGCCCAGCGCTGGACACCTTTACCCTGCAGCCTCTGCTGCTCCCTGTGCCTCGGTTTCCCAGAATTCATCACATCCAGCCACAGATCCAGGTGGGATGGGAGCACATCCGGTGCTCACACAGCATCCCCTGCTGAGAGAAGCACGGAGGGAGTCAGCATTCCCTAAAACTTCAGGGGTTCCTGCAAAGCAGCATGTTTTAAGTTAAAAACTGTGACAGGGAGGGAAGTGGTTTAAAGAAAAGATAACTCCCAGGAAAAATTTCCCTGGAGGGAGGGTTGACAGCACACACTGTGGGTTTGAGGTTCTCCAGCCTTCTCCAAACTTGAACACCACTCCATTGTTCTCACACATGACAAATGTTTGGCTTTGTTGCCAAAAAGGAAAAGAATTCAGTCTATAAACCAGCCAGCTTCTCCCAGTGTTCTGCTTTTGCTTAAGACGCTGCTTGCGTGAGGCACATCCAGCTGACAAACCCAGCGGGGACATGCCGGGGTTGGACACACGTGCTCCGGCTCTCGGCAGGCACGTGGCTTTGGGAAAGGACTCAGAGCAAAATTAAAACTAAAAGCAAGCAGCTTCCCCTTCCCAGAGCCTGGGATCATTAACGGGAAAGATGTACCAGAGACCTTATTGCATGAGAACAAACCTCCCCGGGCTCTTCCCCTCCTGGGGACATTGGCCGGGCAGGAAGCGGTTGCGCGGTGCCGGAAGCGCCGTCACGCCGCAGTTTCCATCATCACCCACAGCAATCCTGCCCCGGCTCCCCCTGGGCTCCCCTGGGCCCCCCCCCGGCACCCACGTGAGGTAAACAACCAGTAAACCAAGGAATTTAGAGAATCATGGAATGGTTTGGGTTGGAAGAAATCTTGAAGCCCCTCCAGTGCCACCCCCTGCCATGGGCAGGGACACCTTCCACTGTCCCAGGTTGCTCCAAGCCCCATCCAACCTGGCCTTGGACACTTCCAGGGACGGGGCAGCCACAGCTTCTCTGGACAACCTGTGCCAGGGCCTCCCCACCCTCCAACCAGGAATTCCTTCCCTATATCCCGTCTATCCCACCCTTTGTCAGCGCGAAGCCATTGTCTCTTGTCCTGTCACTCCACGCCCTTGTCCCACGTCCCTCTCATCTCTCTTGGCACAGGAAGATGCTCTAAGGTCTCCCCCGAGTCTTCCCTTCTCCAGGCTGAACACTGCCTGCTCTTTTCCATGGATAGTGGAATTGAATTGGAATTAAGTTATTCACAGACTGATTAATATTTCCACAGCACAGACCCCTTGGGGTCCAGCACCTGATTAAGAGGAGTCTTGAGGTGTAAAACACCATCCAGCCATGGTGCTGCTACCAGAGCTTGCAAAGCCAAAGCTGATTGTTGGGTTGCTTTAAGCTCGGCTTGGCTCAGCTCAGCTCACACAGCAACAAAAATTGGGCAACTCGAAGTTTCTTCAGCCGCGGGACGGGCAGACCTTTCCCAGGGTGTCTGTGCAGCTGGGATGGGCGACTTCTCCAGCATCTGGCCTGGAAATGAGCTGAGCCTTGGAGACAGCCCTGAGCCAGGAGATGGGGATTTGCTGGGTTTTGGTCCCAAAAGGTGGCATCGAGCTCGTTACAGTCGCAGCAACTCCGTGATCCGGTGCTTCAACACAATGTCCTGGGCTGGAGCACGCCTGGCACTTCCCAGCCTCCATCCCTTCCCTCTGCCTTCAGTTTGTTTAGATTTCCTTCAGGAAACACTATTAGTCAGGCTGAAAGCTTTCCAGAAATTCAATTGCCCTGTCCTGGATCCTAACCTAGTGACTTTATTTGTTTGGAATTGGCAATCCAACCCAAACTGTTCCATGAGCTTCAAAAACAATAAACGACTGAGAGGGTGTTTTTGTCTTGAAAGATGCTGCAGCTCTGGTGTTGCAGGCTGAACTCTCCCTGTTTTATCCCATCTTTGCAACAATTTGAGGGGTGCTTGGAATAACAAAGTGGGACATGGGGCTGGGAATCTTTGGGAATGACGGTGGCCATGGCTCTTCCTTGGTGGGGACCAGGCACAGCTCAAGGTGGTCTCGCTGGGGAAGAAGCCGTCCTGCAGGGTGTCCTGACCTGCCTTAACTGCCAAGTGGGGCAATGTCTACGTTGGCAGAAGATGATCCAGGTCTTAGAGGGCTTTGGAGATTAGAGGAAGGTCATCCTGTTCCTCAGGCTGAGGTTATTCTGGGTACACTGGAGCCTGGAGGACATGGGGGACGTGCTGAGCGGTGCCTGTCCTGGGGGAAGGAGGTGAAACCTCTGGGTGGTATCCCTGTGCTGTGATTTGGGGGGGGTGGGTTGTGCACTGCAGTATCTTCACTGCTGAGGAGCACCTGAGCTCCCAAAGCTCCCTACTTCCCTGGGATGAGAGCTTCCATGACAGGGGGAAAAGCAGCAGAGTGACAGATGGGGGAGAAACACCAGTTTGGGCAAGGCTGAAGTCTGTGGTGTGGTAGCCAACTGCTGGGATGGGGACACCTCACTGGGACCCTTCCATCAGGATGGGGACACCCCTCTGGGAACCCACCCCTGTGATGGGGACACCTCACTGGGACCCCACTGCTGGGATGGGGACCCCTCAGTGGGACCCCATCCCCACTCCCAGTGGTGCCACCAGGACCCCCTGAGCACTAGAGGCTGCTGGGCAGGGATGAGGCTGGTTGGGGTCCTTGCTGTGCTGAGGGCAGGTCAGTGGCTCCTGAGGACTTTGGGGAAGGTCTCCATGAGCTGGGATAACACTGTCTGTATCTCCCGGGATAATGATCTCTCTCCCAGCATATCTCTCTCTCTCCAGTTCACCCCTAAGAAATGGGGTTGGACTGTCTCTCCTGGGTTGATGGTGTTGGGATAGCCCCCAGGATAACCCTTGGGTAACCCTTGGTGCAACTCAGGGGGAGGTTTCCTACCCTGGGGCTGGCACAGAAGTGGGCTCCAGCTCCTGGAGCTGGGAGAGGAAAGGAGAGAGTGGAGGTGAGCTGGGGCAGTAGGGCAAGAGTGACCAGTTAACCAGTTAACTGGAGGTTGCTGGTGCCAGTAACCAGAGCCTTGGTACATGGCAGGGAATTTTCAGCAGATGAAAGCAAATATGAGGGGAGGGAGGAGTGTTTGACTTTCCTGCTGCTGGGGTGGATAAGGAGAGGCCGGTAAACAGTTGGCACTGGGAAACCTCCAGGTTTCCTTGTTCTTGGCCTTTCCCTCCTGTCTGCCTGGTCTCCCAGCTCCCAATTGCTGGGAAAGAGCTGAAAACACCAGGAGAAGTGAGGAGGAGGAGGAGGTTTTGCCCATCACACCAGTGAGGATGCTGCTCCCCTGGAGATGAAGCGTCTCTCCTGGAATGTGCTGGGCTGGGCCTCCCTCCATCCTCTGACCTCCCTCCCTCCTCTGACTTCGCCACTGGGATCTCAGCTCCCAGATCTCCAACAGAGCTGGGGGTGGGGAAAAAAGGGATGCGCTGGAGCACCCTGGGCCTGAAACACAGGCAGCCCAAACCACAGCAGGGCTGTGTTGTGCAGCCCGGGGTCCATGAGCAAGGTCACGCTGGGCGGGTGCAATTAGTCGCCCACAAAATGCCCATTTCCTCCAGCGCAGCCCCATAAAGCACAGCCCGAGCCCGCTTCCGCTGACCCGCCGTACGTGCCTGCAGACAGGTGAGCGCGCGGGGTGGAGTTTTCCTCTTGACTTCTCAGGGCTTGCAGCTGCCCTTTAATTAATTTTAAGTGAAGCTAATTGAAGCAGGGCATCGTTTGGGAGTGGGCAGTGTCTGCCTCTCCCGTTCCCTGCTCCGGCCCGGCCGCACGGACACGCACGGTCAGGGCCAGGGAGGAATCTTTCCATGCCTTTCTTGGGGAAGGCAAGATGCAGATGCCATTTATGGAAGGAGCTGGGCTTCTCCATATCCCCAGCTCAAGGGTATAATGATTTCCAGGAGCAGGGGGTGGATTTCTTTCCTCTCTGGCCGTGGCACCCACTTGTGTCACACCAGCACCCACTTGTGTCACACCAGCGTGGTTTGCTCAAGGGGGTTGAGTAGCTCTTGGCTTTTGGGGTGACCTCAGCAGCAGAGGAATGACGGGGCAGTGGATTCCTCCCCGGGGGTCAAGGTCAAGGCGCGTTGGTGCCGTGGCATGGGAAGGGCTCCACACCTGAAAACCTCCATCCCTGACCTCCTGACTCACTCCTGAGTTTGAATTCCTGCTTCTGTAGCAACCTGTTTGGGTGTCTGTAGGTGACTGAGTGGGAAGATGCTGTGGAGCATCAGGTGCAACTCAGGGTTTGGCATTCCCAAGCGGTCTGGGAAGGGAGGCAGCTCCTTGGAGAGTAGCCCTGGATGGTTGGGGAGAGGTGCAGGAGCGGTGGTGGGTGATTCCTGGGATGAGCTGTTCCAGCAGTGCTGTGTCGGTGATGTGCCACTGGTGCCATGTCCTGTGCCCTGGGATGGGTCACGACCTGCTCCCGCCCTGCTCCTTGTGTCACCCCCAGGAGAGGGGCTGACCACTGCCCTGAGCACATCCTGGAGGTTGTGCCCCCGTGCCCATGTCCCTACCTGACCTTTGGGCTTTATGTCCCCCTTTCAGGTCGACAAGTACCTGTACCACATGCGGCTCTCCGATGAGACCCTGCTGGAGGTGTCCCAACGTTTCGAGAAGGAGATGGAGAAGGGGCTGGGAGCAGAGACCAACCCCACCGCCTCTGTGAAGATGCTGCCCACCTTCGTCAGGTCCACCCCGGACGGGACAGGTACCGTGGGAGGGGAGATGCTCCTGGGAGAGCAGAGGGAAGGTGGAGACCACCCATCCTCATGGCACTGCCCAAACAGGGATGGCACCAGGGCCGCCTTCGCTGCTGGTCCTGGGGGCTTCCTCCTGCTCCGGCTGAGTGCGGGGACAGGCCTATTCCCCCTCTGCTGGCACTGGAGGGGCTCCCAGTTCCCGCTGGTGGGAGGGAGGGTGGGAAGCTGCCCTGGCATGCCCTTGCTGGCAGGACAGAGACAGTCACGGGTCCGGCTCATCAGATTTCATGAGCAGTGAGGCGGCAGCGCTGCCAGCGCTGTCTGAGAGCCACCGGGGCCGGCGGGAGCAGGGGCTCTGCAGGCTCCTCACAATGGGCCTTTCTGCCCACTTCCTGTGCCCGAGGCACGCTCTGGACAGCCACATACCCAGCTTGTCCCTCTCAGCCCAAAAAACTACCTCCTCTGGCATCCAGAGGGGAATTTCCTTGTTGCCTCTCCCCGCTTGGTGTTCTGGGGAGGAGCTGGTCTCCATCTCTGCAGCATCACCCCTTGCCCACCAACGCACCCAGGACCCACCAAGTGCTCCAAACTGGTGGAGTGCTCCTGGCTGCTGAAGGGAAGGAGGGACGGAGCCCTCAGCAGCTGGAGCTGCCCTGGCTCCACATCTGGGATGGCAGCAGTCCAGGAAGAGGCCCTGGGATGGTCAGTCCTGTTGGATGGAGTTGCTCAGAGCTGGGGTTGCTCCAGTGTTGGCACCTCCAGGGGGGTCTGTGAAACCACAGGGGCAGAGGCTGCTGGTCACCAGCAGGAGAGGTGGACAAAGAGGGACAGAGCCAAAAAAACTCATGGCTGCTCTCTGGAGGCAAGGACAGAAGTGATAGAGTTGTGAAATCACAGAATCACAGACTCATGGAATAGTTTGGGTTGCAAAAGCGCTCTAAGGTCATCAAATCCAACCATTCCCCCAGTGCTGCCTAGGCCACCACTAACCCATGTCCCATATGGCTGTTAAATCCATGGGGGATGGGGATTCCACCCCTGCCCTGGGCAGCTGTGCCAGGGCTGGACAACCCTTTCCATGCAGAAACTTTCCCCGATATCCAACCTGACCCTCCTCTGGCACAGCTTGAGGTTGTTTCCTCTTGTCCCTTGTTCCCTGGGAGCAGAGCCCGACCCCCCCTGGCTCCCCCCTCCTGTCAGGGAGTTGTAGGTGGTGACTGGAGGTCTCTGGATCACTGGGTAGTGTTGGGTGTTTGCTGGTAATGTCTCAGTGAGGTCTGGGGTGAGTGGTGGCATCTCCTGTGTCCCTGTGAAGACACATCATGGAATGGTTTGGGTGGGAAGGGATCTTAAAGACCATCTCATTCCACCCCCTGCCAAGGACAGGGACACCTTCCACTAGCCCAGGTTGCTCCAAGCCCCATCCAACCTGGAGTGTCCAACCCTCCAGGGATGGGGCAGCCACAGCTTCTCTGGGCAACCTGTGCCAGGGCCTCCCCACCCTCACAGAGAAGAATTTCTTCCCAATATTCCATCTAAATCCCACCTTTTTTAGTTTAAAACTGTTCCCCCTTGTTCTCTCACTACACCCCCTGCTGAAAGTCTATCTCCACCTTCCTTGTGAGCCCCTTTAATCCCTGAAGTATCTGGGCACCCAGAGCATCCCCTGTGCTCGGCCCCCTCTGTGCACCTACACCCAGGAGCTGGACCTGGCTCCCTGCCCCAGGATCGAGATTCCAATCTATTTAAATGTTGGAGAATATTTGTAATTACAGGGATGGCCAGGAGCCGCCCCTGGGCATGGGAACTGGAGCAGCTGAAGGTGCTGGGTGCTGGTGGAGGGTGTGCCAGTGCTCCCAGCACCCTGACCCTGCTGGGAAAGGAGCAATGCCTCCCTGTGCCCCTCCGGGACGGGTCCTTGGCATCCTGCCCTGCGTCAGTGCCCCAGCTGACATTTCTCACCCGGGGCAGGGAGAAGGGCGAACAGCAGAATGGAAAATGTCACTCCAGAGGGGTGCTGGGGCAGTCATGGAGCTGCAGCTGCCCAGGGGGGCTGGGAAATGGGAGGGTTCTGGAGCCAAGAGCTGGAGTTCCCTGTCCAGCTCCAGCTGGACCCAGGCTGTGAGCAGCACCAGCTGCTCTTGGGTTTCAGAGGGGAGGCTGGAAGGTGGCACACGTGCCAAATCCCTGGCACAGATGGTGTGGAGCTCAATGTCCAAGGCTGTGTCCTTCCTTCTTCCCTTTTTTTTCGAAGCTCCTGGGCAAAGTCTGACTTGGGCTGGGCACCAAGTCCTGCTCCCACCTGCTCCAGGTGCCAGCAGCTGCTCCCACTTCCAGGACAAGCTTTTCCTCTGCTCCAGGCCTGCTCCTAAATGCCAGTGCCATTGGGCTCCTCACCATCCTCCCGCCACACATCCCTGTCCTTCCCTGCCTCCTACTGCAGCCCCCATATCTCTGCTGTGGGATTCCACCCCCTGGAAGGCACAGCCAGGTCCCACAGCGGGATCCAGGCGGATGAGAGGCACTTATGGAAATACAAGGTCACATCTGCAGGTTAAGCCAAAACACAGCCCCGGCTCCCAGCTCTTGGAGGCTTCCCTGTTCCCATGGCGTGCGATAAGAGGGGGAAATTCTGCTTTGGAAGCAGAAACTCTCCCAGTAACAACTTCTCTTGCTTTGCTGGGCTCTGGCACCCACTGGAATGCTGCTGTGCTGTGCTGGCACTGAGGTGGTGGGGGAGCATATCCTAAATAAGCTTCTCCTCGGATCCCCAGTGACTCTCTCGAGGGCTCTCCCTGCTCAGGGCAACCACCACCTTCCTCCCTGCTCCATTCTTGGTTTTTCCAGGCTTTGCTGGTGTCGCCACATTTCCTCCTCCACACTGGTGTTGACACAAGGATCTTGTGTTGCATGCTTTGTTAAGCCCCAGCAGCTGATAACTCCAGCCTGGAGGTTTCAGGAGGATGCTGCAGGATTTGGGAGTCTAATCCTTGGAAATCTGAAGGGTGGCTCTTCTTGGCAGCACCTTTCCCTTGGCCAGTGGGCTCAGCTCCTGCTGATAGCCAGCTGCCTCTGCAGGCAAACCAGCTCCTCTGGCCCATGGGCTTGAAAGGCTTGGAAAAAAACACTGTTTTTATGCCCAAAGTCTTGTGGTTGGGGATTTACTGAATTCCCAGCAAGCTTTCCCAAGGAGGCTGTGGCTACCCCATCCCTAGAAGTGTCCAAGGCCAGGTTGGATGGGGCTTGGAGCAACCTGGGCTAGTGGAAGAGCACGGTGGTGGAACTGGATGGTCTTTAAAGTCCCTTTCAACCCAAACCATTCCATGATTCCATGAACTATCCGGCAGGAGGGTAGGGCTGGTGAGGGGTGGCAGTGGGAAGTGCTGGGGTTGGTGCCTCAACTTTCTCCTGCATCTCCCCTGGGCAGCAGAGCCTGGATCTGCTCCAACTTTTCCTCTTAATTTTTATTTCCCCAGTTTGACCAAGGGTTCCTCCACAGTGGAACTGCAGTGACTGGGAGGTTGTGGTTCCACTGGGGGTGGGGGTTCTGGGGTGACCAATCTCCGAGGTGCTGGGACACGATCCCATACATGCTGCTCCTCTCCCCTGGCCACCTCCTCTGCCCCATGGGTTCTTTCTGGGAGCACAGGGGTTTTCCCAGGCACTCAGCTCTCACCCTTGGGTGGTTTGCCAGGAGCAAGCAGCCCCTGGAATCAGGGCTCCATGTTTGCCCTCCCTGTTTGGCTTGCGGGCTCAGCACCACCTCTGATACCTTATCAGGGGCTGTGGGAGCCTGACTGGGACCTGGTGCTGGTCACGGAGCCCATCCCTCAGCTTCATGGCTGCTGCTCTTCCAAGGGAGAATTTGCTGCCTCTTCCCTCCTGAAAAGCTGATCCACCTGGGAACCCACCCCTTGACCTCATCCCTTGCCACCAGGCTGCTCGTGCCCTTCTGGTGGGTGCTGAGCAGTGTGAGGGGGATGGGGGGTGGTGTGTGGGTCCTACAGTGAGGGCAGGGCAGAGCTGGTCCCACATGGCTCCAGGGGCCACGAGCCCCTCGTGTGGCTTGGCTGAAGCACCGAGTGTGTGAGGGCTGGGCAGGAGGGCAGGATGGCCCCACCCAGGCTCCTTAGCCCTTTTTTTGTGAGCCTCCTGGGTTCCCTGCATTATCTCCAAGGAACTGAGCAATCTGTGACCCTCTTGGCTCCAGTGCCCTTATCCCTGGCATAGTTATCAGCCCCCTGAGGTGCTTTCCATGCTCTGCCAACGAGCAGAGCAGGATCAGTGCCAATGGCAAGGGGAGCAGGAGCACAGAGTGACCTGTGTGTAGGGCAGGACACGATGCCAGTGGTGCCCAGCCAGACATCACATCCAGCTCTGCTCACCCATGGCTGAGGGGGGTCCCTGTGGTGGCCTCACCAAGGACAGTGGGACAGCCAGGAGCTTCTCCAAGGTTTTCCTGGTGTGTTTTTTGTGTGAAGAGCCACCGTGGCCACGAATGCCCTGTGGCTGGCACACAGGCTGCGAAAGGAGCTGCCAAACTGGTTTAAACCTCATCCCTGCAAAGGGTCAAGGGGAGGAGGAGGAAGGGGTGTGCAGGGTCTGGCTGCCCCAGCGCAGGAGCTCGGTGCTCCCACGGCCCCGTGTCCTCCTCCAGCCCCGAATTCTGGCCACGCTGCCTCTCTCAGAGCTGTGTCAGGGGCGTTGGCTGAGGAGGGAGGAGCTCTGACAGGGTCCAGGTTTGGAGTGGTCTGGGGTTATTGGCTCCTGCAGGGACTGCGGGGCCCCAGAGACAACTGAAGCTTGGCCAGAACCTGTGCAGGGACTCGCTGAACTTCAGCTCTTATTAAGATAATGGCGTGATAGCCTTGGCACCTCCTTATTCCATTGGCCAGCCCATTCCGGGGTGTGACCTGGGCTGTGCTGGGGACTGGGCACGGGCTGGTGTCACCAAGAGCTGGGCCCCCACTGCTCTGTGTCACCCTGGGGATATGTGATGGGCTGACCCCCTGGGTGCTGCAATGGCCCCCCTGGGGTGATGCACCGACCCCCCTGGGTGATGTTCTGACCCCTCTGGGATGTTGTTCTGACTCTTTGGGTGTTGTTCTGTTCCCCCTTGGGGTGCAGTGCTGACTCCCCAGTGCTCCCCCATCCTCCACGTTCTCCATCCCCAGCTCTGACCCTGCTGAAGCTGCCTGTGACCCCCGAGCCCTCTCATTCCTCCTCTCCTCGGAGCTCCAGGGGCAGCTTTCCATGGCCCTTTTCCGCCTCTCTAAAGCTGCTCCAGCTCCCCGTGGGTCCCGTGCCCCGTTCCCTCGCCCCGAGCCCTCGGAGGTGACCCCAGGAAAGGCGCCAGGCCCGCTGGAGCCCCGGAGCTGCCTTTTCAGCTGGAGTCACTGGAGATGCCGGCGGCCCCGCTGGCGTGTGCATACTAATAACCCCCGGGTTTTGTCCCAACTGTGGCCCCTTTGTAGCAGCCCCGGCCGGCACAAAGCGGCCCCCGGGCGCCGGGATCGGCCCGGGGGAGCCAGCACAGCACATTTAATGCATTCAGGACTCCGACAGTGCTGATAGAGGGCTTTCCCCGGCCCTCTCCCCACTAAAACAGCCAGCTGGGCGCTTTTCCCTTAGCCCGGGTCCCCAGCCCAGCGAGCTGCCTTGAAAACAAACAGGAGGGGAGACCCTGGGCTGGCCTTTGGGGCTCCCCTTGGAGGAGTCACGTTCCAGCTCCCCCCGGGAAGGCAGCAATGAGCCCCCAAAGGTCTTTTGGAGTTTATCCCTCCCTGGTTTCCTACTTCCATCTTCCCGTGGTGCTGGGAGCATGTGGGATTCCTGGGGCAGGGTAGGGAGCTTGGCCTGGGCTGCGCCAGCTGAGCCCCAACAGGAGGTGCATTCCCAGATATGAAAAGTTTAGCCAAGCTCTGGTGTTTTCACAGCTGCTCACAGGGTTTAACCCCTTGGGAGGGAGGTTTGGGAGCTTCCACCAAGCATCAGTAGGATCGGGAATGGCTCTACTGCCTTCTTCCTTATGGAGCCTGAGGCTGGAGCTCCTCTTCCCTGAGATCACTGTTGGGTTTCTGGATGTGGCTGGTTGGATTTATCCTCCCCAGGACATCCATATCCAGCTCAACGGCAGTGCCTTGATCCCCCATCAGCTGTGGGCGTGTCAGGGGTGCAGAGGAGGGTCAGGCCACAGCTCTGATAAAATACCAAACATTATAATAATGATTAAAACAGTGAAATATATTTAAAAATCAGACCATATCCTCATACCTGGAAGGTGGCTGGTTACCCTGGGGCTCTGACAGGCCAAGGACCCTCCAAGCTTAGTTTCCCTTGTCCTGGTCCCGCAGAGGATGGGGATTTCCTGGCGCTGGACCTCGGTGGCACCAACTTCCGTGTGCTGCGGGTGAAGGTGTCAGACAACGGGCTGCAGAAGGTGGAGATGGAGAACCAGATCTATGCCATCCCCGAGGAGCTCATGCGTGGCAGTGGGATGCAGGTGGGCCCCTCCTCCCTCACCCACCCCCGGGGTCACCCCGGCACCCCTGGATGTGTCCTGGGGCAGGAGCAGGGCTGGGCATTTCCCCCTGCCTGGCCCAGCAGGAGCCCAGTGGATCCTGTGCCAGGAACAAGAATTCCTGATGGCCGGTGTGGGGATGGGTGAGGGTGGGCAGGGGTGTGGGCACAGCTCTGACTCATCCCCTGGGCATGGGCAGCCCTGGCAGGTCTCACTCTTTACCCTTTTTCCAGCTTTTTGACCACATCACCGAGTGTTTGGCCAACTTCCTGGACAAGCTGAACATCAAAGACAAGAAACTCCCCCTTGGGTTCACCTTCTCCTTCCCGTGTCACCAGACCAAGCTGGATGAGGTGGGTGAGGGGCTGTGGTAGGATGGACTGAGCTCTCGCTGGGGGTCCCACAACAACTTAGCTCAGGCTTTTAATTAGTCTCATTGATTTTGGGTCATATGACCTTTCCTGAAGGGCCACATCTCTCATTCGAAGCCATTCCCCAGCTCTGGGTGAAGGAGGGTTAAGAACAGCACTGCCCCTTCTTTGTTATGAATGTTTTTGCTGGTGGAATGGCTCTGTGGCTGCATGGTCAGGGACAGAGAGGAGAGAACATTCCTCCAGGGAATGCAGTGCTTGGTGTCACTTCCCAATAATTCTGTTGATTCTCATCTTCTCCAAACACATCATAAAACCCCTGTTAAAAGGAACATCAATGTTTTTTAAGGATAGGTGCCAGGTTGTCTTTTTTAAAGCTGCTTGATGAGCGTGAGCACTGGTGGGTCTCCTGTTTGAGACACGTCTTGGCCAGGTTTTCATAGGATCATGGAATGGCTTGGGCTGGAAGGGACCTTAAAGCCCATCCAGTGCCACCCCCTGCCATGGGCAGGGACACCTTCCACAAGCCCAGGTTACTTCAAGCCCCATCCAACCTGGCCTTGGACACTTCCAGGGATGAGGCAGCCACAGCTTCTCTGGGCAACCTGTGCCAGGGCCTCCCCACCCTCCCAGCCAGGAATTCCTTCCCAGTATCCCATCTATCCCACCCCCTGTCAGTGTGAAGCCATTGTCTCTTGTCCTCTCACTCCAGGCCCTTGTCCCAAGTCCCTCTCGGCTCTCTTGGAGCCCCTTTAGGCGCTGGAAGGGGCTCTGTGGTCTCCCCAGAGTCTTCTGGATTTCTGAATTTTCTGGACTTTACCTCATTTATATTGAGGGGTTTTAATCTCTTATCCACCAGTGAGCTCTGACAGGGTCCCTGTGATGAGCAGTTCCCAGGGTCACCGTGTGTGCCAGCAGAGCTCGGTGCCGACGAAGCGAGGGATGCACTCCTGGAATTGCGGGGGTCTGGGATGTGATGTTTCCATGGGATTCCTCCACGGAAATCAGCTTTTCCCGGGCTGCAGCCTGAGCTCCAGCAGCCCAGTGCACCCAGACGTGCTGAGCACCACATCCCCCATGCAGGCGGCAGGGAGGGGGGTCCCTCCGGGCGCTGTCAGCTCCGCTCAGCCGCGGTGACCTCGCTGGGAGACTCCACATCCCGGAGCCCAGCGAGGCACGTGGCCCCTTCCCTGCCACCCACCGCCTCGCGGGGCTCTGGCTCATGGCGGCGAGGGAGGGGGATGCTTTCCTTGCCCTTATCTCACCCGGCTCCGCAGTGGGATGGAAAGAGAGCAGCTCCATGGAGCGCTGGCGATCTGGCACGTCCTCCCTGGAGCTGCTGTGGGGCAAGGCTGCTGTGCCTGAGCCACTCTGCAGGGGCAGTGAGGGAGAGGAGGATTAACACTTTCCTCCCAGTAGACACAGGGGCTGTAAAAAAGGAAATTAAAATAAAGAAGCTGCGGGAGGAAGTGCCTGTCCCCCTGACCTTGCCTGGGCTGGGTCTCTCCATGCTGCGGTTTCCTCATCTCAGCCTCACCGAGGGCCCTGTGCCCGGAGTGTTGAAGATTCCAAATGCAGCTGAGCCCTTTTCCTCCCCCCAAGGCTCAGCTCAGCCCCCGGCCAGGTGGCTGCAGTGGAGACAAACCTGGTGCCTCTGGCTATGGGGGCTGAAAGCCCATAGCCCCCATTCCAAGCCCCCCACCCCTCAGGGGTGGGTCAAGGAGCAATCCATGGATTTGTGAACAGGTTTTGCCCCAGGGTTCCATAAAACCTGGTCACAGGAACCACTTTCCCTCCTGCTGGGGAGCAATGAGCAGGTCTTGTGTTATCTCAGGGCCATAAACCTTATCTGACACGGAAACAGGGCTGATGGCGCAGCCGGGGAGCTGATAACGGGGGGCTCCCCCACAGGACCCCGTGTCCCTTGTTCTGGCAGCCCCACAGGGTGGGGGTCTCACTCTGAGCCTTCCCTCTGGCTGTTCCCCCCAGAGCATCCTCGTGACGTGGACAAAGGGGTTCAAGTGCAGCAGCGTGGAGGGCAAGGACGTGGTGTCGATGCTGCGCAAATCCATCAAGAAAAGAGGGGTAAGAGGCTGGGCAGGTGTGTCACCTCCTGGGGTGGTGGGACGGGGGCACACACATCCCTGGGACAGGGTTCCTGGGCTCCATGGAGACGTTTCGGTCTGTTTTGTCCGTGTTTGGTCACCCTCTCTCCTTTCCACCATCTCAGGACTTTGACATCGACATCGTGGCCGTGGTGAACGACACCGTGGGGACCATGATGACCTGTGGCTACGACGACCACAACTGTGAAGTTGGCCTCATCGTTGGTGAGTGAGAGCAAGCGGGTCCATCCCTCCAGGAACTCCAGAGAGAGATCCTGTTTCTTGCAGGCTTCAGGGTCTTTTGGGAGAAAAAAAAAAAAGAAGAAAAAGAGGGGGATACCAGTGTTGGAAAACCAGCATTGCTCGATGTCTGTTTGCTTCCCTCTTCGCCTTCTTTGGTGCACTGTGCTGTGGCCAAGTGGAAATGAGGGATAATGGAAATGAGGGATAGTGGGAATGAGGGATAATGGGAATGGAGGCAAGGCAGTGTCCTCGCTCACTGTGTCCCCATGCTCGGGCCAGGTACTGGAACCAACGCCTGCTACATGGAGGAGATGAGGCACATTGACCTGGTGGAAGGGGATGAGGGTCGGATGTGCATCAACATGGAGTGGGGGGCCTTCGGTGACGACGGTGTCCTCAACGACATCCGGACGGAGTTCGACCGTGAGATCGACATGGGCTCGCTCAACCCTGGCAAACAATTGTGAGCAGATTCTTGGCCTGGGCTCAGGCTTGTGGTTTACTCGGCATTGTCCGTCCTCCCGTTGCGCCGGAGTTCCTGGGACCAGGGAGGTCATCCCAGCTAACTGGGTCACCATGTCCTCTGCCACCGGAGCGCAGAGGGGCTGTGTCACGAATCGGGGTTGTCCATCCCACCCGCTGCCCTCGTGAGCTGCTCACGTGAACGTGCTGATTCCTGTTCCCTTCTGGCCAGCACTCATCTGCCAGCCCAGGCAAACACCCCCACCTAATGTCCACATTCCGATCCTACAGATCTCCCATTCCCCACATGGCCCCTGGCAGTGTGGGGCGAGCCTGGGGGGACTCTGCAAACTGACTGACCCCCTTCAGGTGTCCATGAGTTCTCCTTGCAGAATGATGGTCATGTCCACAAGGCTTCATATTCTCAGTGATGGGATAAGCTGCTCTGGGAAGGGATTACCTAGATCCATTTGGGACTGGGAGGCTGCCAACTGGTTTTAGGTCAACCTGTGGCCACCTTGTGGCACATGCAGCCAAACACGCACATTGTTTAACCTGGAGAAAAGGAGGCTCGGGGGATCTCATGGGGGGGACAGGAGGTTTAGGATGGATATTAGGGAAAATTTCTTCTCTGAAAGGGTGGTCAGGTGTGGAACAGGCTGCCCAGGTGGTGTCACCATCTCTGGGCGGATTTAAAAGCCATGTGGATGTGGCACCTGGGGACATGGGTTAATGGTGACCTTGGCAGTGCTGGGGGAATGGTTGGATTTGATGACCTTAGAGGGCTTTTCCAACCCAAACCATTCCACGATTCTATCTCGTGCCTCCCCGTGGACAGGTTTGAGAAGATGATCAGTGGGATGTACATGGGAGAGCTGGTCAGACTCATCCTGGTGAAGATGACCAAGGAAGGGCTGTTGTTTGGGGGAAGGCTCACACCAGACCTGCTCACTACTGGCCACTTCGAGACCAGATACGTCTCTGCCATTGAGAAGTAAGTAGGACCCGTGTCGTGTCCTGGGTCCCAGCCCACCCTCTGATACCCCTGGACAGACCCCACTGCGCAGACCCGGCCCGTCACATGGCAAAGGTCGGGTTCCCAGGCCTGAACCCTTTCCTTGCCCCGCCAGGGAGAAGGAAGGGCTGCAGAAAGCCCATGAGATCCTGAGCAAGCTGGGCCTGGAGCCGTCGCACGAGGACTGCGTGGCCACGCTGCGCATCTGCCAGATCGTGTCGACGCGCTCGGCCAGCCTGTGCGGGGCCACGCTGGCCGCGGTCCTGCGCCGCATCAAGGACAACAAGGGCGTGGATCGGCTGCGCTCCACCGTCGGCGTGGACGGCTCTGTCTACAAGAAACACCCGCAGTGAGTCTGGGAGCTGGTGGGGACAGGGACGAGGAACACGGAGGGGGAGCTCGGATCTGCTCCTGCCGGCGGCGGGTGCGGCTCGGCACAAGCAGAGCGTCCCCAGGTGTCCCCCTGAGCACCTCCTTTGGATGCTGGGGGTCCCCAGAGGGTCACTGCCCCTGGTGGCACACTCAGGTCCCGTTTCCTCCCCCTCCTCCTCCACAGCTTTGCCCGACGCCTCCACAAGACGGTGCGGAAGCTGCTGCCGGACTGCGAGATCCGGTTCATCCGCTCGGAGGACGGGAGCGGCAAAGGGGCCGCCATGGTGACGGCCGTGGCCTACAGGCTGGACGCCCAGCACAAGGCCCGGCAGAAGATCCTGGAGCCCTTCAAGCTGAGCCACGAGCAGCTGCTGGAGGTGAAGGAAAGGATGAGGAAAGAGATGGAGAAAGGGCTGGGCAAGGAGACGCACGAGGAGGCGACGGTGAAAATGCTGCCCACCTACGTGTGCTCCACTCCAGATGGGACAGGTGACTATCCTGTGGGTAAACCTGTACGTCTCTTGTGTGTAAGCCCATGTGTGTCCTGCTCAGAGCCAGCATTGCTGCTCCTGATATCCTCAGGAAGGGCTGGATCCTTTGCCATGACCAGTTCCCTCTTTGTGGCGGGAGTGGCACAAATCTCCAGGATGATACTGGGCAGAGCACGGAGCCTCTGGGATGTTCTGCACCTGACTGCACACAAAGCCTGGCTCTCGCTGTGGTTTTCCCCACAGCAGGACTCTTCCCACCCTCAGCCTGGGTTGTGCTCTTGGTTCTGCCTGTGGCTTGGGTGAGCGCCTGACCTTGGCTTGAAGCCTGTGCAGGTCCTGTGTGAGGTCAGGAGGTGGACTTCAAAGATCCTTGTGGGTCCTTCCAACTCAAGTTATTCCATGGGTTTATGATTCTAAACCTCATCATTGCCCCAAGTCAAGAGCAAACCTCTCCTCTACCTTCCTACCTGCACCCCCTGTTCCAACCTGCAGCCCCCTGGTCTCCGCTCCCACTCATGTCTCGGTTTCCAGCCCTCTCCCAGGAAGAGGGCAGGTTTGGGTCTGCTCTGTGCCACATTCCAGGTGCTCCATGCTGGGATCTCTCCTGATGATCCTCTCTTGGGTTGCAGAAAAAGGAGATTTCCTCGCCCTGGACCTGGGAGGAACCAACTTCCGCGTGCTGCTGGTGCGCGTCAGGAACGGGAAGCGGCGCGGAGTGGAGATGCACAACAAGATCTACTCCATCCCCGTGGAGATCATGCAGGGCACAGGAGAGGAGGTCAGGATGGGCAGCTGGAGAGGGAAAAGGAGTGTCTTCCCTGGGGTGGCTGGAACAGGGCTCAGCATGGAGCTGATTTTGCCTTTCCAGGGAGCAAAAGCAGGAGTGGGGAAGGCTGGTGCTCTCCTGCCCTTGGAGCAGCGAGTTCTGCCCAAGACTTTGGAGTCTGGGAAGCTGGAGACTGGTTTTTAGATTAGAAATGGTGTTATTCCCAGACATGACTGAACCTCCCTGAATCCCACACACTCCACAAGGGCAGATAAGCATCATCCCCATTTCCCAGATAGGGAAACCACAACACAAGCAGGGAGAGACATCTCCAGAGTCTTATGTGGAAAGAGTTTTGCAAACCACTCCGGGCAGCGCTCGGGGACTGGGAGTGTCTCCAGCAGACGGGCTCTGGGGATCCCTTGCAGAGGGACCAGATTCCTGTGTCACCCCGGGGAAGGTGGTACCTCCCCGCTGGCCCTTGTCCCTCCTGGGGCCCATGAGGTGGGGTTTTGCAGGGATATGGCCACGTTGTGGGTGGGGAAGAGGGTGAAAAATGAGCTTTTTTGGGTTTGCTCCCCTCCCACAGTGCAGCTCCGTTCAAAGTCCTGGGAATGGATTTGAACATTCCAACAGGCTTGGAATGGGTTGGAATCTCCAGCAGGTTGGGCTGTGATGGTAACTTCTTCTTTGGCTTTGCTCATTCAGCTCTTTGACCACATCGTCCACTGCATCTCCGACTTCCTGGAATACATGGGAATGAAGGGCGTGTCGCTCCCGCTCGGGTTCACCTTCTCCTTCCCCTGCCAGCAGAACAACCTGGATGAGGTAACCCCCCCTCCTGCAGCCCCCGTGCACTGCTGTGCCTCCCCCCGCCATCCTGGGGATTCACTGCCGGGTCTTTTCCCACAACAGGGAATTCTCCTGAAGTGGACGAAGGGCTTCAAGGCGACGGGCTGTGAGGGAGAGGACGTGGTGGGGCTGCTGAAGGAGGCGATTCACCGCAGGGAGGTGAGCGGACACGGCTCCCGGAGCCGGCGGCTGCTCCCACCTCCCGGCCGTCTTTGGCATCGTTAATTGGCCTGTAAAACAAATTACTGGGCTGAGCTCAGGGCTAATGAGTGTCGGAAGTTTCACAGCCGCCCTTACTCATCACTTGAGGTTGGATTTTCAGACCCTGGAGCCATGAGCTGGCTCCTGGCCAGGACTGGAGTAGACTTGTCTGGCCATGGCTTTGGGAGACACGAGCTCCTTTCCCTAGCACAGACCACCCAGAGCTCCTGCCCGGGGGCTGCTTCTGGCAGGGCTGACCCAGCCCCTCTGAACCCAGAGGGATCTGAGCTCTGAGCCCCCCCTGCAGCCGGCTGGGGCTGCGGGATGTCCGTGGAGGTGGGTGGTCATGGAAGACAGGTGGTGATAGGACAAGGGGAAACAGTTTTAAACTAAAAGAATAGAGATTTAGATTGGATGTTAGGAAGAAATTCCTCCCTGTGAGGGTGGCGAGGCCCTGGCACAGGCTGCCCAGAGAAGCTGTGGCTGTTCCATCCCTGGAAGTGTCCAAGGCCAGGCTGGTTGGGGCTTGGAGCAACCTGGGCTGGTAGAAGGTGTCCCTGTCCGTGGCAGGGGGTGGAATGAGATGATCATTACAATCCCTTCCAGCCCAAACCATTCTGGGATTCTACGACTCCCACACTCACAGACAAGTCTTTTCCCAGCCATGGGAGCAGACGTAGCAGGAATTCCAAGTCCTCTAGGAATAACCCGTGCAATCCCATCCCTCTGCAGGAGTTCGACCTGGATGTGGTGGCAGTGGTGAATGACACGGTTGGCACCATGATGACCTGTGGGTACGAGGATCCCCTCTGTGAAGTTGGACTGATCGTCGGTGAGGACTCAACTGCCTTTGGGAGCTCGACTGCCCCGGGGGTGCAGGAGGTGTCTCAGGGCTCTTATCCTGCTCCTCTCCACAGGCACGGGCAGCAACGCCTGTTACATGGAGGAGATGAGGAACGTGGAGCTGGTGGAAGGGGACGAGGGCAGGATGTGTGTCAACATGGAGTGGGGGGCCTTCGGAGACAGTGGGTGCTTGGACGACGTACGGACGGAGTTCGACGTGGCGGTGGATGAGCTGTCCCTCAACCCTGGGAAGCAGAGGTGGGTGGTGGCTTTGGGGGGTTGGAAGGGACCCCTGTTGAAGCTGAGGGTCCAGGAACAGTTCTGCCCCTTGGTGGATGCCGGGGATGATGAGCAGGGCAGAGGCTGGCTTTGGGACACATCGGTGTGTCCCCTGTCCCTGCCTGCGGGGTGGGGGCTGTGCTGCTGGGTTTGCTCCAGGGGGTTGTGCCAAAGGCACCTGGCAGAGCTGGAATCCCCACCCAGACCCAGTGTCCCCTCTCATCCTGATGTCCAGCCTCATGCTCTCCTTCCCAGGTTTGAGAAGATGATCAGTGGGATGTACCTGGGGGAGATTGTCCGCAACATCCTGATGGATTTCACCAAGCGAGGGCTCCTCTTCCGGGGACGGATCTCGGAGAGGCTGAAGACCAGAGGGATCTTTGAGACCAAGTTCCTGTCTCAGATAGAGAGGTGAGGCCCAGCAGGTGGGTCAGCACCAGCTGGCAGTCAGAGCAGGGGTAGACTTTGGGGGAAGCATTCCCAGGGCTGTCAGGAGAAGTCCCAACACTCAGTCTGGAGCTAGATGACCCAGGGTGGTGCCACGCAGATAAATCAGCAGAATCCACGTGGTTCTGGCAGCGCCGGTGTGGAGAGGCTAGGAGACTGTCTGGTGTTGGCAGAACAGATGCCTCTTTATCCTCTACCCTGGGCAGAGGGGGCCATGGGTTCCATGGGTGTCACGCTCCAATTCCGTGGCTTTGTCCTGAAATAGCCTTCCTGATTAGGATGTGACACCAGGGCCACACCCAGGTCTGAAAGCTGAGGTTGGACGGGGGCTGCAGAGCCGCCGTGACCCAAGCCCTGAGTCTCTGGGCTCTGTGGGACGCAGACAAGGAAGGGGAAGCTGCACCTCCCACCCGCTCCACCTCCTAACGCTGCCCTGTGTCCTCCAGCGACTGCCTGGCCCTGCTCCAGGTGCGCTCCATCCTGCAGCACCTGGGGCTGGAGTCCACATGCGACGACAGCATCATCGTGAAGGAGGTGTGCACGGTGGTGGCGCGGCGGGCGGCGCAGCTCTGCGGGGCCGGCATGGCCGCCGTGGTGGACAAGATCCGCGAGAACCGCGGCCTCGACTTCCTCAAGGTCACGGTCGGCGTGGACGGGACACTCTACAAGCTGCACCCTCAGTGAGTGGCTCAGGGGGCTGGGGTTGTGTTCCCGGGGGGCTCCACCCGCCCAGCCGGGGCGGTCACAGTGCGCTGGGGAAGGTTCAGGCGTTAGTGGGAGAGGATTTGAGGTGGTTTTGGGACACGAGGGCTGCCAGCAGCTCACTGACCTGAACTCGAGGCACAGCAAGAGCCAGCTGTTCCCTAAAGGAGGGGGCACCAAGACAGGTAATGCAGCAGGGACCTCCCCTCAGGCCCACCAGAGCTGGTGGTGAACAGGTTCAACCAGGACTCCAAGTCAGGGGGATGGAGCAGGTCTGAACCAAGAGGTGAGGCCATGAGCTGGATCACGAAGGTCCATGGCCACACAAAAATGTGGCCATGCCAGAGGTGAAGGGTGGTGCTGCTGGACAGTGGGGCTCAGACAGGGACTAAAACACTGCACTGAGCTTAAATAGGTCTGAGGGGCCCATGGGCAGAGGGAGGCTCTGAAAACCCCCCCAGGTGAGGCTGGTCAGGGCTGTTGAGGTTTATTAGTGTTCTCAGGGCTCAATGGGACTTGAGAAGGGGCCGGGTTTAGTCCTGAGTGGAGGCACAGCATGGTTGTGTGGTAACTATGGGCTTGGGCTGAAGCATGGAGACTTGGGCTTTCCAAGCCTCATCCCTGGCAGCTCCGTCTCCATCCATCTGTCCATCCAGCCAACTATTCATCCATCCACCCATCCACCTATCCATCCATCCATCCATCCATCCATCCATCCATTCATCCATCTACCCACCCACTCACCCAGCCATCCATCTCCTCATCCATCCATCCCCTCATCCATTCGTCCATCCATCCATCCATCCATCCATCCATCCATCCATCCATCCATCCATCCATTCATCCACCTACCCACCCACCCACCCATCCATCCATCATCCACCCATCTCCTCATCCATCCATCCATCACTCACCACCTGCCCGCCCCTGTCCCTGCCCTGGGGGTCTCAGTGCTCCTCAAGGCTCTGGGGAAGGCAGCGAGGGGTTGGGGGCTGTCCCCTTCCCCCCACAGCCAGTCCAACCAGCACCTCTGCCTGTCCCTGCAGCTTCTCCACCGTCATGCACCAGACAGTGAAGGAGTTGTCCCCCAAGTGCGAAGTGACCTTCCTGCAGTCGGAGGACGGCAGCGGCAAAGGCGCCGCGCTCATCACGGCCGTGGCCTGTCGCATCCGCGAGGCCGGGCAGCGGTAGAGGGGGAGCTCTGCCCACCAGCTTGGTTTCAGCAGAACAGGACGGTTCCTCCCCGACCCCTCCCTCCCTCGGTGCACACACTCACACACCCCTCCCCTCTGAGCAGACTTGTAGCTTTACTTGCTCTCCGAGACACCGCGGTGGGACTGGAGATGCCGTGGGCTCTGTACAAAGTGTTGTCGTAGGAGTTTCCTTGCATGCCATAAAACCACCTGTCGAGTAAAGCTCACAGTGTCTTTTGGCTTCTCCCTGCATTCCCAGGCAGAGCTGGAGCTGTCCCACCCGCAGCCTCCCCCATCACACCCCAGCTCTCCTCCCGCCCCTCCCAACCTCCTGCCCCTCCCCTCGTAGGGATAATGCTCAGATAATTAAGACACTGCATTGTCACTTTAATGGTACCTATTTATGTTGGTCGAGTTGTAGGTGTCCGTGCTGTAGAAGCAAACCTCTAAGATTGGGCTAAAGACCTCCACTAGTCTTTTACCCTGATCAAGGCTGTATTATTTCCATGAAAGTCATGGTAACTCTTAAAGCACAGGGTGCAGAATTCCAACGGCGTGGGCCGAGGCTGCACTGGAGGTACCACGTACCTCCCTTGGTGAGCAATATTAGAGAACCTGCTGGAGCCGGCTCAGAGGGGCCCCTTGACCTGCTCCAGCAGAGCACGTGCCTGGAAATAATTGGGGACTCAGGGTCTAATCCCATTTCCTGACCTCTCCCCCACGCCCCGAGTAGAGTGTAGGAGCGTGGCATGTACGTAGGGTCGCGTTACACCCCTGGCACCACTCCCCCTTCCTTCCCTGGTGCACGTGTGGCACGAGGGGCTGCCACGGGTCAGTGTCCCCCCTGGAACCCCCCACTTGTGGCCGTGTGTCTGCCCCCGGCGCGGTGAGTCCGGTTTGCTTTGTGTCTGTGAAATAGTTCTGTGGCTGCAGCCTTTAGGTGGCACCTGGATTTATACACTGTATATTTATGTTATAAGAGATCTGACGTCTTTTTATGTACATAGTCTGGGGGGTTGTATGGCTTAGTTTTAACGTCACCTTTTCATGTCATTGAAGAATGGTACAGAGTAATTATTTTCTTTTTTTTTTTCTTGTGTAATTTTTTTTTTTTTTAATTTAAAATTTTCTTGGGGTAGAACTGGAGGAAGAGACCCAAATTCCTGAGGATGGCTGTACAAAAGGTTTGGGCATTCTGACTTTATCACCAGGACAAAAGGGAAAGCAGAAAGCCAGGGAGCAGCGGGGCCCTGCGATAATGGTGACGCTGCCGGGTTTAGGCTGGGTTTAACCCTAAGAGAGGTTTTATTTTGTCCCCTGCCCTCCCCAGCTGTACTCTGGAAGGTCATGTGGGTGGGTGAGATGACCCCAGGGCTCTGCAGGGCTCTCGACCTCCTGTCACCATCCTGGCTGAGCACCGACGGTGCCCGTGGGATCTCAGAGAGGCACCACGAAGCCAACCCCACCTCCTCAGGGAGGTGACAGGAATTGGTGTCACTTCATTCCCATTTGGCATCCTCAGGGCTGTCTGAGTGTCCCCAGGGACACAGCATCACTTGTGTGCCACAGCAAAACACAGAGATTAATTTTTGCCAACATAAAAGTCTGGATGAACTAAACCCTGCAGGGTCTCTGCCCCGGGGAGCAGAGGCCAACAGAAGGGGGGGGGTGTTCCTGTAAATATTTAGCAGAAGATAATGAAATTCCAGTGATGTACAAAAAAAGATAATAACTAATAATCCCCACAAACAGCCCTTCAGATTGGAGGATAGAGTTTTTGTCTATTTTTATGTATATTTTTATACTGCTTGGGGCAACCTCATTACCAAAAGTCTCTCTTCTGTGTTGGGGGTCAAGTTCAGTAGCACAATTTTAAAGCAAAATTACTCTTTTGGGCATTTTAAATGCTTATATTTTTATAAGCCTCGAGGCAATAATAACAAATAAAACCTGTGTATAGAAATGATGTAAGAAACCAAGTTTAGTGGAAGTTTTAGAAGGTGTCAAATAAATTCTTGAAGGATGATACAGAAATCCTCTAATCTGGTACCAAGCAGTTTTGTGTGATTTTTTTCTCAGAAAACCAGCATTTTGCCTACTGAAAAATGGAAACAGAGATGTTTTTAGCTGCTGAACTGTGCAGAGTTGCATTAGTGGCTGTTTTTACTCTTAGCCAGTCGTTCCCCTTCTGAAATCTGTAGTGTTTTCATTGGTTAGTGAGAGGAATTCTATACAACAGTAGTTTGGGGGCAGAATGGGAAAGATTGGGATCTGAGCAGCCCTGCTTTTGATTCAGGCTCCGATCACTGAGCAGGTGACTGGCAGGGTGAGAGGGAAAGGTGGGGAGCTGAGTTTGGAGCAGGGTCACCACAGTCCCCTCACCTGTGTGGGATGAAGGATGGGTTGGAGAGGGGCAGGAAGGATCAGCCCCGAGCTCATGGGGCAGGGGGGTGGGTTTTTGGCTGGGTTTGGTCAGAGGGACACATCCCTGGATATCCACCTGGATATCCAGGAGAATCCCTTAAGGCCAGAAAGCTTTTGCTTTTCCTCAGAAGGAAGCAGGGCCTGGAATGTTCCCAGTTCAAAGCAATACTTGAAGCGTTAGAAGACCCCCGTGTCCCCTGGGAGCAGATCTGCCCTCCAGGGCTGGCAGGAGGGGCTGTGGGATGACCTGCAGGGATTTGTGCTCCCACAGATCCTGCAGGGGTCTGTGCTCCTTGTTGTGACCCCGGGAACAAGCATCGGGGTGTTTCCTGTACAGTCTGACTGTAGTGGCTGGGACCTCACGCCATGGGATGTTCTGTGAATGTGTTAAAATGAAGAAGGGAAGATTAAATCCTAATTATTGATATGAAGGGAAGATCAAATCTGTAGGGACAGACGGACAGACTGCTCAGACTGACTTGCCCAGTCTGTGTCTTCCCTCCAGGAAGAAGCGCTGCTTTGTGGATTTAGGATGGCTTTGTTTTACTTGGTTGTTCCCATTTGGATGCATTTTCTTTGCACTCCTGGTGTTCCAGCACGTTCCCAGGCAGGCAGGCAGGCAGCAGAGTCTCTGGCCTTTCTTCCCTAGCAATTCTCTCCTCGTTGGTACTTTGGCCAGGATTTTATGAGGGTTTTAATATATATATAGTTATATATAAACACAATCAGCATATACACAGATATATATAAACACAATCAGCAAATTATCGAGCCTGGCAAGTGGAATTTACCTCTTCCTGGAGTCCAAGGCTGCTTAGGGAGAAGCTCACATTCTGTCACCCAGGGTGTGCAGTTCCTATCTGTGGGCACAGACCTCTGGCCCCGGGTGCAGTTTGACCACAGATAAGCAAGCGGTGCCTGCTCTCCCTTATCAGACAACCCAAACCAGCTGGCAGAGACAAGGGGGTGAAAGGTCCAAGTGCACGGGAGGGGAGAGGTGTAAAACTGTGGCAACAACCACCGGCAAGGGTGATACCAGATAACAACAAAACCAACTGGGCTGGGGGAGCCCTGAGCCCCCAGCCCAGCACAGCCCCCTCCCCTCCAGCAGGCGAGGGACAAACCTGCTTCTGGCACATCATTGGCTTGCTCTGGTAAAACAATGAAGGCAAAAAGAGGCAATTCTGCTCACAAGGGAAATCCGGAGAGAGGGAAATTCTCTCCCTTGTGACATCCTGAGCAGTCTGAAACCTTTCTGGCCTGAAGCAAAGAAAATGCATCTGGATGTGGGCGCTGGCTCCGCGGGCAGGGGAGTCATAAAGCCAAAGACTGTGTGGCTGCAGAAACGAGTGCTGTAGATTCACCTGATGTTGTTCTTTCGTGTTTACAATATTTATTTTTAGCAATTGACTGCAATGATATTATATATAGGCTTCCTTATTTTTGTACTTTTCATACCGTTCCCCGAGTGTGGTGTTTGTACTGCCCATGTCCCCCGGCCACCACTGCTGCTCCTGTCAGTGACAATAAAGAGAGAAAAACCACCACCCACTGCAGGAATTGTGTGTGCTTCGCTTCCTGGGCTCCCCTCATGCCCTCTGCAACCCCTGAGGAAGGGTCCCCACCCTGTCCCAAATCCCCGATCCTGGCCCCTGGGAAGAGGGAGGAAGCTGGGAAGGGGGTTGTTTCCTTGCACTGACAGTCCTCCCACAGCCAGGAGGGCAAGGGAGGGCACAGGACACTCAGGGATAAGGGAAGGGGTCCTTCCTGTCTGGAAAAGGATTCCAAGAGAAGTTTCCTGCTCCACAGTCTCATGCCCTCATCACACTGGAGGGTGGTGGGTGTCCAGCACAGGACCCCTGCCCAGGGCGAGCAGGGCAGGGGGGCCCTGGGATCCAGGGGGGCCCTGGGATCCAGGGGAATCCTGGGATCCAGGGGGGTGAGGGCAGAGCAGGATCAGGCCCTGAATGGGGGTGCAGAGCCCTGCAGAACTCAACCCACCCCCACAGCTCAGACTGCAGCCCTGGTGCTGAAAACAACCTGAGGTTGATGTCCCTGTTCCCCTCTGCCATTAACCAGCAGCCCCTGCTGCTGTCTACTGAGTCCAGGATGGCTTCAAAGAGTTGGCACGTCCAGTTAAAGCCAGAATTAAGGGTCTAAATACAATAAATTTGATGCTGTAGCAGCTGAACACCTTAAAATGCTTCTGCCCTGCTGCCAAAGCCATGTGACACAAGATCACACAGAGGTGCTGAATCCACAGGCTGAATCCAACACAGAAAGCTATTCCCAGCAGGAAAGGACAGACAAGGGCAGTATTCCACTTGAAATCATTTATTGACAAGTTGTCATGTTTTTCCATCTTGCCCAACACATTTTTATCCTTGTTATATAGTACAAATGGTTTTATATTTTTCTGACATTAAAAAAATAGGCTAAAGAGGCAAAAATTCCCAGTTGAAATCCAAAAATCCAGCTGTAAGAATTCAAAATTGCAAGACAAACATAAAACCCAACAAAGACCAAAGAGAGTGTGTCATGACACGATTCATCAAACCCACTGGAGAGGAATCCCTTGTTCCCAGCTCTGCCTTTGGATCCTGTGACCTTGTGAACTGGTGTGAAGTTGGTGTTCCACATAAAAGGCACTCAAAGGTCACAAGTTCCTCAGCTAACACGGGATGTATTCCCAAGGTAACAGCTAAAACAAGCCACAGAAAATGTTTAAGAACTGGTATTTGGTTTGTGTAAGTAGAGTCAGAACCCCAGCTGAGAGCTGCTGCTGCTGGGACTCAAATGATGGTGAGGAGTATTTGCAGTACATGGAAAAAAAAATTCGCTTAAGAACATCCTTATTAGCAAATTAATGTGCTAAAAAAGAGACAAAAATTGGCTGCAATGTTGAAACAAGACTAAGAATGAAATGTCTGCTTGTGAGCTGCCAAAAAGGCTCAAAACCAAGCAGGTGGGAAAGGCTGTGCAGTTAAATAACCAAAGTCGAGAGGCCACATTTACAGAGATTATTTGGCCCTAACAGAAAAGGACCAGAAAAATAAGCAGAATATGGATCTGGTATTTACAGATCAGTTATTAAAAAAAACCCAAAACAACAAATAAAACAACCCAAACCCACACGTCCTACAGCGTGTGCTCAGAATCCAACAGTGAAGTTCCCAAGTTGATCCACACAAACTCTCCATGTCCCATTTGGCTCAGTTTTCACCCAGAAGAACCCAAGAGTCACTCTTCCCAAACATGGAGCTGCAGAGCAGAACTAAGGTTAGAACCAGAAGGATGCCTGGGCCTGGCCTGTCTGATCGCTCCTCTTGTCTCCAGAGCTGCAGAGGACACCCCAAGGCCGGGGATGTTTTTGGGTCTGAGGCCTGGCTGTCCCAGCTCAGGGTGACACTGGGGTGGGGAAGCAGCTCCAGGGGGGCAGAGGGGCTGCCAGGGGCCTGCAGAGGGGCTGCCAGGGCCCCGGGGGGCCTCAGGCTTCCAAGTTCTCCAGCGGGGCCTCGCCGTCCACCCTCTTCTCCGGGGTCGTGTACAGGAAGTTGCAGCAGATGTAGAGGGGGAAGGTCAGGAGCCTGCTGTCCAAATTCATCACAATCTGCTCCTGCAAGCACATGGGACGTGGGGCAGGGGGGACCAAGAGCACAGGGTTGAGACAACACTCTGCAGTTAATGACTGTGGATTAAAGTCAGAATATAAAAATAAACCCAAGACAGCAATTCCCCTTCACCTCCAGCAGATGGTTTATAGCATTGGCACTGATGAGACACTCTCAGGCTGCCCACAGCCCCAGAGCTCCCAGGCCTCTGCAGCACAGGAAACAACCACAGGAAAGCAAATTTACCCTCCAGCACTCTGGGGAGAAAAGGGCAGTTTTCAGTTTCGTGAGATTTCACCAACCAGGCAACACCCAACAGTCTGTATTTTAAAGTAAACTTCAGTTTGTGGGTAGGAATATTTGGGTTCCACTTCAGGAACTCGTTTTGGGGTAGCAAAATTGAAACTTTACCCTACAGTGAGGATGGTACTGCCAGGGAAAGGTTTTGTGTGTTCTCACCACCTCCATATCACTGCTGGCTGGGATCTCAGAAACTTGATTTACAAGTCTTGCACTTGCCTCAGTAAATTCTGCTGTCAGCAATGGGTGGGAAAAGGCACATGCTCTAAGGAAGCTCTGCTCCTCTCTGGGGCTTGTACTGATTTATTTAATGCAGTAATAAATCCGACCCTTGAACAACATGTAGACATTCTTTTAACTCCTCAG
The DNA here is from genome assembly GCF_009829145.1 of Chiroxiphia lanceolata. Lineage (NCBI taxonomy): Eukaryota > Metazoa > Chordata > Aves > Passeriformes > Pipridae > Chiroxiphia > Chiroxiphia lanceolata. The sequence goes on from NC_045664.1 coordinate 441,778, forward strand.
CTTACAAGGGAGTCTTTGAACAAACTCCAAATTTGCCTCTAAGTAAGGATCCTGCTGGACAGATCACCCAGAGGGGTGATGTCAGCAGTGCTGGAAGGCTGGGAGAGCAGCAGGTCCAGACCAGGGCACTGGCAGCACACAGCAGCACCATGGGCACTGATTTCACTCATATGGGAACTAATTTCATATTATCAACACTAGTGAAGCCCACACTACCCCACTCTAGTTCCATTTCACAAATTAGCCTTAATCACCCACTACCTCTGACAGGAACACTTGAGATTCCACACAAGCAACAACAAGAACAGCAACTCCCCTTCAAGGGCACTGGTGGCTTCTCTGCATTTTTTTCATGCCTTGGACTCCACAATTCAAGTTCAACAGCTCAAAAACCCAGAGACACACCTGGTCCTTCTCAAGGGTGAGGATCTGATAGCCCGTGGTCCTGCTGCAAACCATCTTCCCGCTGCTGTCGAAGGAGGCCAGACGTAACCTGGGGGACAACGGCAGGGACCTGGCTCCAGAACGCCCCGTGCTCCCAGCACGGGGAGCTCCTCAGAGGGGACAGTCCATGTTTGAAGGTAAGCAGTGAGCTGCAGTGAGGCCCAGCTGGGCAGGGCTCGGGCCGTACCTGAAGGCGATGCTGCGCCGGGGCTGCAGGCTGACGGAGCCGCTGCACGGCTGGTTCAGCGTGTTGCGCTTGAAGATGATGTAGCGGTTGGTGTAGGTGACCAGCAGGTCGAAGCCGAAGTTGAAGCCAGTCCAGCGCCAGCAGTACTGCAGGACAGGAAAGCCAAGGAACCAGCCTGAGCAGTGGCTGTGACAGGGATGGTGAGTGTCACAGGAACGGTGACAGCCACTGCCCCAACAATGGATGGTGAGTGTCACTGAAACAGTGACAGCCACTGCCCCAGCAATGGATGGTGAGTGTCACAGGAATGGTGACAGCCACTGCCCCAACAGTCCATCCTGGGAATGTGACCCCAGGCTGCAGAGATGGGGGGATTCAAGGGGCCCTGCCAACATCTGCCTGAAACACAAGATACTCGGTAGGGAACTGGCTGGCAGCCAGAGGACTGTGAGAGCAGCTGAGTGTCAGCTGCCTCCCTGACAGACAAAAATACACGGCACAAGTGCTGATAAAACTCTGCACTGGGAAGGGCCTGCTCTGTGAGCAGCACTCACTGCAGGCCCCAGCCATGCCCAAAGCACTCCTTGGAGCACAACTTCCCGAGGTTAAGTGACTTAAGAGGGAAAAATTCATGTTTCCTGTTTTTTCACAAGATCTATTACCTAAAGACACAGATGTGTACGTGTAACACAGAGGTTTTGGCTGTGATTATTACACATTTTATCTAGAGAAGTTCCTTTCCCAGCTAAAAGGAAAATGATCAGAACTCTATTTACTGCCTGTATTTTTCAAGTCTCAGATGACAGTCTCACATGAAAACAGTTTTCCCAAACACTGTCTCAGTTGCAGCACAAGAGCACCATGAAACACCAACCCCTTACTCCTTGCAGAGACAGCACGTGTTTCCATCCTTCTGGGGAGAACAAAATGATTTCATGACATCTTTTGGATGCAGTTTGACAGTGGGGGCCTGAGTGTTTTGGGAATGCCTGACACACCTCAGCCTTTGCCCCACTTACATCACCATCCTTGGCGAGTTTGCGACCACACCTCATGCTGTTCCCTTCCAGTTCCTCTTTATTTATTTCCTGGGGCCTGAAAAAAATAAAAGAGCATCTTTAAGGACACTTTGACAGCTTTGTATGATATCTTAACGTGGGAAAGATGAACAGACTGGAGTAAACTGGTCTGACCACACAATCACAGAATACCCTGAGTTGGAAAGGACCCACAGCCAACACTTCTCTAGCAGAGGTGTGACCAGATGAGTTCTCTGGGTCCCTTCCATCCTGAATTGTCCCATAAACATCCAACTACTCTATAAAACTGCCACACAAACCAGGCTGTGAGACCTCAGTTAGGCAGGACTTTTATAACAGAACTTTTCCAGATAACAAAGCTATAGCTGTTGCAGTGAAACACATTCTTCAAGCCTCATAAAGACCCAAGTCCTTTTTAAACACATCAGTCCCATCTCCCAGGCCCAAGCAGAAAGTGGTGCTGGGGCACAGCTGCAGGGCCCTGCAGAGCAGCAGTGCAGTGAAGCAGCAGCCACAAGACACTGAGAGGTTTCTCAAGGGGTTGGTTATACAACTTGCCTAAAAAACCCTCTTCCCTCAGTGCTCCTGACGTGCCAGAGCCTCTCTGTTCTGCCATCCCACATCAACAGCAGCTCCTTCCACCCAAGTCTCCTCTGGTGCTTCCACACATCCAGCAGCCCTGCAGAGCCACAGGAGGGAGAGCAGCCCCAGCTTTCCAGAGGTGTGGTACTCACTTCACTTCACACACAATGACTTCATCAGCCAACCAACTTCCACTGCCAGACAGTCTTGAAGTGACACCAGGCCAAGCTGTATAAACCCCAGAGACATCAACCCCCCACAGGTCAAACTATACACCTGCAAGATCCAACAACATCCTCCAAGCTCCACAAGCCACAAGAAATGCAGCATCTGTTCTCTTCTACTGCTCACACCCCCCAGGAACTGGCAGTTAATGCTTTTATGAACAGAGCCTGGGTCTTTTCTCTCCATTTCTGCAAAAACCAACCCTGGGAGATGAAGTGTTTTATGAACAGGTTAAGCACATAAACTCATCACAGTAACCAAATTCACCCAAGAACCTCCCGTGTGCTTTTCCACATCTTCCAGCTGAACTGGTTCTGTGGCTGACCTAAATGCAGCAGTGGTGATAAAGGATTTATTTCTGTTTAAATAGTGACAAATTTCACAAACATTAGTCCATAATGCTCAGACAGACATTAGCATCCCCCTCCCCACCCCTGGAGCAGCCTCAGATGATGCAAAACTTCAGCTTTAACCACTTCCATCAGCTGCCACACAGTGAACAGCTGAGTTATCCTATTTCCTCCTCAAACACTGCCAAAGAGACTGTTAGAGTAGAAACTATCCAGCTCTGGGCTCGAAAGATCTGTCTGGCTTCTGCCACAGAACACATGTTTAATTAAAAACGATCCACTTTAGCACAAGTAGACCTTGAGTAGCTCCAGTTCCAAGCCACAAACTCCAGTGTTACACTAAAACATTCACCAATCCTGAAGAGCAAATAAAATGTTTAGTCCTTTTAAATGCAAACTCATCAAGTAGAAGAGAAACTCTTCTCCCCCTCCCTGAAGTTACCAAGAGCACACACATGCCACGTGTCCAAGCAGTGCCATTTCCATGCTGGCAGTGTTGGGATGAGCAGGTGCAATGACACTCTGCTCCAAGGAGGGTGTGGAAATAGAGCCCTAGTTCAGCTCAGGGGAGTCAGAGTCACATCTTGTTCTGATTCCCAAGGCTGTTTCCTTACCTCTGAGGAAAAAATGTGCTGGGATATCAACACAGGCAGCAGGTGTGGGAAGAGGAGTGGCAGAGCTGGGTAAAGGATGGGCTTATAAAACCTTAATTCTTTTCTTCCAGCTACAGGTTGGACAAACGGCCAAGACATCTGTGTTAACACAAAGGAACAGTTGCACAGGTTCCCTTCTAAGGCACAAGTTGCCAGCCCCAGGCCTCTCATGCAGGGTGGCAGCACAGGAGAGCTCCCAGGCCCCCAAGCCCCACGGATCTCCTCAGGGACTGTGTGCTGTGCACAAGGCTCATTGTAGCTGAGCTGCCTGTGCTGACATTTCTGGGTTCCACTGTCTTTAAAACATCTTAAAAAATCCCAGACTGCAAAAGGGAAAACTAGACAAGAAAAACACTCTACTCCTTCCAAGAGCCACTGAAACCTCAGCTGCAGCTGAACATGAAAGCTGCTCTTTCCCAAGCTGGATGATCCCCATCGTCCCCACTGCAGGTTGTGGGAACTCACTTTTCCAGCAGCTCATATATCCTCTGGCTGACAATTCTAATGCTCCCACTGCACTGCAGTGAACTACCAAAACACATCCAAATCAGCAAATACAGGGTCCTACCTGGTGTCAGAATTTTGGTGACTTAATACTCACTTCCCCAGGAACTGTGGTTCCCCACCACCCAGGAGGGTACGTTTGCTCCCAGACACAGCCACAGCAGCAGTGCAAAAATCTTCCCAAGAAAACACCACATCAGAAACAAGCTATGGCATCCAAAATTAATCTTTAGGAGTTGAATATGAGAGTCACAACTCTGCATTTCACCTCTACTGTTTCCCAGAGCACTGCTGCTGAAGAGAACCACTTCTTAAAGATCCTGACTATTCTTCAGATCACAGTTTGGGGGATTTTTTACACTATTACATAACATCAAAAGGAAGCAATTAAGGAAATATTTCCTATGTAACACATAACTGAGCTATGGAACCACACCACAGGGTGTTGGGGGTAAAGCACAAGCTGTTTCAGAACAGAACTGTATGTATTTAAGAACAGTTCCACTGGCTGTTGGTTGGTCAGTAATGATCCAGCCAAACCCTCCACCTGAATAATCCTGAATTGCTACTGCCACGGAAGTACAGCAAGAGAACAGGGAAGACTTTCACCTTTAGGGAAGATGGGAGATCTGTAACTGAACACTGCTGAACGAGACTGTGAAAAGGGTTGGAGCAAGAACACAGCCTTGTTTCACACCATTCTTTATTAGAAAGGGCTCAGAAAGGGCATTGCCATATCTGACTTGGCCGTGCTGATCCTCATGGAGTGAGATGATAATTTTGAGGAACTTGGGGGGACAACCTAAACGTTCCAAAATGTGCCACAGACCTTTTCTGCTCACAGTATTGAAAGCCTTGGTGAGGTCGACAAAGGTTACATAGAGACCTTTGTTCTGTTCCCTACACTTCTCTTGCAGTTGTCTGAGAACAAATCCCATGTCTGTGGTGCTCCTGTTGGCTCTGAAACCACACTGGCTTTCAGGTAGAATTCCTTCTGCTATAGTGGGTACTAGTCTGTTCAAGAGTATTCTTGCCAGGACTTTGCCAGCAATGGAGAGCAGAGTAATACCACGATAGTTTGAGCAATCAGATTTAATTCCTTTCTTCTTATACAAAGTGATAATACAAAGTGTTCTTGAACCAACCCTATTCACAGTCTTTTTCAGCAGGATGCTCCAAAGGGCCACAGCAGACCTCGAGGATCAGGACGGGATCTACATCTGATACCGTACTGATGGAAGCCTGAAGGTCCACACCAAGACCTCAAACCATCTTGTCCGGGAGCTGCTTTATGCTGATGACGCCGCCCTTGTTGCCCACACAGAAGCAGCTCTGCAGTGTTTAACATCCTGCTGTGCAGATGCTGCTGAGCTCTTTGGGCTGGAAGTCAGCTTAGAGAAGACAGAAATTCTCTATCAACCTGCACCTCAGGAAGTCTTCCATCATCCCCATATCACCATTGGTGAATCAGAGTTCAAATCAGTCCAGCAGTTTAATTACCCAGGTAGCCTCATCTCCTCAGATGGTGAGATTGATGGGGAGATAGATAACAGGTTAGCAAAGGCATAGAGAGCTTTTGGAAAACTCCATAAAAGAGTATGGTGTAATAAACACCTGAAGAAAAGTACAAAGATCAGTGTTTACAGAGCCATTGTGCTGTATACTCTCTCATATGGATCTGAACCATGGGTCATCCACCGCCACCACCTGCGACTCCTGGAACGCTTCCATCAACGCTGCCTCCGTACAATCCTGAACATCCACTGGTCAGATTGTGTGACCAATCCATCTGTTCTAGAACAAGCAGCAGTCACAAGTATTGAGGCCATGTTGCTGAGAACACAGCTGTGCTGGGCAGGGCACGGCTCCAGGATGAAGGACCAACCACCCCCTCCCTAAGATCTTGCTTTATGGGGAACTTGCCACTGGTTGCCGCATGAGAGGAGCCCCGAAGAAAAGACACAAGGACTCCCTGAAACAACATCTCAGCCTTGGCCACACTGATCATCAGAACTGGTCTACCCTGGCCTCCAACCGGGAGCTCTGGAGACACCCCATCTCTAACGCTGCTGATGCCTTTGAGAACGCAGCAGGATCACCCTTGAGGAGAAAAGACAACACAGAAAGAATCATGCCTCACAGAATATACCATCTAAGGAGTCTTTCTGCTGTGCCTTTTGCAACCGGACGTGTCTATCTCGTATTGGCCTCAGCCACCAGTGTGTTTGTAACAAAGGTGGGCAGAACCCTTCCCAAATCTTCGTTTGCGAAGCCCGGCCATGATGATGATTGAACTGAACACTGCCCCAACCCACATGGCCCCTGGTTCAGATCAGGTCAGTGGTTCTCACACCTTCCAGCCTGTGATCAATCAGTGAACTCTCCCGTCACAACCCAACCTGTCCATCTCCACGTGCTGGGCTGACCCAGCTTTGGGAGAAATAAACCACTGGGTTTGCTGGTTTTTGGAAGGTTACAGACATTTTGCAGCTGCCTGACCTGGCATTTATTCTCCACAAAGCACTTTAGGAACCAGGAGAGAAGAGAAAGACAGGGACAACTCCCCCAGCTGCATTTTGCCACAGTTCTGGTGGTTGGAAAGAGCTCAGGGGACTTGGCTCATGGCAACGTGCCAAAGAGCAAGCAGGAGGCAGGGGAACAGCTGGGGGAACACACACACATGTAACACACACTAATCACACACAACCCACTGCCAGGCACAGGCTCAGCATCCCAGACACCACTCAGGGCTTACACACAGGACAGCCCAGCCCAGCCCTGGGGAGGGCATGGAAACCCCCACACACATGGGAGCTGGTAGGGAATTCCACAGTCAGAGAATCATGGAATATGCTGAGCTGGAAGAGACCCACCAGGATCATCGAGTCCAGCTCCTGGCCTTGCACAGACACCCCAGCAATCCCACCCTGTCCCTGAGAGTGTTGTGTAAACCCTCCTGGAGCTCTGGCAGCCTTGGGGCCGTGACCAAACCCTGGGGAGCCTGTTCAGTGCCCAACCACCCTCTGGGGGAAGAACCTTTTCCTGAGATCCAACCTAAACCTCCCCAGATCAGCTGCATTTCCTCACTACCAAGGCAATGCCAACACCATGCAGCACGTGGTCTAGGAAGGAAAAAAGATGGGATATAAAACTGCAGGATTATGGAGAGAATGGGGTCTCAGCAGTGGAGAAGGATGCCCTGCCTCAGGAAAGCTGGAGAGCTGGCAGAGGAGAGATGTCAAACACAACCCTGAGGGGGAAAGGCTGTGAAAGGAGAGGGGAATGGGGGAACAGATGACAGGATGCTGAGCCATGCTGGGTGCTGGGCTCTTGCTCGCTGCCTGGGGGGCCAGGACGGGAGGGGCAGGAACAAAGGTTACTGTGGAGTTATCCCTGCACAAACAAAAAAGGATGGATTGCCTCCTGCACCGACACAGTTCCACTGCCCCCCAGCCTCCTGCCCACCCAGCCCAGGACAGAACAGGCCTCTCCATCTGCAGCACTGTTCCCAAAGTATCCTGGAATTGGGAGGCTCAGAAATGACCCTTTTGCAGCCTCGACACTCACTGCAAAGCAAAGTGCTGGTGAGAAGCATTAACCAACATAACAGAAAATACAGAACGTGTGTCCCCCACCCAGCATTGCCCTCTGGTCCCACTCTACCAGTTTTCCAGAGTGCTGCTGGTTAAAGGACGGGAGCCCAAGGGAACAGGCAGCCCCACAGAGAGCAACAGTTTAAAACCACTGAAGTATCCTTACTCCCCCAAAAACCACTGAAATATGCTTCCCCCCCCTTAATGTAAACTCCCAAATTAATCATGTCAGAATTTATATGAGGAAGGTTTCTAATTTAGGAAAGAAAGAAAAGAAAGCCTGTAATATACCTACCCAATATCATTGTCTTGTTCTGCTCTGAGCATGGCAAACCACTGCTGTTTGTAAACAGAGGACAGCCATTCTAAAATTGAAAAAAAATAAATAAGCTTGTTGTCTTTGCTGCTGGGAATGGGGATGGTCATAAACATTTGAAATAAAGAAATAAAATGACACTGAAATAATGGAGTTACACTTGTTAGCTGGATGGCCTATGCAACCCACCCCCTGATAGCTCCCTGTGTTCTCCAGCTCCAGCCTCAACCACAGGAGAAGGGATATAGAGAAACATCCACAACCAACAGGCAGGAACTCCAGACTATGCTCATCTCCTCAAACATTCACCACTTCAAAAAGTGATGCAACTCAACACGTTTTCTCAGCACACAAAGCTCTGTTCAGCCAAGGAGCTTGTTAACAACCCCTTGGGAGAAGATGCTGCTTTCTGAATCCCCAGTGGAATTTTACACAAGTTACACAAGAAGAAAACAGAATCAAGGATAAAGGAAACAGTGACTTAGCACAGATATAGTAAAACAAATAGAAATTGTGCCCTGCTAGGAATAAACACAACTCATGTCTTCCTTGGAGAACACACAAAGATTTTATCAGTTCTGTTAATTTAATGTTGCAACCCAGAGATAAAACAGAACAAACCCAAACAGTCTGTCAGGCAGTTACACAGAGGGGATCCCAGGCACCAAGAGCACAGGGTGTAAGAAGTTCTCAGTCCAGATAATGAACAGGAGCAAGGTCATGGATGAGAACCAGCACTGGGGGAATGGGCCGGGTGGGAGGAAGAAGAACCACCGGGACTACAACCAAAGCAGGAGCTGATGGAGGGGACAGAAGGGAGGAGGAGTGAGATCACATGGCTGAGATCGACTTACAACTCCCAGAAGGAAAAATTAAACCCAGCCCTTGTCCTACTGTCTCTAGTGTGAGAATTCAGACTGTGACAGGAGCAAACTGGGAATTCATCGAAGTACAACAAAGTGTAAAAATGAGATAAGGAAAATTGTGCAGGGAAGGGCCATAGAATGGATGTGTCAGAAGGCAAGGAATGAAAGCAAATCAGGAGGGAGAGCATCTTTTCTATTTGTTTATGTGTAGGTATCTATTTCATACCTCATATTTCAACTGCAGTTCATCTGTTAATTTCTAGACATTAAGAAGGAAAGCACAGCTTAGGAAATGTTCAGAAGTCACCAAGTAAAACAGAACAATGAACACTGTGCTCACACAGACACATTATGTACTTCTGCCTCTTGCACCTTTCCTGCCCAAAGAAGAGTCTTGGGAACTCCTAACACAGAATTTCAGTTTTCGCCTGCAGGCCCTACACACACAGAGGGTATAAAAGTGAATAAATAAATAATCACAGCATTACTTTCAACTACTCAGTGTGATTTCCTTCTTTACCTTGAGAGGAATTTCATCCAGAATTATCTAAAAGGCCTCCACCAGAACACAAGGTCCCCAGCAAAGTCCCCCTTCTGCAGACTCTCAGCTATGAAGCATCCCCTCAAATGCTGGATGCTGGCAGCCTGTCCCAAAGTGAGCCCCAGGATTTATCTAAACCTCCTTGCAAAGGAAGAGCAACAGTTTTGATTGAACACAGCTTTTGGCTGCATGCTGGAATGAAGAGATTACAAGAGTCCAAAGCTCTGGGATCCTCCTGGCACAGGAGCTGCTCCTCCTTCCCCTGTGCCACAGTGCCACCCAGCCACGGCAGGGCACTGCACCAGCGCTGCTCTGCACACCCTGGGAGCTGGGACACAACTCCTCCTGCTGCTTCAACCAGCACCAGCGAATCAGCCTCAGAGCTGCAGTCAGTCCTGTCAGAATCCTCTGACACACACAGGTAAAGGCTTCTGGGTTTGAGAACTGACACAACATTTACTCCCTGAAGAACAGCAAGGGAAGGCTGCCCATCCCAGCCCATCCCAGAGCTGGGCAGCGAGAACCACAGAAAGGGTAAGAGATGGCAATCAAGTGTAGCTCCTGCAAATTGCTGCTTTGCAACATTTTATTCACATGCGACAAAGCCACTTCGTAACAGTGCGTTGCTCTCCTCTATCATCATTCAATTAAGGATCTAAAGGGTCATTAACCCAAAGTTATTCTTTATGATGACTTTTGCACTGTACCTATAACCTTTCCTTAGTAAATGGATTCCATTTACTTTATACATCACTTGATCATGTAAAATATCACATATCAAAGCTCAGAGCTGTTCTTTGGGGATTTTTATGCATAACAAAATGTTAACTCACTTACTGGAGGTCAAGCAAGTGTGCTCTGGGCACACCAGAGCAGACCACTCCTACCTGTGTGGAAGTGCTGCCTCCCCCTGACACTCAAAGAACACCCTGAGAGGGGCATTTTGAGCCCAGGACAACAGAGTTCCTTCCTCTTCTACTTCATAACACCCAGTGCAGAAAACAGTCTCTTCTCCAGCTATTAAGGCACTAATTTAAACCAGAACTGGAAGGAGGGAAAGCCAGTCCCTTTGAGCAGTAATTTCATTTTCACTCAAGAGATGGGCAGATTTCTGGGGAGGAAAGGCCCTGCTCCCTCCTCACAGGCACAGAGAGCCCTAATCCAGCTTCTGAGAACATCTTTCCAACATTTCAAAGGGGTAGAGAGAGGAGCTCAGGGCTGCTCAGACATTCAGCCACAAAGAGTGATTAAGTCATTGTTGCTGGCAGAGACAGGACATGGCAGCACAGGAAAGGCAAACTGAAGTGACCCTACACCAGCTCAATGGCAAGGAAAGCCTCAGGAGGATCTAAACAATTCCATCAGGCTTCAAAGGAAACATCCCAACTTGGCATCACAGCATCATGCTGACATCTACAGCAGCATGAAGAGAAAAGCCAACATGAGATGAAAAAAAATTAACTTTATAGCAGCATAATTCAAAGACAGGTTAAACATTTACATAAGGTAGGGCTCCACTGTGACCCCCAATGCTGCAGGAGTGGACTTATCTACTTCATATCTCAAGTATGGAGAGGTGACAAGTACACAATGTCAAGAAATTACAAATAAAAGTGATGAACAGCTCAATAAATTCAGTTTTAATTGGCACGTGGTTATTACACCCACACAGACATCACAGACACACATGAATGGACAGTTACATTTTTTTAACCCATGTCAAACTCTGTATGTGACAGCCAGGAGAAAACTGGCAGAGTTAAGATGCAAAAATCATTGCAAGGATTCAACTCTGACAAGGGAACTCTGACCAGAGGGAAATGTGAACAAGGACACCAGGAGCCAAATTCAAAGGGGGAGCATGAGAGTTCCAAACACTTACAAGGAGCACAACTGACCTGGCTGAGAGAAGGGAGAAGAAAAGGGAAGAAGGAAGAGGGGGACATGTCTCCCATGATAAGAGAGAGGAATGATAGTGGGAAAACATTTTCAAGTGATAACCCATTTCCAGCCTTATTCATCCAAGAGCAGCCAGGTTCACACAGCTGCTGAGCAGGGAACAGTGATCTGGGCACTCAGATTTCAGCAGCAAGATGAGAAGGGGCTTTTCGTTTTTCCAGTGATACTGTGATGTAACAGCAGCAATCTCCAATAACATGAGCATTTCCCTCTCTGGGCTTCAAAAAGCACACGGCCCTAGAAGGGGAATGCATTTTATACAAGTCAAAGTGCAAATAAAACGTCAAGAGCAATATATTTGAATATCCTCTCTGCCCCAAATCATCCTAAATCTGTTAGTAAACATCACTTGTCTTGGAAGAGAGAAGAAGAGTTCAGGGCATCTTGTGCTTTTGGTCTTCATTTTCAGGTATTATTCCAAATCCTATTAAAACCTACTCAGCTCTTCTTAGAAAGTAATGGCTAGAAAACAGTTGAGTCTCAGGAAGTTTTGCTCTCTCAAAAGCAAAAGACCTTTTTTCCATCTCTGGGGCTCTGAGATCATTTAAACTTTGATAATGTATTATGTATTGACTGCAGAGTACTTTGATAATCTGACTGATCAGCAGAATGCTTTTATGCCTATAATCTTTATACTCAGCTTCTGCTGAATCTCCAGCCACAAACAGATGTTGGAAGGAAACACATGAGCAGTAAGACAAGAAAACACAGAGCCCTTCCCAGTGACTCCAGGGCAGGACAGGTTGGGAAGGCACACAGAATGGGATCAGCTGAGTAGAACCATGGAATAGTTTGGGTTGGAAAAGCCCTCTGAGGTCACTGAGTCCAACCATTCCCCAGCACTGCCAAGGCCCCCACTGAACATGTCCCCAACTGTCACATCCACACGGCTTTTAAACCCCCCAGGGATGGGGACTCCACCCCTGCCCTGGGCAGCTGTGTCAGGGCTGGACAGCCCTTTCCAGGAAGGAATTTCCCCAGTATCCAGCCTGACCCTCCCCTGGCACAGCTGGAGGCCGTTCCCTCTCCTCCTGTCCCTTGTTCCCTGGGAGTAGAGCCCGACCCCCCCTCCCCGCTCCCCCCTCCTGTCAGGGGGTTGCAGAGCCAGAAGGTCCCCCCTGAGCCTCCTTTTCTCCAGGCTGAGCCCCCCCAGCTCCCTCAGCCCCTCCTGCTGCTCCAGCCCCTTCCTCAGCTCCGTTCCCTTCCCTGCACACCTCCAGCCCCTCCATGTCCTTCTGGGGGTGAGGTGCCCCAAACCCATCGCGGGAGCCGAGGAGAGGCCTCAGCTGTGCCCAGCACTCACTCACCTGAGGGCAGCAGGGCATCTCTCTCCACGATCCTGGCCGAGGCCAGGTCACTGATGATGTACTGCAGCCTCAGGTGGGAGAACACGGGCAGGAATGCACTTCCCTGGGCTGATTCCAGGAAAGCAACATCACCCCCAAACTCTGCAACACAGAGCACCTGCATCACAACTTGTTCTCCCCAATATTTGCCAGCCCCTATTTATATTTGAGTTCTTACTTGTTGATCAGAGATCGATATTATGAGCAGGTGAGTCACCATTTGCCACTAAAATTAAGAAATTACTTGCACTCAAACCCCAAACCAAGGCCAGGCAACTTCTCCTACCTCTCCTGCGCTCAGCAAACCAGGCATCAGCTTCAGTCAACACCTGCTTGAAAGACCCATTCCAAGAAGGCACGAGCTGAAGGAACATCCACTGGGAAAAACAAACAAATTCTAGTGAGTCAGTGGAAGAAGGTTTTAAATAAGTGATCCATGCATCAATAAGAGATATTTCCATAGTGCATTCATTCCTGTAGAGGTTCTGATACTCAGTTAAATACTTTCACTCAATCCCACAAAGGTTCCACTGCCCCAAGCCCCAGCAGCCCCTTGGGAAGTACCTTTTTGAGAGCAGTGTACACGTCCATTTCCACCTGCAGCACAAACAGGTTGGAGGAGCTGATCAGCTGCTTCATAAGGTTTATGCTGAAAAAAATCAACCATAACAGGTCAGTGAGACAGAAGAGAGAAAAGGAAGAAGGGCAGACAGGGAACAACCAACCAGCAACAGCCCAGAAAACGATCTGCAGTGAGCTCTAGACTTGGGCAGAGGTTGTCCTTCATCCCTGCAGGGGAAGTGCAGCCCCAGTACCTGAGTTCTTTGAAGAGTCCAATGCTCTGGTGGGTCATCAGGTTGTTCAAGAGCCACTCAAGGCACCTGTATGGAAAGCAAGGAATTAAGACCTTTGCTTGTTTTTCCTCTATGTCAACACTCCTGCAACAGGTGCTCAGGCTCACAAAGCCTGATGCTGCCCCACAGGACTGGGAAATGTTGCCTTAACCCAAGCCAGAAATGCATAAAAATATTAAAAAAAAAAAAAAAAGAGTTCTTTCAAACACTGGGAGTTTGCCAGGAAATTTTCTGAAGCTCTTATTAAAAGTGCATTGAGTTTCTCCAAGGGCACAGTACAAGTAGAATTCCAAGGACTGTCAATGCCACGCAGAGCTCTGAGAACACACTGAGTCCCAGCACAAGGAAGCAGGTGGGAGCTCTCAGCATTCTGCTCCCAAATATGGCATTAGCCCTCCTCATTTGAAGTTCAGCTTGAACTCTGCATATTAAAGCCACTTTTCGATGAAACAGCCTGTGATCATGTGTTACTTCACTGTCACACTCGAGACCAAACATACTGTCCTTACTACTGTAATTCCCTCAGTCACAGCACAGGCCAATCAACCTGCCACAATCTGCACAGATTTTAAGGGAGTTGATGACAGTAGAACCTCAACAATAGGATGAGCAAAGCCAAAATCAGGCAGCTGTCAAAGGATTAGGAGGGCCAAAGCCCAACAAGAACTTGATTTAGTCACTATAGTTAAAGACAACACAAAAGTTTCTACAAATACACTGCAAAAGGAAGGTCAAGGAGTGTCTCCATCATTTGTTCAGTGCAGAGGGTGATGCAGTGGCAGGGGATGAGGAACAGGCTGAGGTACTCAATGCCTTCTTTGCCTTGGTCTTTAATATCAAGATCAGTTGTCCTGAGGATATTCGGCCCTGGAATTGAGGGATAGGGAGCTGAGTGAAGGCCCTGTAATCCAGGAGGAGATGGGCAGTGACCAGTCCATGGGCCCTGATGGGATGCACCCCAGAGCATTGAGGGGACTGGCAGAAGAACTTGCCATAGCACTCTCAACCATCTACCAGCAGTCCTGGTGAACCGGAGAAGTTCCAGCTGACTGGAAAGCAGCAAATGTAACACCCATCTACAAGAAGGGTCAGGAGAATGATGCAGGGAATTCCAGGCCTGTCAGCCTGACCTTGGTTCCAGGCAAGGTTGTGGATGGGATCCAGAGTGCCATCACATGGCACAGGCAGGACAGCCTGGCCCAGGCAACGTGGATTCACGAAAGGCAGGTCCTGCCTGACCAACCTGATCTCCTTCTCTGACAAAGTGACCCGCCCAGCAGATGAGGGGAAGGCTGTGGATGTGTCTGTCCAGACTTCAGTGAAGTGTCTGACACCATCTCCCACAGCATCTCCTGGAGAAACCAGTTGCTCATGGCTGGGATGGGTGGAGTCTTGGATGGGCAACAAACTGGCTGATGGCCAGGCCCAGAGAGCTGTGGGGAAGGGACATAAATCCAGATGGGGTCCATCAGCAGCAGCATCCCCAGGGCTGGTTGGGGGCCAGTCCTTTTTCCCACCTTTATGGATCTGGATGAGGGGGTCACCTGTGCTCTCAGTACACCTGCAGACAACACCAGGGTGGGTGGCAGTGTGGATCTGCTGGAGGGCAGGAGGGCTCTGCAGACAGGCCTGGGCAGACCCCATCAGTGGGCCGAGGACAACAGCATGAGGTTCAACAAGGCCAAGTGCCACGTCCTGCACTTGGGTCACAGCAACCCCTGCAGCTCCAGGCTGGGGGAGGAGTGGCTCGAGAGCTGCTCAGCAGGAAGGGACTTGGGGGGGCTGCTTGACAGCCAGCTCAGTATGAGCCAACAGTGAGGCCAAGTGGCCAAAAAGGCCAATGGACCCTGGCCTGTATCAGGAACAGTGTGGAGCAGGAGCAGGGCAGTGATTGTCCCCTGTGCCTGGCACGGGGGAGGCCACACCTCGAGTGCTGCCTGCAGGTCTGGCCCCACTTCCAAAGGAACACTGAGGTGCTGCAGCGTGGGCAGCAACGGGCACCAGGGCTCTGAGGGATCCAGGAAACACGTCTGCTGGGGAGCAGCTGAGGGAGCTGGGCTTGCTTAGTCTCAGGAAGAGGAGACTTGGGGTAACCTCACTGCTCACAACTCCCTGACAGGAGGTTGTAGAGAGGTGAGGACTGCTCTTCTCTGCTGTGCCTGCAGTGAGAGGGCCAGAGGAAATGGCCTTAAGCTGAGACAGAAGAGATTCAGATCAGATTTTTCCACTGTTTGGGTGGTCAGGCACTGGAATGTGCTGCCCAGGGAGGTGGTGGAGTCACGGAATTAAGAGGTGTATGGCTCTGGCACTGGGTGATAAGGTTTTAGGGGTTAAAGTGGCAGTGCTGGTTGGACAGCTGGACTGGATGATCTTAAAGGTCCCTTCCAACCTTCATGATTCTATGATTCTAATAAAACAATAACCTGGGCATTACTGTACTGTGTGTAAACTCACTGATCATTAGCCATGTCCAAAGCAGCTCAGAGACAGGAATCCTTACTTTTTCTTCACGGAGTCCAGCCCGTACGTCCCCGCGGAGTTGTAGTACCCACACACGGTCTGGGAGGTGATGGTTTCCTTCATTGTTTCACCACACTGCTGGATTAAGCCATCCTGCAGGGAGGTAAAAACCCCACAAGTATTCCGAGTGTTTATTTCCCAACAGGAAATGTCAGGCACTGTGCAGCTCATGTGGATTTTCCTGCCTGAGCCACCCCCAAAGACCCCAGGCTGCAGTGACCTGTGCTATGCTGCCCAAAACATTTCAACCACTGCTCCCCAGAAACACAGACTTGCCTGAAGAATATTTCCCACGAAAGAGAAGCGTGATGAATGTCTTCAGGGTAGAGCAAATGAGCTGTAAAACCTATTTTAATCTACTTTTAGATATGACTCAAAGCAGCACTTAATCTTACACCTGAATCTTAGCCACAACAAAAGTTGGAAAGTTGTGTTTAGGTTTTTTCCCACTAAGCCTGAAAAGCTGATTCATTTCTCTGGGTGAAACAGGACATGCTGGCGAGGGTTTTATGAACTGTTCTGCCTCTCTTCAGGCAGAGACAGAGATCCTGGCACTCCTGACTTACCAGCTGCAGCATGCAGGCTGCTGCCAGCAGGGCGACCACGCGGCTGGGGTTGATCAGCACGTCGTCTCTGTACAGGGAGCCAAAGGCCACCTGCAGGGCTGCACAGGGAACAGGAGCCAAACAGACAGAGCAGTGAGCATGGGGCATCAAAAGAGTCCTGAACTATAACCAAACCTCTTCCCTGCACACCTTCCCTGTGATCTCAGCTGCTCTGGACAAACCAGAGTGCTGACCAGCCCAGAGCCCCCAACAGAACACACGAGCTGTGGCAGTGCCCAGCCCAGCACTGAGCTTCCACCAGTTAAATAAACCCTGCAGCTGTAAAACAGAGAAATACAGGTGCCACCTCTGAGGACCACGAGGTTTAACTTAACCCCTGCCCTCAGGGTTTCGTTAAAATAAGAGGTTCCCACTTACCTTCTACATCAATATTTTGGTCAGGAATCTCCAACTCTATGACGTTCATGCTGGATTCTTTCCAAGAGCCACTGAACATACTGGAAAAGTAGCCTGACTGTAGGAGGGAAGAGGAGAGAAAAAGAACTCAACTAAGAGATTTCATCCCAAACAGAAGTGCCAAAAGCAGCACATGGAACAAAACATGGTTAATATTTACCTCTATGCAGAACAAACTGTGTTAAGGGAACTTTCACAAGCTTAAACATTCTGACAGATTCATAAGGGGCCAACTGTATTTGCTGTTTCTGACACTGAAAACGCCTACAGGAAATTTGGGCTACATGTGTGTGACCAAAGAAAAGAGCTTTAAAAGGCCAGAAAAGCCACAGAAGCTCTTTTCCTATAAACCACACCACCAGTGGGGGCAGAATTAGTCCAAGAGCTAAGTCCTTGATGTTACCAGCAGACAACAAATCCTGCAGGCATTAGGGAATGCCAGTTTGGGGACTGGGGAAAAATAAAAGAAAGGCATGCAAGACATACAAATTACTGTACAAGGCTGTAGTCTCATACCAAGGACACAGACACATACACCATTTACAGCAATATACCTTTTATTATTAAGTGTAAGGCACATAAAACTAGAATTTGAGAGGTTTCCATCCAAATGAAGGGAAAGATAATGCTCTACTAGGGTTCCTGATTTTCCTTCCCAGCAGCAGATGTGCCCATTATGAGATGCTATCAATGAAGTTTACCTGAGAGATCAAAAAAATAAAGTCTATTTGTACCACATTCCCTGACCTCTTCACTCAGCATTTCAGCCCAAGGCAGCAAATAACACAAGCCCCACTTTTGATTTATTTTGATCAGGTCAGTATTTCTGTACCCTCAGTGTACCCCTAACCATGGCACACAACACACTCCTCTCAAACCCAGGACCTCACTAACCACACCCTCCTCACGAGGCTGCCTCAGCTTTGCCATGGAGATCACTCCCCATTTGCATAAGAATTTATAATTTTAGTAACGGCATCAGAGAACAGAAATCCCCCATTTCTCAGAGCTGCTGTGAACAGTCAGAGCAGCACCTGACTGTCCTTTATCCAGCTCAAGGCAGTGACTGAGGGACCAGAGGAGCTGAAAAACAGGCTCAGAAAGGCTACTCAGCAGTTCAGAGTCACAATGGTATTAAAAGAGTCGTTTACATGCAGTTATTTCTAACCTCCAAAACTATTTTACCCACAGTAACATAATTCCAACGCTGGAGCATGACCTGAAACAGGACCTGCCTGATGAGAACACTGAACTCCCCTGAGACTCCTCTCCCAAAAAACATCACTCCTACAGCGAGGCCGCTCTGCCAGCTCTGCTCCTGCCACAGCCTGTGACACAGGAGCTGTGACACAGAGGACACAGCAAAGCCAACAGCACCTCTGCGCTCCCGAAGCACAAGTACAGAGCAGTGCACCTGAACCAGGCCCAGAGGAAAGGTCTGTACACACAGAGGGTGTTTGAGGCACAAGCACAGAGCACTGCACCTGAACCAGGCCCAAAGGAAAGGTCTGTACATACAGAGGATGTTGGGCAGGTTCTCACTGAGATTTACTCCTTCCTAGAGCTCCTGTGCAAACCTTCCTCAGGCAGCTGCAAGAAATCCTTCCTGAGGGCTCCTACCAACCAATACCAAGCACAGAGAGCCAGCACCACCAATGTCCCTGCAGGTCCCTGCCCCCGAGCCCAGGGGACAGGAACACTGAACGGGGGCACCACAGGCTCTACAAATCCCACCTGGAAGTGCCTCCTGTGCCCTGACAGAATGTTCACACCACAAGAGCCACTTAGCCACCCGTTCAGCAAACAGGAACATGTTCTCAGGACATCAAAGACAAATTTCAGGACTGTTTTCACAGAGGATGCACCAAGACTAAGAATGAAATAAATTAAACAGAATAAAAAAAATTACACAGGAAGAGAGAGAAGCTTTTCAAACACAAAGATGCAGCTCTGCTTCCCAACACTGCTAACAGGAGCTGGTTAACTGTTTGCATCTACAAGAAGAGTGAAAGTCCCAAATAAAAGGGGAAAAAAAAAAAAGGATAAATCTCCAGTCACACTTCACAGTTCCCAGACATTATTTAACTAAAGGCACAGTTCCTACTGGGATTTAGAAAGGAGCCACTTACCTGACACAAATAAATCTTGTGCAAGTTCCACTCCTCTCCCAGAGCACAGATTTTGACATCACTGTTCTCCCCATTCAAAAACAGAGTCTGATAAATGTATTTCGATGTGCTTTTCAATTTTTTCCTAGTAAAAAAAACCAAACCAAACAAACAGTGAGACACTGCTCCCAACTGTCCCATTACAGCAGCAGCAGTGGGTCTCAAGCCCAGGATTTTCCCTGCCACGTCCTCCCCAGGCTGGCACCACTTCCCCACTCCCTGCCTGTGCCACTATTTGCCCAAAATTTGCTGAAATAGTGTGAAATTCAACCAAATCAGCCCCAAAAGGAGATAAAATTGGCCCTAAATCCCCCTGGAAATCCAGAACTTCCCAGAATTCCAAGGTATTCTCAAAATATTCTCCAAATTTCATCAAATTAGGAAAAGTGATGAAATTTAGGGGAATTAGAAGCAGAAATGAGGAGATTTTGGTGAAAATGGGAACACTTGGGGAAAATTCTGAGAAAATGGGGCAATTTGAGGAAAAATCAGGGGAATTTAGGGGAAAATGGAAAAATCTGAGCAAAAATGGGGAAAATTGGGCCAAAGATGGGGAAGTTTGGGGCACATTTGGGAAAATGGGGAAGCTTGGGGGAAATTCATAAAATTGGGTACATTTGGGGGAAACTACAGGAATTCTGGATAAAAATGTGGAAGTTTTAGTAAACTTTGGGGAAAAATTTGGAGAATTTGGGGGAATTGGTGAAATTTCGGGGAAATGTTGGGAAATTTGGGAAAAATTAGAGTAAATATAAAGAAATTTGAGAAAATTTGGAAAATCGATGAAATTTGAGGCAAAAATGGGGGAACATTTTGGGGAAATTTGAAGGGAAATAGAGAAATAAGAGTCAAAACGAGGAAACTGGGAAAATCTGGGAAAACTGCTGGTGTTGGAACATCCTTCGAGCACCCCAGAGCCTCCCCTGACCCCAAAGAGTGGCCTGACCCCCAAAACTCTCACTGCCAGCCTTGGGATAATTATTCACAACTTAATTTACCATGAAAGAGCTGCCTGTCTTGATGCACAGTGTTTAAATTATACTGACTCAATCGCAGAACCCGTACATGTAAACGAAAATTTTTAAATGAAAATCACGTGGATGTATCGGAAAAGAAAATATCATTAACCAGCAGAATACTGGAATACTAATTAATAAGAAAACCGTGTAACTCGTAGCCAGTGAGCTCTAATTCCTTTTTTTGCTAGAACGTATAAACAGTAAAAAGTTCCATAGCTGTTGTGCTTTGTGGGACTCCAGCGAGCACCCGGGGCAGCAGAACTCTGAGATAAATCATTCACGGAGTGTGCCATCCCCGGA
The DNA here is from genome assembly GCF_009829145.1 of Chiroxiphia lanceolata. Taxonomy (NCBI): domain Eukaryota; kingdom Metazoa; phylum Chordata; class Aves; order Passeriformes; family Pipridae; genus Chiroxiphia; species Chiroxiphia lanceolata. The sequence continues at coordinate 462,267 of NC_045664.1, forward strand.
CACTCAGTGGGGACCAGCCCCGTTCTCTGGGGGCAGCGGGGCCCGGAGCCCCCCCAGCTCCGGCTGTGCCGGGCACTGCGGGCACTCGGCTGTGGGGCTGGACGCTTATCCGACACCCTCCGACAGCACCGAAACGGCAAAGCAAACAAACAAACAAACAAAAACTCCAAACCCCTCAAAAAAGGTTAAATTCAAAACCTAAATCAGAAAACCTCAATAACCCTTCCCGAGGGGCCCTCGGTGCCCCCCGAGCTGCCCCCTCGCCCCCTCTGCCCCGTCCCCCTCGGGGTCACCGCGGCCCCCGGACCTGCGGCCCCGGGGGTGCAGCAGCCGCTCGTCCCGCTCGGTGTCGCCGTCGCTGTCGCTGTCCCCGGGCCCCTCGGCGGCCCCGCCGCGCTTCCTCTTGCCGTTCCTGCCGGCCCTGCCCGCGGCCGCCGCCGCCTCGCCCCGCGGGACGGGCCCCCTCCGCCGCAGGACGCGACTGCCCAGGGCGCCCATGGCCGGCCCGGCCCCGCCGCCTCATGAGGCCGCGCCGAGCGGGGCCGGAGCGGGAGCGGGGCCGGAGCGGCAGCGGCGCCTCAGCCCCGGCCGGCGGCGGCCGCGGCCTCTGCGCCTGCGCGGCGGGACCGCCCCGGACGGGCTTCCGGGGACCGGGGAACATTTCCTGCCCCAGGAACGGGCCTTTCTGTGCCCCGGGAACGGGCCTTTTCCTGACCCTGAGCGGGGCTGTTCCCGAGCCAGGAACGGGCCTTTTCCTGTCCCAGGAATGGGCCTTTCTGTGCCCCTGGAATGGGCCTTTTCCCGCCCCAGGAACGGGCCTTTTCCTGACCCTGAGCGGGGCTGTTCCTGCCCCGGGAAGGGTCCTTTCCTGACCCTGAACGCGGCTGTTCCCGAGCCAGGAACGGGCCTTTTCCCACCCCAGGAACGAGCCTTTCCTGACCCGGGAACGGGCCTTTCCTGACCCGGGAACGGGCCATTCTTGCCCCATGAACGAGCCTTTTCCTGCTCCATGAGTGGGTCTTTCCTGACCTGGGAACAGGCTTTTTCCTGCCCCTTGAACGGGAATTTTCCTGCCCCGTGAATGGCCTGTCCCGGGGGGTTTTCCAGGGATCAGACCCTTCCCACTGTGTGGGTTTGTTCAGCCCTGCAATGCCCCAGCACTGAGTGTCTGCAGCTGCCGGAGCTCAGAGCACTGCGGGATCCCGGTGTCTGCAAAGAATGGGATTCTTCACCGCCTTTGCAACGCTCCAGTAATGACACACTCAAGAGGGACATTTATTCATGTCAGAGCTGCACAAGCCTGGGTGCTCACTGGAGTTCCACAAATCAAGCACACCAACTATTGAAACTTTATTATTTATACATTTTAGCAAACAAAGGAACTAGTGTTCATTGGCTACCAGTTACATAGTTTTCTTATTAATTAGTATTCTGTGTTCTGTTTGTTAATGATTTGCTTCTCACACTAATTAGTCTGCATGCTCGACCTTCTCTTCCTTTGGGTCGGGGGGTTTCTTGGCTTGGTGGTTGTGATCTGCCCCTTTGAGCAGCTGGAGCTGATTTCAGCCCAGTTTCTTCCTTACCTTAGGAGTCCTGCCAGATGTCTCTGTGGCCTGTAAATTCTGCATTCCTTGTGCCCACTGTCAGAGGTACATCTTTCTTCCCAAGCTCAGTTTGACTCCCCCTCGGCCTGGGATCACTGGAGCATGTCCAGCCCTAAACCTTAATGAGGCAATTCTACCAGCAAGTAATTCGTTTTTCTAACACCTGCACAGCACTTAGAGCTTGTTTGTTGGCTGCTGTTTCATGGATTAAATCTCCCTTCTTGTTGATTAGGCTGGAATGTGTACAAGGATCAAACATCAAAGAACATCCTTTCTTAAGAAAATTTTTACGTATTCCACATTTTGCAAGAATTCCAGACTGCATCTTCTCACTAAACTCCCTCGTTTCATGGCAAACCAGGGGCCTCTTGGGCTCCAGCAAGTCCAGTCCCTATTCCTGCAACAACAGAACAGGGAGCCATCCCCTGGAGTGCCGAGGTTACAGTCTCATCCTCGGGTCCTGAGCAACACTATCATATCCTGGGGTTTCTGACCTCCTGTGGGAAGGAGGTGGAAGCCAGAGCAGGAGATGACCCAGTATCAGCAGGGGCAGTGAGCTGAACACAAGGAACCTCCCGCAGCTGCTCTGTGATCACGCTACAGACCGAGGGCGTTTCTCTGCTGGCACTTCCAAAACCTCTGTGCTATTCCCACTCCCACAGCTCTGGGTGCCCACCATGGAACTGAACATCAGTCCTGCAGAGAACCATCTACCTGCTCCACTGACAACATCACCCTCTTTTGGAGAGTCTGTCAAGGTCACTTTCCAGCAGCTTCTCTGCATTCCTGCACTTCAGTAGAGACCTTGAAAATACATCATCTTCCAAAGGGTAAAATCAGGCCCTGGGCTCCAGTCCCAGCAGTGGAAGTCTCTGGTGCTGGGAGTGTGATGGCCAGAGAGCCTCAGGAATGGTCACTGGGAAGTTTCCTTAACAGTTTGGTGATCCAGATGGGACCCTGGGCCACCACATCCAGAGCCTCCCATCTCCAAACATCCAGCTGCCAGCACTGGGTGGATTCCCCTGGGAACTTTGGAACAGGGAGAAGCAAAAGGGTCACCATTAAAATCCCCTGAGCAGATTCTGTATAAATGATTAGGGTAGAGATTTGAGCCTCTCCTCGTGCAGATTGGGTGAAATCATTGGCAGTGTGTTGAGAATGGACCTGCATGAGGAGCACATGGAGGGGATGTGGTGCCCCCAAAGCAGGAGGGCTCCCGGGGGGAGCAGCAGGAGCACCAGCCCGAGCTGGGGATGCTGGGCTGCCCCCTCAAACCCACCCCCCACACCGGGGATCCCTCAGTGGGGGTTTATAAACCGTCCCCACCCAAGGGACAGTGCCCTGGGCCCCCCACCCCACCCAGCCAGGCCCTGAGGAGGGAAAGAGGCACCTGAGGAGCGCAGGAGTCTGGGGCAGGAAGTACAGAAACAAATTCTTTATTCATTTTTCAAAGCTCAGCAACCTGACACAAGGCACTGGAACCCACCCCCGCCCGAGCAGCTCTGGCAGCCCCTGTGCTGGGCACGGACCTTTCCCTGTCCTGAGCAGAGGCCTCGGGAGAACTGGATAAAGCTCTGCCTCCTCTCCCAGCAAAAGTCAGGAATGTGTCTCCACTGGCAGCCCAAGGAGTGAGAAAGAAAATTATTTTATTGAAGGCCACAGAGGCATCTCCTATTCCAGCCAGCAGCAGCCTATTTCAGAGGAAGATGAGTGATGGAATTGGGTGCAGCCACCTCAGTGTTTCAGCTGTGACATTCCAGCCTCAGTCTGATCCTTCAGAACAGGATTATTCACCAGCAGTAAAAAATAAGTTGCTAAGCCAAAGAACCCCATCTTTGTAGTAAACCAGCGAGCGCTCAGGTGAACAGGCAGGTGTGGAGGGCCTGGGGAAAATGGCTCTGCCAGAGGTTGGTGTGGAAACCCAGGAGAGACCCAGGCACACACACCTCCATGATCCCCTGACATGGGGCTGGCATGTGGGGGAGAGTGGGGGGATGTCCCAGGGACACTGGGGAGCTGCCCCAGGGAGATTTGGGGAGCAGCCCTAAGGAGATCTGGGGATGTGTCCCAGGGACATGTGGGGAGCAGCTCCAGGGAGATTTGGAGAGAGCTGCCCCAGGGAGGTCTGAGGAGCTGCCCCAGCACCAGGCCATGAGGTGGGATTTTGGGGACAAGTCATTCCCTGAAAGGCACCATTCCAATGGTATCACTTTATCCAGAGGAGGGTTTGTAACATAACCATTATTATTTATACTCCCATGAGTGAAGAAGGCAGACCAAGAACATGGGGCTGCTCTAACCAGGGCAGCAAGAGGCTTTTCTGATGTCACCAGTGACATCTTCCCCATGAACAGATCTCTAGGCAACATATACATACCCTGCAGCCAGGCTGTTAATGCTCCACACTAACAGAGGGCCAGTTAAGATGTAAACATGCTTGTATTTTAGATATTCGGGTTCTTTGTGTCCTAATTATCTCGAAAAACTGAAGCAAGCCTGTGTTCTGCACTCTCCAGGTACTGATGGGTTAGATTTTCCCTGGGCAGCCTCTCACACTCTGCATCTAGGTTTGCTTCAGTTGACATGTGTTGCTGGTGAACACAACAGCAAAGGGGCATCTGGTCAGGAAACAATTTAACTTTTATATCTTTGGTTACAGCATTCTGTTTAAGCTGGGCTTTACCAGCCCAATGAGTAGGCAAATGGGTGTGCCAAGCATAAAAGCAGATTGGCCATGGTCAACCAGAATGGCCATTATCAACCAGAGCATGAACTAACCTAAGGCAAAAATCAGAGCAATTAACAAGGTATTTGGGAAAAAAATTATATGAAAAAAATAATTAATGGGCTGGATTACCTTAAAGATCTTTTCCAACCTAAACAATTCTATGATCAGCTGCTTCCCATCACCCAGACAGTCCCCTAGGCCTCCTTTAATCCTCCCCACCACAGAGTCTGAGCAGAACTTTCCTGTAGTCTCCTGAGCAATCTCCCTAGAGAGAGCAGAAAAAAGGAACACAATTAATTTTACAGCTCCATACAAGGCTGGACTCCTTCCAGCACACACGATTGGTCGCAGGGTTTGAATCCTCTTCGACAATTTAATAACCAAGAACATTCAGGGATGTTTTCAGTCTCCTTAATTCCACTCCCTCTAAAACACCCCAGAGGTGCTGAGAGGGGACCTGTCTCCTGTGTTTCTGGCACTGCAGGGCTCACCTTGATGAAGGAGTGGAGGGATTTCCCATACATGGCCAGGAACTCCCTGCGGATGTAGAGCATGTCCACCTCGGAGCGGGACACCATCACCCGGATCAGTGTGCTGTCATCTGTGCCCAGGCCCTGGGAAACACAACCACAGCTGCAGCTGCAAAGCGTTTGGGGCAGGTCACTGACAGACACAAAGGTTTGATCACTTGGCTTTCTGCAGGATCTGTTCCTAATTAGAGCATTTTTGGATTAAGGCAGTGATCCACTACGAGCTCTGGCCTTCCTGAGGGAAAGGAGGTCCATAGAAAAGCTCAGACTTCTTTTTCCCCCCCAGTTAACACAAAGTTTCTCTTTCTTTAATGATTGCTGTCGTGCTACTGATTCAAGCATGGAAAGGGGGGAGGGGAAAATACCAATCTCCCAGCAAAAGCTCTTTACCTTCATGGATTTGTACAATCTTTCAGCAAAATACGCGGGTTTATTCCGCATGCACTTCACTGGAAGGGAGACAAGAACAAGAGAAGTAAGGCAAATAAACACTGAAGGACAAGGTCTTCCAAACCCTTCCAGCACCTTCTCAGTGCAGGTGTTTATTCTGTAAAGATGCAAGTCAGCAAGCACAGTGCAGACATCCAGAGTCAGTGACCTGCTGTCACTTGATGTCTCCATGCCCAGTGCGCAGTAATAAAATATTTTTAAGGCTTTAAAGCTTCCTGACAGCAAATGTCAGCTCCCAAAGCATCCCTTGGGAAAGAAATATAAAGCACAGAGCTTTCTCCCCAGGTTTTATCTGCAAAGATTAAAAGACTGTGGCTTGCAAAAAAGACAGTATCTGCCTCCTGAAGCTATGTAAACAGCCAGGGCAAGAGGCAGGCTCTTTAATTATTTAATCAGTTTGTAGACAAAGTTTAAAAGCAGGGAACTCACCCACAGCTAACAAAGCATCCTCGAGGTCTCCTGACATCTCGGATTTGATGCTCTCTGTGATGTCCTTATTAGCAATCCCTCTGTACACATCAAAAACTAGGAGGGAGAGTTGGGGGTAAAAAGAGCCAGTGAGCTGCTGCAGGGCACAGAGAGTAAACCCCGGGGATCACTTTGCAAGATCAAGCTCCTCATGCTCTGTGTGAACACTGCACCATTATCGTGACATTGTAAGTTAAATCAGGGCTGCCCCTCAGAAATAATTCATTTTAATTAGCAGCTGTCTTGCTAATTGCCCTAGCACTGCTGCAAGGCTTTTCTAGTTAATGAAGGCAGTGTCCATGCCTGGCTCTGCCCCATGGGAGTCACTCTTCATTATCTCAAATTTACAGGTTGGAGCAAGTTGCAGGGATGTTTTTCTCAACTCCCTTTTTGTCTCAGGAGGGACTAAAGCAGTCTAAAAGAATTGAATGGAATTGGCCCTGATGATACCTGTCGTTTTAGGAAAGGCTCACAATCAGTTACTGAACAAGTACAAAGCTCCTACAAAAGTACTGTCCTCACACAAGGCATAGAGTCCAGGACATCACAGGGGTCCTACCTCTCAGCAGGTGGCACCTGTTCCGTGTGCAGAGGATGGACATGAACTGCACCTCATCTGTTCCCCACCTCCTCTCCCCAGCTTCATACAGGGACTTGAAGACATTAGGAACAGACAAAATGAGGCTAATTGAGAAGACCACGGGTACATAATGTGATTTTCACTCCATGGAATCATTGGGTTGGAAAGGCCCTGTGAGATCACTGAGTCCAACCACTCCCCCAGCACTGCCAAGGCCACCACTGACCCATGTCCCCAAGTGCCACATGCACGTGGCTGTTAAATCCCCACAGGATGGACAACCCATTTTTCCTAATATCCCATCTAGTCTCCACCTGGGGCTGCTGTCCAGCACAGCTTCAGGCTTACTCATCTCCCTTCAAAAAACCCAAGGTCCAGAAAAAGCAGAGCTCCCCCCCAGCTCACACGGACAAACCCGACAGCTCCTGCAAGGCAGCACATTGCTACACACCTGAGCATCCTGTTGAGCAAGGGCCTCATCCACAAATGTTCCCTCATCTCTGTTACCCTGCAGAGAGACAAGGAGGAAAAGCTCATTTCACCAGAGCGACTCATAGAAGCAAGACCTGCAAATTCTCCATTAAAACCAGTCACTGGAGATGCATAATGGGATTGTTAATATTGAATGATGAGTTACAAATACAGTAAAACATGGCTTAGATGTGATTTGTTCTTGCTTTTGAGATGAGCAACCATCCACTTTAATGGGGCCATTTAGAAAGAGCACATGGCATTAATGCCCAGAGTGAGGCTCCTCTCTCTGCAGAAGCTGCTGTGAAATGCCAACGAGGTGAAATGCAAGAGAACCACAATCATGGAATCAATTGTGTTGGAAAAGACCTCTGAGATAATTTAGTCCAACCTGTGACCCAACCCCACCCTGTCCCCCCCACCATGGCACTGATGCCACATCCAGGCTCTGCTTAAACCCCTCCAGGGACGGGGACTCCACCCCCTCCCTGGGCAGCCCATTCCAAGGGCTGATCCCTCTCTCTGGGAAGAACTTCTTCCCCATGGCCAACCCAAACCTGCCCTGGGGCAGCTCCAGGCTGTGCCCTCTTGTCCTACTGCTGGTTCCTGGCAGCAGAGCCCGACCCCCCCCGGCTCCCCCCTCCTGGCAGGGAGCTGCAGAGAGTGAGAAGGTCTCCCCTGAGCCTCCTCCTCTCCAGGCTGAGCCCCCCCAGCTCCCTCAGCTGCTCCTCCCAGCACTTGTGCTCCACACCCTTCCCCAGCCTCGTTGCCCTTCTCTGCACCTGCTCCAGCCCCTCCACATCCTTCCCAAACTGAGGGCCCAGAGCTGGGCCCAGCACTCCAGGGGTGGCCTCCCCAGTGCCCAGGGCAGGGGCACAATCCCTGCCCTGCTCCTGCTGCCACACTATTCCTGAGCCAGGCCAGGCTCCATTGGCCTCTTGCCCCCCTGGGCCCCCCTGGCTCCTGTTCAGCTGCTGTCAGTCAGTCCCCCCAGGGCCCTTTCTGTCCCCCCACTCTGGCCCAGCCCGTGGGGCTGCCGGGGGTTGTTGTGGCCAAAGGGCAGGACCCAACACTTGGTCCTGTTCAACATCATCCCATAGGATTCAGCCCATGGATCCAGCCTGTCCAGGTCCCTCTGAAGAGCCCTCCTGCCTTCCAGCAGATCCACACTCCCCCCGAACTTGTCATCTGTGAATTTGCTGCTGGTGGACTCGCAGTGCAGTGACAGCCTGAACCCTCAGCCCCTCAGCAGAGGTTCCCCCCGTCTGCCCCAGCCGGACTCACCGTGGCGAGGGACACGAGGACCCTGCGGAACATGGAGGATGTGTCGGACACAATGTCGTCCTCCAGGCTGGAGCCGTACTCTGGCAGGGCACACACAGAGCACAGCTGTGAGGAGCAGATCCAGCCCTGCAGGGCTTGTCCACAGCATGGGCCAGCCCTAAGCTGGGTGAGGTGTCACTGTGCTCAGGGCCCTGTACACCACAGACTATGGAATGGTTTGGGTTGGAAAAGCCCTTTAAGGTCATCGAGTCCAACCTCTCCCCTGGCACCGCCAAGGCCACCACTGACCATGTCCCCAAGTGCCACATCCACAGGGCTGTTCAATCCCTCCAGGGATGGGGACTCACCACTGCCCTGGGCAGCTGTGCCGGGGCTGGACAACCCCTTCCAGGAAGGAATGTTCCCAACGTCCAACCTGACCCTCCCCTGGCACAGCTGGAGGCCGTTCCCTCTCCTCCTGTCCCTTGTTCCCTGGGAGCAGAGCCCGACCCCCCCAGCTCCCCCCTCCTGTCAGGGAGTTGCAGAGCCAGAAGGTCCCTGCTGAGCCTCCTTTTCTCCAGGCTGAGCCCCCCCAGCTCCCTCAGCTGCTCCTGCTGCTCCAGCCCCTTCCCAGCTCTGTTCCCTTCCCTGCACACCTCCAGCCCCTCAATGTCTCTCTTGTCCTGAGGAATCCAAAACAGACCCCAGGACTGGAGGTGCCTCAGCAGTGCCAGCACAGGGGGGTGGTCACTGCCCTGGACCTGCTGCCACACCAGGGCTGGTACAAGCCAGGATTACCCTTGGCCTTCCTGTTTCATCACAGCATTCCGTATTGAGTGGCACAGGGCAATGTTAAGAAGCACAGCCAGGATGTAACTGGCAGAAGATCCACCCAGGGACAGATGTCCAGCTGACAGACCCAATCACCCCCCCCGCTTTACTTACACCCACTCCATTTCTGGGTGAAATTCTAGTCCTTGAGGCTGACAGACCCTTCTCCTTCCTCTCCACCCCCCTGCACACCCCCAGTGCCCAGTCAGTGTGACTGCAGAGTGCTCCACATACGGAGTTTGTAGTTCTCGTTGATGTGCCGAATCTCCCCGTTGGTGCGAGAAGCCAGGATTTCAATCAGGCAGCCTTCATCTGTTCCTGCTCCCTGGGGAGTGGCAAAGACAAGATCCAAGACTATGACAACTGTTTGGATGTGAACTATGACTTTTTGTTTGTTATGTTTAAGTTAATAATAAGAAATTAATAATAAATGTACAATTATGCCATATCATACAGAATTGACCACAACTTAAGCAACACAAAAGAAGATTTCCAAACCTTTAGAGCCCTCCTCAGCTCATGCACGTCGTACATGATGGCTGGAGTCATCAAACCAACAATCACCTTTTCAAAATTCCCACTCAGCTCGACTTCAAGTCATTAATCAAATCCTAGAAGACAGAGAGAGAGGAAAGGAGGTGAGAGAAGATACAGCTTTTGAGAACAGGAAGAACTTGTTCACAATTTTCTTCATCCTCCAGCCCTCCTTGGATAAAGTTACTCAGAAGTGAACAAGACCAAAACCCTAAACCTGGCCAAGGAAAGCTTGTGCTGATCACACTGCCATGGAGACTGGGATGTTGTTCACGTTTCACCCCAGTGACACAACCCAAAAAATGTCTGCAACTTCCAATTCAAGCCGCAGTCACTGGTCTCTGAAGAACACCTACCCTGCCAATAGTGCTTTTATAGGTGATCAGAACTTGCTGGCGTTGGGAAACGTTCAGTTTGGTCAAGGTCTCAATGATGGCATCTTCATCTGTGCCTGGAGAAACCGATGGAAACCAGTCAAGCTGCCTGTTCAAGAAGCAGCCCTGTGCTCTGGTTGTGTCCAGGCTGTGCCATTACCCACACAGCCCTCACACCCCAGCACACCAGCTGGCTCTCAGCTGGGTAGCAGTGCCCCAGCAGGGCAGGACCACCCCACAGGGGAGGGAAAACAAGAGCCTCGCTATGGCCAAGACTTGGATTCCCAGTGGGGTTCAAGTCACTCAGTTCCTTCCAGTGCCCTCTCACGGGGCAGTGGGGTGATTCCAAGGGCTGGATTTCCCCTCCAACAAACACCATAAAAACATTCCCAATCTCCAGGGGCACGAAGGAGGGTTTGACAGTGGAGGGAAAGCAACTTACCAAGCCCCTTCATGGCCTTCCTTAGTGCCTGTGCCTCTTGCTCAGCACTGAAGCTCGAGACTCCCTTGATTGTTGCCTAAACCCACAGGAGAGGAGTTATGAAAGGCAGACACAAAGTCATACATACACAGAGGTGAACTAAAAACAAAGAATATTCAAAAGATGCAAACACAGTGACAGTGTAAAGTCCACTCACCAAACATGAGTGATTTTATACCAGGGTTCCATCCTAAACAGAAATGGTTTGTTCTAGAGGGATATCCCAGCCACATAAGAAATAAGCCACAGGGACACAGAAAGGAGAAAATATCTTAATGTGGATGCCCCTGGAGTACCTGGTTTCCAGTCAAAGAATGGCACACAGCCTAACACCTCTGTTCATCCAGCTTCTTCCCAGCAGTTTTCCATGTAAATCATAGAAGAAATGTTCCCATCAAAGCCCTATTCCTGAATTCTCCAAGAGCAGCCAAGGACCATCATTCTGTTCAATAAATGCACCTGGAAGTGCAGTGTTTTACCCAAAATGGAGATTCACAAATAGCTTCCTCCTGCCTCCTGTCCAGTGCCATTTCTGGGGGAATACATTGCCTCTTACAAAGCTCTCATGTTCCCAGGAAAATCCTCAGCAAAACATCACTTAACATTCACATGGGTCGGGCTTTCTGAAACAGGGACAGGGAAGTGTTCCCCCATCCCTGGAATTGTTCCCCCATCTCTGGAAGTGTTCAAGGCCAGGTTGGGGCTTGGAGCAACCTGCTCTAGTGGAAGGTGTCCCTGTCCATGGCAGCAGGGTGGAACTGGATTCAACCTGGAAAGAATAAACCCAGGAAGTTCATCTAGAGAAATTCCTGCTCTTTGAACTACCTGATATCCGACTGGTTTTCCATTAACTCCCCAAACGGAAAAGCCCATATATGTGGGTCATTATTTAGTATGAGGAAGCAGAGAGAGGTGATAAATTCCCCCCCATGAAAGGACAGACAGTGACAGCATTCTTCCTGCTGGGTCCTTATCTGAGCTTCACTGCTCACGTGTATGTGGTGGGAGCAAAGGCCTGGCACAGGGTGGCACAGCAAACACACACACTCACCATCCTGCTGGGGTCTGGTCAATCTGGTATTGTCCGTGTCCCAGGCACTCAGACAGCTGCAATAAAAAACACAAGGAGTGTTAGTTTTCCAGCAAAGAATTAATAGAATACACCTACCCTTGCAGGTTAATGGGGCTGGTGAAGTAACCCTCTAATTCTTTGAGGACTAAAAGCAGCACTGAAGTGAACACCCCGAGCAGCCTCCTTTGCAGCCCTGCTCTGCACTGAGCAAAGGCTGGATCAGGACAGCACAGGGCCAGGGCCAGGCTGGAAGGGACCTGCTGAGCAGACAGGTGATTAGCACTGGTAATTTAATAGGATTCTTTACTACTGCCACATTTGTGACAGCCTGCCTGAGGCTACAAGGAGAAGCAGACAGTGTCACCCTGGGAGCAAAAAGAACAGGCTGGATTCCCATGTCCTCCAAAACACACAGGTCTCACCTTGGCAGGTGAGAGCCTGAGGGTAAAGAAGGGTGAGGATGAAGAAGTGTGAGGGTGAAGAAAGGTGAGGGTGAAGAAGGGTGAGGGTGAAGAAGGGTGAGGGTGAAGAAAGGTGAGGGTGAAGAAGGGTGAGGGTGAAGAAGGGTGAGGGTGAAGAAGGGTGAGGGTGAAGAAAGGTGAGGGTGCCCACACAGCCCTAAAAGCCTTCATGGATCCTGCCTGGGAGGCAGAGACAATGTCGTGGTGTAGATGAGCACACAAAGGAAAACCTCACTCGAGCACTGGGGCAGGAGAATTACTTCCCCTCTTTATATTTTAATGAAACATTTTGTATTCAACATCTCAGTTTGGTGCAGTGTGTTCTTCCTCATAGGGCTGCATTTTTAGCTGGCAAAGCCCTCAAAACCACCAAAGATTAATTGCTGTCTGGCCACGGTTCTTATTTCTGCTCATAATTTTGTTTTCATGTGTACAGCCCATACATCGACACACCCAAATTATTTTCCCATATCCCTGATCATCTGACAGGATGTCAAGCACTAGGACAAGGTTCACCTCCCTGCAACTCAAGTTATCCCAGCATCACAGGAGAGGAGTTAGGAAAGGCAGGCAATACATACACACAGAGGAGTGGAATTAAGTAAAAAATAAGAGATGCAAACACAGGGACAGCAAGTAAAGGCCACCCACCAGCCCTGGGTGGTTTTACTCCAGGGTGGAGTGAGGTCTCACACTAAAGCCCTGGAGCAGAGGTGCCAGCAGTGGATGACATCTCTCCTCGTGGTGCTCAGTAGCTGCTCTCCATGAGCCCAGGCAGTTGTGCAAGAGCAGGAGTGTGTTTGCTCATGCTCCACATGACTCCTGCACATCTGGGATGCACAGGCAGTGCTGTGCAGCCAGTTAACTCACAGGGTGACACCCGCCAGGGATGTTACTCAGGGGCACTCCCCAGTGTTCCCCAGGTCATCTCTACGTCACTACACTGTGCAATCAGGCAACATATGGAATTTATTAATGTTGAGTTTGCTTTCTTTCATCTGGTCATAAATTTCAGTGTTCAGATTATGACCTAGGCCTCAGAAAAGTCATGTTTGCTCTTCTCTAATCTTTCACAGAAGCAAAAAGCCAATTTTATTTGCTTTTGTCAGATACTAAATAGAGGCTTCAGGTTTCACTGATGTTTTTATGATGCAGTTCTACCATCCAGCTGCTTTGCACACAGCAGCAGGAACATCAGACAGGCTGGTTCGGCAAGTCAATTAAAGGGCAAAAGAAAGGTCAGAAACAAGGGAAAGGGGGTGGGAGACAGAGAAATTCTGAGTGCAAGTGAACTGGCAGGAAGGAGCCAGACCACGAGGAGAGGCTGCATGGACTGGACTGGGGGCAAATGCTCTCACAATATCCATTTACAACAGAAATATCACACTGACTATTGACTGCAAGATTCTGATGTCTTTATCCAATGAACATCACTGAGAGTCTAAAGAGCAGAGTACCGCAAAGGCAGCACTGCAAACCCCACTGCTCAAGCTGCAGATGCTGGTTTGTTCTTGAAGTATTTCTGTGAATGAGCCACTGAAGTTACGGGGGGGGGGAGCTCAGCAGTCCAGCACTGGCCCCTGCCCCTGTGACCCTTCAGAGCCAAAGGCATCTGCACAGACTGTCAGGCTGGGGCTTTAGGTGAATAAAACCCTCCTAAGCCACCCCTTGGTTAGCAGAGAGAGAAAGAATTGCCAGCAGATTTGCCAGTGCTCAGCAGCTTAACACACTCCTGGCCTGCAGCTCCATCAGGGAAAACCAGCTTCAGGATAGGAGCAACACCTCACTCCATGGTTTGAAGAATTAAACTATGCATTCAGAGGTCAGCCAGCCAGTCCTATGGTGCCCTTATGTTATTTGCTTCACTCCAGCATAAAGGCCTGATACAGTAAACCTGGCTTAGAACAGGCTCAAAACACTGTGCCCAGAAGACAGAGTACAAGCATCCATCCCATTACTCAATTTTCTCCCATGGATGATCTTTTCCTGGCAGGCAGTTATAAGTCCATATCAATATCCTCTAAAAGCTGAATCCAGAATAAACTTAATTTATCAGAAAATTGCTGAGACTATCCCATGTTCTGCAAAATCAAGCCTAGGCTTGCTCTGAATCAGGTTTTCCTGACTCTGCTCAGAGCACACCCAGGTACCAGCAAGCAAAGCTCCCAACAGCTCAACAGGACATAAACATGGGGTATTTTGCCCAGTTTGAGGTCACAGCGTGTTGCCGGTCCCACACCTCGGCTCTGGAGTGAAAGCCGCTGCTTTGTCACCCCTTCCCGTGGAGGCCAACGCTGGACTCGTCTGACGAGTTCTCCCGTTCCGGGCACGTTCACCCAAACACACCCACACCCTGCTCGGCTCTTCCACTGCCCCGGCACTGCCGCCGATGTGCTGGATGTGCTCCAGGGGTGTCCCGGCAGCTCCGGGGCTCCCGGCTCTGATCCCGGCCCCATCTGCAGCTCAGGAGGGGATCTCCCTTCCGCCCCGAGCCAGCCGAAACATCCCCGCGCCTCCCACACCACGACCTTTAGCTGGCCGCTGCCCGCAAAACGAACAAGAGATAATGTTCATAGCCTCTACTCCTCATTTAGCCTGTCGCCCACCCCTGCCGTGCCCCCCGCCCTCCAGCATCCCGCGGGGAGGAACCCAACCCTGAGCTCCCCGTGTCCGGGAGGGGTCAGGAGCCTTCCCCCTCCCCACAGCCCGTCGGTCCCGAGCCCGGGCCGAGCTGCCCCAGTGCCCTGGCAGGGCGGGCCCGGCCCGGGGGTGGCACGGCCGCTGCGCTCCGGGCACAGCGCGGGCACCGTCCCGGCCCCGCCGGCCGGGGGACACCCCCGGTTCGCTGGCACTCACCCGCTGTCCCAGCCCGTGCCCTGGCGCGGATGGGGAGAGCTCTGGGGCTGCCCTGGATGGCACAGTCCCCGCCCTGGAGCGGGGTGGGACCCGCACGGCAGTGACGGGAGGGCGATCCAGCCCTCGCTGCCCTTCCCGAGCTGTAAACCAGGGCAGGGGAGGTTCCCCGGGGAGCCTCACTCCAGGCAGGAGCTGCACTTTGGGGTTACTCGGAGGACTGACAGGCTGGAATGGCTTCCACGCTCCCCGGCATTCCCTGTAAAAATCTCGGGGACAGAGAGGGGCCGTGGCTGCAGCCTCTGATCCCTCACTCTGTGCTGTCTGGAGCAGGGCACACCCGAGGGGGGAGCGAGGGGGACGACGGTGTGGAGCACACGGGCAGAGCAGCCTCGAGCAAGAAGTCCTGTTCCTCCCCCGTGTTGTTTTTCTTACCTGTGTCGTGTCTCCTTTGCTCCCACTGCACCTCTCGGGGTCTGCAGCATCATTCCCCCTTGTCTAAGAGCTCTGTGTCACAAACGGCCACGATTTCTGTAAGAATTATTATCTGCATAAAGATTATTAATTTTGCCCTGATATGTGGCACTGCCCTCAAGTCAAAACCCTTCAGGCAAAGGGACTTCAGTCTTACCCCAATGTGACCCTTGCCAGGGTCAGCCATGGCCATGCTCATGGGGCTGACAGAGGGAAATCAGCCTTGAATAATATATAGCTTGTCTTCAAGTGTTTATCCTTAGGGATTTTGTTCTCCTCTGATGCCAAAAGCACCATTATTAAAATGGGTAAATCAGCCCTCTCAGGTTCTTTTTTCCAGCTCATAGGACAGCTCTATCTCACCCCTGTGCCTCTTCGCACATGCTCTTTTGCTGGAAGGGACCTAAATTTAGCAGCTGGGATGCAGCTGTGTGGTTTATTTATTACAGCTCAGCCTCCCAGAACTGCCCTGTGGAGCCCAGCACCAGGGGGACATGGACCAGGGTGACAGCAAAAGCAGATTCAAGCCTCCAGCCCTCTCTTTTCCACTGCAGAGCCTCTTCCTTGCAAAATCTGGCACTTTCCTCTGAGCAGGATTCAGGGGGATGGTACATATTGCCAACTGTCGCTAAGGAGAAACTTCTCTTTCCTACGTCTACAAAAGTTTCCATTCTCATCCCTTCCTCTCACGTCAGCATTCCCTGCTCTGGGCCTGTTTTAATCCACCAGCAGAACTGCTGTGTTTCTCCATCTTATGTTGCCTGGGATATTTTTAGCCTGTGTATTTTAAAAAGCTTCATCCTTCTGTTTGCTTCCCAGCCTCTTCAGCCTTGTGCAAGAGTAATTATTTAAGACCATGAGTTGTTAATTTTCTTTGCAAGTTATTTATCCTTTAAGTATTGCACCAATCCTGCCATTCATCATTTGCATAATTTAACCTTTTCTTTCCCCCCGGGAGAGGAGGAATACTTGCTGATACATAGTGTTTGTGTGGATGTTTTTGGCCACCCAGAATCAGTCATGTAAGTGTAGTCCATTCAGAAGCCTGATCCTGATGCAACACACAGCTGAGTTCCCTGTAATCTTGGCTGGTTGTGGATGCTGGCTCTGGAGCCATCTGATTCAGACAGTCACGATTATTTGGACCAGAAAGGAAAACAGAAGTACAAAAGCTTCTGAGCGTGCTGAGAGTTGGCTGAGCTTCTCTGGAAGGTGGATGGAAGGACAGGGATTTAGGGAACCCTGTTGTACCTTGCTACAGAAGCTGTTCCCTTCAGGAAGGCGAAGGGTTGTTGCTCAGATGTATTTTCCTACCTGAGGCTCAGGTGACAAAGCTTTGTCTCTCCAGGAGCCCTTTGTGTGGAGTCTGCTCAGCTTTCCATGTGTTTTCATCTCTGAAAGGATGGAGAGGCTGTGGTTATCCTTCAGTGTCTCCAGCTGAAGACTGTCTGGCATAGCTTTGCTGTCCTTGCATCGATAAGAGGGACAGCAAAGGACAAGCCCACAGTTCCTCTCAGTGCAGTGACAGAGCATGTTGCTTTTCTGTTCATGGACATTTCCTGTTTGCCCCTCTGTAATAAAGCTCTCAAAGCCCCAGACTCTACGTGGTTACACACCTGCTCTCTGTTCCCACTCCATCCTGCTGTTCTCCCCTCTACAAAACACCTAATAAAAATTAAAGGTCACAGAAAGGCAGGGCAGTGTGTATTTTGTAAATAAATTGAGCTCAAGCAGCAGCCCATCAGGAAGGGGGTGTTTATTCAAAGTCCCACAGTGACAACAGAGCTGAGCCTCCTGAAAATGGCAGCATTTGTTTTTGCCCAAAGGACTTGGCCTTTAAATTTGCACCTCAGAGAGCAGAGGAGCCTTGTGCTGGAAGGAGAGGTTTTCAGTGTGTCCTATGATTACCAAGTACCTGCCTTTAGCTTTAGAGGAACAGCCTCACCTCACTCACTGAGCTCCAAATCCTGGCACTAATGAAGTCATTCACCAAGTGGGGGCCAGAATTTGGGCCTGCGGGGATCAAGCAGGTGCTTTTAGGAGGTCATAAGGAAGGTGCTCGTTTTTATACAGGAGCACCAGCAGTTTGCAAGCAGCAGCCCCTACAATGGGGCTATTTAAGGGTTGCACAAGCGCTGTGGGAGCTGTGTTGGATGCTGCAGCTCAGGCAGTGCTGTCTCCATAGCAGCAGCACCCGAGGGTGGGGTGGAGGCTGAAAACCAGCCTTGCTTTTCTAAAGCACTGACTTTCGTGTGGTGGTAAGAGGGTAAAGAATTCTCACGTTCTGTGTATGAATATCATAATAACCCCAAAGTGAGTCCCAGCTGTTAGGGCTCACTGCAGAGGTGCAGGGGCACTTCTGACCCTTAGAGCAAGGGTGTCTCCAGTTCAGCACCATGTAAAGTGAGACGTCCATTTCCACAAGTCAGAGGGAGAAGCAGAGGTGTTTTGGGGAAGACCTTAGGAAGAGCCAGCCTGAAGCTTTTGTTCTATGATTGGAGCAAAGCCCTTTTAACACAAGAGAGAAGGGAGATGAAACACACTCCCAGAAGTAGGTAAGCAGTGCTTATGTGAGGTGGCAAGACTGAACTATTCCAGTTCACGTAAGAAATGAAAGTTCTTAGCTCTTCATTACTCACCACAACCATTAGAAACACTGGTTTTACAGTCAGTATTACCAGGGGAATGTGCAGCACTCCCCCCTTCAGCAATCCAGGCAGATTTAGAGCCCTTAGCACAGCCTACTAGCACTGCTGTGCCACTCAAGGGCTCTCAGGGTAGATTACATAAACATACATGTCACACAAGGCCAGGAAGGGACTGGGGAGCAGAAGTGATTTGAGGAAGTCCCTGTAACCCAAAGTGCCTGTAAAACAAGAGCCCACTTGGACTTGGTGGCCCACAAGCCTTGGACAATGTAAGGGGAGACAGGAGTGAGCAGCGTGTGAAGAGCCAGGAGTCAAACTCCTTGTTTCAGGTGTGCTTCAAAGACAGGGGTGTGATCTGGGGGTGCTGTGCAGCACACAGGAGGGGATCCTGGCTGCTCTCACAGTTCCTCACACTGACAGCTCCCACAGCACCTCGGATGCTGCCGCTCTGGGCGCTCTCCCCACGCTGTCCCCCAGCACACACTGTGCTCACACTGGCCGAGGTGCCCACACGCTCTGCCTTCCTCCCACAGAGGAACTCCAGGCTGTACGTGGCCACCAGCCCAGTCTGCTGTTTTCTTTCATGCCCTGAAGCTATAAACAGCAGGGAAGGCAAACAGCCCAGGGCCATCACGGTCTGACTGCCTGGTGGGCTGCCTGTGTCCGTGGATCCATCCAAAGGGGGAGGGCAGTCAGCAAACACCTCCAGAGTGGGGTGAGGAGCACGATCAGGCACTTGTGGGGTGACACTTTTACCTTCAAAAAAGCCCCCTGCAGTCATAGAAGTTGTCCTTTGCTTTTGATCCTTGTGTTGTCCCACCTTCCACTGTTCAAAGTGAGCTGGGGAAATCAGGGCTGCTGTAAGGTCCCCAGCAGAGCCTGAGGCACAGGCTGTAGCAAAAGGCACACAGGAATCACCACAGGATCTAGGGCTGCCTGATGAGCCGTTGCCGTTACTCACTGGGAGGGCTGGAGTGCCTCCCTTGTGGAGACAGGCTGAGCTGGAGTTGTTCAGCCTGGAAAAGTGAAGGTTCTGTGGAGACCGGAGAGCCCCTTCCAAGGCCTAAAGGGGCTCCAAGAGAGCTGTGGAGGGCTTTGGACAAGGGCCTGGAGTGACAAGACAAGGGGGAATGGCTTTAAACTGACAGCAGGCAGGGTTAGATGGGATATTGGGAAGAAATTCTTGGCTGTGGGGCTGGTGAGGCCCTGGCACAGGTTGTCCAGAGAAGCTGTGGCTGCCCCATCCCTGGAAGTGTCCAAGGCCAGGTTGGACAGGACTTGGAGCAACCTGGGCTAGTGGAAGGTGTCCCTGCCCATAGCAGGGGGTGGGACTGGATGAGCTTTAAGGCTCCTCCCAACCCAAACCATTCCATGATTTTATGAATTATACTGTATGTTGTGGTATAGCCTGATTACATCAAGGACAAGAGACAGGCTAGAGCACTGCAGTTGCACTTATAATTATTTGTACAAACTGTAATGTATGTTCAACATCCTCTCTACCAAGACTAACTGATATCATTTAAGGCCCAGGCCTCAGGGCATTTGCCAGCTCCCTGGAGATGCTCAGTCAGGGAAACTCCCAGTGCCCTGTGGAGGCTGGATACTATTTGTGGTCCAGCCTGACCCCTCCTTCCCCAAAGCTGCAGGCTATGAACTGCTACACCACTGCTTCCTGCAGTCTTAAATGCATTATCAAACCAAAACTTCATTTAATGGGCTTAATGAATGTTTACTTTAATTAGCATACATACAGTTCTGAAGAGGAAACAAGTAGCTTTCACTTTTTTCTTCTTAATTAATATCTGCCTCTGTGTAGTTCTATCTTACTGCTCTGCAATGTGGCTGTAACCCAGCTCCAGGGGATGGAAACACCTCTGACTGCCCAGCTCAGGGCGGCTTCTAAGGCACACACACAGTCATTCCTTCAGGGAAAAGGGATAGAAACACTGGTTGATGCAGTGCTTGGAGCAAGGAAAAAAATGTTAAGCACAGGACTTGGAGCAACCTGGTCTAGGGGAAGGTATCCCTGCCCAAGGGGGGGGTTGGAATTAGATCATATTTAAGGTCCCTTCCAATCCAAACCATTCTGGGATTCTATGATCTTAACATGATGGATCTAGTGCTAAAAAGCAACACGAGCAGGGCTGCTGCACAGGAGCACACAAACCAGGAGCTGCCAGTTAAGCTCGTACATAGGACTTAGTTCTCCCATAGTCAGGGCAGCAACCAGCCTCATCAGCCACGCAGGGATCAGCTTGGCAGCAAGGCTAGAGCCTACCCAGAAAACCAAGGCAGACACACTGAGAAACCAGGGGGACTTACAACAGGGCACCAGAGCTCACCCAGCAAAGTCAAAATTCACAGAACACTCTGAGCTGGAAGGAATCCACAGGATCATCGAGTCCAACTCTTAAGTGCATTTACTTCCCATACAGGGATCAAACCTCTAGCCTTGGCATCCCCTGCATTTAAACAAAGGTCATGGTCGGTGGGCAAAGGGTGTGAGCAGAGCCAGGTGAGGCTGCCTGGGGCAAGGGGAGCCTGAGGGGCCACTCAGGACCCAGATACTTGAAACACAGCTGATAAATCCCTTCTCAGGGAGAGCCAACCTGCACGTTTCCCTTAGCATAACAACAGCTGCTTTAAAGAAGAGTGTGGAGTTGTGGTGCAAAGGGATGCTTCTTGGGAAACAAGGCTCTTTGTGACCCAGTGGTCCATCCTATGGATGTCAGTCCAGGCTATTGCATCTGACAGGCCTGCAGGGCTCAGTCAGTTCCATTATTTCCATGTGTGCCTACTCTATATTCATTTACAGGCCAGCACTGCCATTACCACTGGATGGAAGGTGTTGGCTTCCAGCTGCAGGAAGTGCACCCATTGCTGGAACCAGTGAGTATCTCCCACAAGGGCAAACAGGAGCACCAAAGAGGAGGAAACTTCCATTTCTTACACAGGAAGATACAGCTGTGAGTTTTGGAGTCTTTTTGTTCCTCTGCACAAATCTGAACCCAGCCAAATTCCTATTTCTGTGACAGCATGCTTGAGAACTGACCTTTTCTCGAGAGTGATGAAGAAGAGTGGTTTTTCTGGTCATACTGGTAGTGTTTAGGGGTCACTTGGACTTGGAAAGAAATGCTTGGATTCCAGAAAATCATGGGATAGAACAGTGGCTCTGCTCTTTAGCTGGTGAGAAGCTCAACAGATTTCTTTGCAGTAAATGTGTGTGTTTAAGGGGACAGAGAATCACAGACTCATTGAATGGTTTTGGCTGGAAGGGACCTTAAAGCCTCCAGTGCCACCCCCTGCCAAGGACAGGGACACCTTCCACTAGCCCAGGTTGCTCCAAGCCCCATCCAGCCTGGCTTTGGACACTTCCAGGGATGGGGCAGCCACAGCTTCTCTGGGCAACCTGTGCCAGGGCCTCCCCACCCTCCCAGGGAAGAATTTCTTCTAAATATC
The DNA here is from genome assembly GCF_009829145.1 of Chiroxiphia lanceolata. NCBI lineage: Eukaryota > Metazoa > Chordata > Aves > Passeriformes > Pipridae > Chiroxiphia > Chiroxiphia lanceolata. The sequence continues at coordinate 483,551 of NC_045664.1, forward strand.
TAACCTAAATCTACCCTCTTTCAGTTTAAAACTGATATCCCTTGTCCTATCACTGGCTGCCCGTGTGACAAATCGCTCTCCCAACGTCCTTATCACGGTAAAAATAACTGGGTGATAAGGTTTAATTATTATGCGCTGAATTCAGGAAAATGTGACCGTTACTTTTTTTCCCCTGGACAGTTAACCGTCACCAAGCACAGGAAGCTGTGCCGGCTCTTTTCTATCTCGCTGCCGCTTCTCGAGCTCTCCAGAAGAGGCCAGTGTTGCCCTCGCCTTTCGGGGGCTGCAGGAAACCTTTCCAAGCGCGTGTTTTTATTTAGAAAACGCTGAGCTGTCTGGAAAGTTTGATGAAGAGGGATGCAGCTGTATTAATGTGCTTCTTCCTGGGGATTTGAATGCATTTTCTGTGCAGTGCAGGAGAAGCAGGGATCAGGGAGACAATGTGCAGGGAAGCAGTTCTGCTGACCACACCACTGGGGCTTGGGTATTTTAAACCTCGTGTCAAGGGATTTTAGCAGCTAAAGTTTGGTGTTTAGAATGGACTGTGTTAGTCAGAATGAGGCTCCTCTCTGCAGTGGGACAATTCTGGGAGCGCTCTGGAGCCGTTCCAGGCTCACATGGGAGGAGCACAGGCCATGTCTGTGCTGGCAGCCCCTGATCAGCTTTTTCACTAAGAGCTTTCAGGCTCAGTTCCCTCTGATCCCTGTGAAGGTCACTGGGATTCCAGCAGTGCAGCCGAGCCTCGTGCCTTCTGGAATAATGAATATCCTCAGCATCTGCAGCCGGGGATGGGCTCGGCTCCTGCTCCCCACAGTGGTCCCGGGTGGGGCTGGGGGCCGTGGGCTGAGCCCCAGAGCCCCGGAGCCCCAGCCGTGCGTGGGGCTGACACTGCATTGCACCGCAGGTACAGTTAAAAAAAGCCTCTTGGAGCCAGGGAGGAGGCTCAGCACTGCATCTGCAGCTCTCTGCACGCAGAGGCTTTTATCTGCTTCGGTTGGAAATGACTCATTTCCCTGTACTGCACAGAGATGCCCAATTTCCTTGGAAATTGTTCAGTTCTGCGGAGTCCCCAGAAATCCCCGATGATGGGACTCGGTTTTTGCACTGGGTGTTTTACCTCAGTCTTGAGAGATGCCTGGGGATCTTTCACAGGGTAGAGGAATTAAAAAAATAATAAAAAAACATGGATAGAAGCAGCCAAGACTTCACCCAGTTCATATTTATTCTGAAGGGCAAGTGAACCCTCTGTATTGACCACTGGAAATCCATCACAGAGCCCCAAACCACAAGCAGGTTTCATGAAGATTAAAGCCAAGCAGGTTTGATGAAGATTAAAGCCTGTCAGATGAAAAAGGACTGTTTTCACACATGTGTTGGCTGCCTGGCTGAAATGACTGCAGTTCCAGCTCTGTGCATTTGGGGTGTCTTGTACATGACACTTGGAAATGAGGTGCAGCCTGGAGCCACTCTGAAGCACCCTACGAGTTATGGGTGGCTAAAGGTGGTCAAGGAGGACTCTGAGGTCTGCAGGGTGGGCTGGTGGGCCCTTACCTACCAGAGCTGCTGAGGACAAGGAAGATGAAGAGGTGTAGCATTTACCCACAGTGAAGAGGCTCAGTGGCTCAGCAGAGAAACAACTGTACAGTGCCCTGCTGTTAGATCCAGGTGCTAAACAGCACCCCCAGCCTGTGGTAACAAATTCTACTTGCCTGTTCTGAGAGCCATACCCATCTTAAAAGTCATCAAACACCAGGGGACAAAACCAATTAGATCCATTTACAACATGCTGATCCAATCTCGTTGGCATTGCTGGAAGCCTGTGCCCAAAAGAGAGGCAGGATGAAGAAAAAGGGCCGTGTGTGTGGAAACTTTTTTGTCATCCCACAGTAAGCAGGCCTGGCCTGGGGACAGGGGCTGTCAGCAGGATGGCTGTAGTTATTACCATAATACAGGAAATAATAGTCACCGGGAAAATGGGAGCGTGCTTTCGTTTCCTCGTGTCCCAGCCGGAGGGAGGAAGGAGAGAGGTGCGTCATGGAGGAATTCCTCTGGAACCAAGAGCTCCTCGGGCTCTGTTAATCTGGGTCTTCCTTCTGAGAAAACCAATTTCTGCCATTTCAATGTTTCCCTCTTTTGTTTCAAATCCCAGCTTTGGTCTTCTCTGATGCTGGTGGAGAGGATTCAGCTGCTGTGGATGTCATGGGCTGGGAAAATCTCATGGGTTCTGAAGGAAAAAAGGCTGAAAAAAACCCAAAGTGGTTAAATTTAAAGGACATTTCACAAGATTTGAGCTAATATATACCTCTCCAAAGCTTAACCCAGGGGCTTTGGGCTCTGTGGATGAGCTGTGGGAAGTACTGGGGTGGGGAGGACATGTCATTTAACAGTCAATCCAAGGCGCAGGCTTTGCAAAACCAGCTGCCAGGTTTAAAACACTAAACACGTTCTGAGAGCTTGGAAAATCTCTCTTTATAGAGTTTTTGGGGATCTCAAACGAGGCAGCAGGGCCTGTGTGAGGATAAGCCTCGTGCTTCAGGTCAAAAACCAAGATGTCACAGCAATGGCCTTCTATTACTATATCACAAAACCACCGAGTTTAGCACATTATTTCAAAACCAAACATAAACCAGCCGCCACCAGGCAAAGCGCCAGCGCGGGCCGTGGATGCTCACGGACAGGACTCCTGCACCCATCCCTCGCGGCGAGGGGGACACCCGTCCCGCGGGGCCCCTCCGCTGTCCCTGGGGCCGCCGTCGGGCCCGGCCCGGCCCGGCCGCTCTGAGGGGCGACCCCGGCCCGGGGGCTCCTCCACGGCCCCGCCACACAGCGCCCCCTGCCGGCCGCGGGGCCGCGGTGCACGCCGGGAGCTGTAGTCCGCGCTACGCTTAGAGCGCCCCCCCGCCTGAGCCGGAGAACTACCACTCCCAGCGTGCTTTGCGCGGGGGCCGCCATCCCGCCGAGCCCCCGCTCCCCCCGCGCCGCGCTGTGGGGCGGGGGTGCCCCGCGCTGGGGGGCTGCGGGCCGGGCCGGGCGGGACATCCCGGGCCGGGGCACCCCGGGACGGGACACCCCCGGGCAGCGGCACAGCCCGCGGCGGCGGGGCCCGGCCCTGCGGCTGGCGGAGGCGCGGGGGCGGTGCTCCCGCCGGCAGCCGGGACTTCCTGTGACGGCCCGTTTCGTGGTCGGATGGGGCCGGCGGGGGGCGGCGGCGGGGTCGGTCCCTGCCCGCGTCCCGCTGCTCCCTGACGGGCTCGGTGGCCGTCGGTGACGCCGCCAGGCAGCGATGCGGGCCCCGGGCCCTGGCGGCAGCCGGCCCCCGCCGTGAGCCAGCCGGTGGGGCTGCGCACGCCGGCCCCGCGGGGCGCATGGAGGCTCCCGCCGCCCGCTGCGAGGTACCGGGCACGGGCGCTGCGGATCGCGGCTCCCCGCGGGTCGGGGGTCCCCGCGGGGGTGTCGCCGCCCCCCGTCACCCGCTGTGCTTTTGCAGGTGTGAGTCCCCCGAGGACAGCGCGGCGCGGCCCCGCCAGGAGGGCGGCCCCGGGGCCCCTCAGCAGAGCCGGGAGGGGCTCGGCACTGACACCGGCATCGCCCCCAGCGCCGGAGCCGCCGCCTCTGAGACATGAAGAAGTTCTTTGACTCGCGCCGGGAGCAGGGCGGCTCCGGGCCCGGGTCGGGCACCAGCGGCGGCGGCGGCGGCAGCAGCGGCCCGGGCAGCGGCTACATCGGCCGGGTCTTCAGCATCGGCCGGCACCAGGTCACGGTGGACGAGGTGCTGGCGGAAGGTGAGCCGGGCGCCTCTCGGAGCGCTCTGCCTGCGCTGCTTTTCCCTGCCCCTTTGGCTCCCCAGGCTGGGAAGGGAGGCCTTGGCCTCTCCCGGCCACCCCGCCTCCCCCTCGATTCCCGGGTCCCCGAATATTTCATTGTCCTTGGTGGAATTGCAGTCCAGTGGCATCTCCGAGCTGACGTTTCTGGTCTTCTCATGTGTAAATACAGTGCGGGTTTGCTAGATTTGGTTTTTTTTAATGCTTTAGAAATCGAGGGGATTTCGAAGTTAATCGTTTCCCACCTCTCCTAAAGTGGGAGCTAAAAAACCCAAACAGACCTCAAAACCATCAAATGCTTTGGTGCAGAACAAGGTGCTGTAAATAATGAAAGCAGTGGCCTTCACTCTTTAACTTTTTTCAGTTGTTACCTCCTCTCCTACCTTAAGCAGGGAGGATTATAGGCTGGAGTCAATTCCTGGTAGCTCTGTCATGCACATAGGTAGGCTGTGACCTGGGATGAGGGATTTCTATGCGTGGGGGGTTTCTGCAAGGGGAAGTGCTGATCCCAATTGCTGTATTTTTCCCCCCAAATAAAACAGTGGAAGAACTAAAAATGAGCCGTGGGGATTACAGAACTCATGACATGTGCAGCCCTTGCAGTGCAGCAAAGCTGCTGGTGGCATTTGTTTAATTGTAACCAGCTCTGCTGCTTCAACTATCATTTTGCATTTCATTTGTTGGGGCTGTGAGGAGCCTCCTGGCTGGCTCTGGCTGGTAACCTTAGCCTCGACCTTCAGAGAGATGTTGGCCTCCTTAGCCCTGCTCCTGGTCCCTCCTGCAGCATCCTGGGCCATTTCAGTCAAAATAGTGTTTTGTTTTGAGCCGGTGATTGCGAAGGAGAGGGGAGCTGCTGTGAGAGAGCTGAGTGGGAGGACCTGTGTTGGCTTCTACAGAAAGAGCCCTAAAATGGAAAAGGGACTCTGTGTACGCTACCAGTGTTCAGGTTTGTAAGAAGTCACCACAGCGTGCAAAAAAATAGGTCTGTGACCATCTTTCAGGCGTGATTTCTGATGCGTTCTGCTGAGAGGAGCACTGAAACCAGGCTTTTAACTAGTAACTGTAGTGATTTTATTTTTTTTTCCTGAAATTTGCATTGTAGGTTTGCCTCGGCTGGTATTTCCAAGGCCCTTTTGGCCCTGGAAGCTCAGGAACTACACGAGCTAAACCTGAGGAGCTGTCAGAGTCTTTTTTTAATGCGGGGTGGCCTCATCCTGGTAACATAGGAAGGCAGAGGCTGTTTGTGCTGATGAGTAATCTGCTGGCAGGTTCTGCCCCGTGCTGACAGCACCGGGGAGCGGAGCCCGTGTGTCACCGGGCCCTCCTGCTCTGCAGAGGTGGAGGTGGAAGCACAGATTGCCTGGAAGAGGTTCCTCCCCTCCCTCCTCGCTGTCCTGGAGGAGCTGCTCCCTGGGGGGGCTTTTCCCTGCCACTCCTGGTTTCTTGGCTGGCCTCTGGGATGGAGCACGGCCTAGGCTTGGCTGCAGCTCCTGGATCCACACAGGCTGAGCAAGGCCTGTAATACAGGTGCTGAGATCTGTTCCTGCGAGGCAGAGGAAGTTCTTGTGGTGAAATGGGCTACACAGGTGTTGTCCTCACATTTAGACTCTGCTGTGGGCAGTCTGAAGTCCTTCTGCATGCTGAGTGAAGCCTCCAAGGGGACAAGAGCAAGGTGGCTTTGTGGGTTTGCAGCTTGTCACCTTTTGATGGGAACAGAGAGGTGAAAATGCCATTTCCTCTGTAGGAAAGGGAGGTCATCTGGGGAGGCAGAAGTGCTGCAGCTCTGCATACGTGTGCCTGAGAGCTGGTGAACAGCTCCCTGACTCAGCTGGAGGCCTGGGGAGCTCGAGGGCAGCCTGGTCCCTGCGCTCCTGACGTCTGAATCCGCGGCTGGAAAACCTCTTTGTATCTGCAGTGGTGCTTCAGCAGTTTTGAAAAGGCAACTTGTGAGCTCTTGGCTATTTCTGCTAAAAGGAAAAGTCCCCTGGGAAGGACTTTGTAGGAGGAGTATCCTGTCTGGGAAGGAACACCTCTGTCCCCGTTGCTTTAGGAGGCAGAGGGGAGGCCTGTGTTTTGGTGCATAAACGAGGTGCAAAGTGGCTTCAAAGAAGGAATCTCTGAGATGATGGTGGATGGTGTGGGGGAGACTTGAGTTCCATGACTGAGGAACTGGTTGAACCAGAACTTTCGGAATGGCAGTGTTGGGATTTCCCTCTCTCTGTCAGAGCTGTGCCTGGTCACCCTGAATTCTGCTGAGCAACCCTGCTGCCAGGGGTGTGCCCTGCCTGGGGTGGAGGCCTGGATGCAGCAGCAGCGTGTGCCAGGTGGCAAATGGCTCCACGTGCTCGTTGGCTCTGCATAGATTCCCCAAAATATCTGCTGTGAGTGCACCCCCACCCTGACAAATAGTTGTGTCGGTTACTGCTTTCCTGGGCAGGGAGAATCATTCCTTCCTTGGGAAAAAGAAGTAGATGGAATACATAGAAGGAATTTGAGTGATTGGCTGTGGTGTTGAGGTACCCGTGAATCAGTGGGGTTTTTTACAGTGTGTTGCAATAGGTGACTCCCAGTTGAGTCTTTGTAGCTGTCTTGCTCTATATTAGCACGAATAATCTCTTAAAATTCCCCTCAAAGTTTGCACAGGGATTGACTGCTATGGGAGGTCAGTGCTGCTGTCCTTGGGGTCTGCGGGGGCAGGGTTAAAGCCACACAGTGAGAGGTGGTGTTACCTCAGAGGTGAATACCCAGGAGCTGCTGGAGTGTGTGGGTGAGTGGGGCTGCTGTCTTGCTGTTTTGTTATGAAAAGAAACCAAAACAGTGCGATCAAATCAGATGCTGCTCTTTGTTTCCGCCTGTGTGTAGGGAGAAAAAAACCAAAACAACAAAAACCCACCCCCAAACCCCACACTGGAGTTGTAAGGTCAGTGTCTGTCTGAGAAGGATCAAAGAAACATTGAGAGGGATGTTGCCATAAATCAGGAATTTGCTAAGGAGTTTGAGGGATGTGCATGTGTGGCAAAGTACCACAAGCCATGGGTACTCCTGAGCTAAAGCAAGGTGGGGATTGCCCCAGTGTCCCATTTTTGAGGGGAGGCTGTGTTTTGTGTGACTCTGTGTACTCACAGTATTGTAAGAGAGTGCTGAGCTGACCCAAGGTGTGTAAGTGCTGTTGGGGCACATGTGTGAGCAGGATTTTGGTTGTCTCGCTCTGCTTCTAGCAAAAGGTGCAGGCCGCGTTTCTTCATGTCTGTGAAAAGTCACTTTTAAAATTAGCAGTATCTTTTCTGAAGGTCTTTTCCCCTGGAAGTGTGTAAGTAGGGGATTCAGGTTTAATGATTGTCAAATATCTCACTGAAGCTTTTCACATTCATGCCTGTGTGCTGCCTGCTAGTGTAGATTTCAAAGCTTTTAATGGCAGACATTATAAACTAGTGCAAAGTCAGCTTACATTTGCCAGCTGTGTTTTTTCCTCTGTATTGAAAAGAAGGACATGGTGGGAATGTTTCATCCTGACTTCCTTTGGCAGAGCTGCAGGCCAGCAAAGGCTGTGAGTGCCCAACCTGTGCCTGGTGGGCAGGGGGGTCCCCTGGGCTGCCTAATTGTGTGGTTGGGCTGTTTGCAGGGGGCTCTGCTGACCCCTGCCCAGCTCACCCTTAGGGCTTCCTCCCCCTGCACTGCTGTGACCTGAAGTCACTAAAATTACACCTGACCTTCTTCTGAAATAATCACACTTTAAAAGAAACCCCATCTGAGGTAAATTGTGCAGATTTTTGTGGTCCTCGGCCCAATTCCAGTGTGGTTGGGTTCAACATGTTGCTTTGAAGTGCATTTTGCGAGTTTTTGCTTTCTAGCTTCAGCCGAGGGCCAGCTGCTAATCAGCTGACCAGTGACATTTGGATTAGGAATTAAACTGTTTCTCCTCTTGCAATGGGCCATGTGATTTTTATTTTTTTATTTTTCTCCCCGTTGCTTTTCCTGTGTTCCGTGTGAGGCAGCACATGTACCCTGTGCTCTGCACTGCTGGGTGAGATGTGGGATCCTCTGTGTTCCTGCAGTCTGGTTTTCTGAGGGTACAAGCCCTCAAGGCAAATTTGTGAAGAATCCCAAGGGAGTTATTTGGTAAACGTCGAGGTCTCCCAGGTGTTTTGGTGCTTTCAGCAGCACAGCTTCTGCTGGGACAGCGTGTGCCGTGTCCTGAGATGTAATCAGGGAGGAAAAGCAGGTGTTAGTGGATTTAAGTGTGTAAGGAGGTGTGTAGCCCAGAGACTCACATGGCCTGGCCTGGCCTGGCCTGTGGGCTTTGTGCAGCGTGTCAAAGAGGACGTCTGGGGTCGTGCCTGGGGTGGCTGGTTCCTTCCATGAGAGCTGGGGTAGCTAAGAGCACATTTAAGGGCAGTGTCAGCCCGGTGCAGTCATGGGAGGGTGAGTCCTCTGCAGTCAGCAACCCAGGAAGGAACCTTCCCTGATAAACCAGTTTGTAATTCAAGCAGTCCTGCAACAGCCTTATGAAGTTGTTGGTATCAGAAAGCTTAGTTTTGGGATTCTGGCTGGGGGAAGCACAGGGTTTAACTCTCCAACTCTGGTCTTGCAGAAGTGTCCTAGAGGTTAGAAACAGGTTGCTGTTGTCTGGTTGCAACACCAGCACTGACATTGTGAGTCTCAGGAGAACGGGTACTGCCATGATGTTTTTATTGTGTCTTGGGCCTTCTCCCCTTTGTGCAGGAGCTTGTCAGCAGCTGAGGAGAGCAGGTGGGAAGTTACAAATGTGCTGAAGACAAGCTGGAATCCACTTTGGATTTAGCACTTGCTGCCTTCCAAGCTCACCCACCTGCATTAATCATGACTAATAAGGCATCAGGACTGACTAGGTGCTGCACACTGGCACTGGGAGCTGCTTCCTTTGAAGGTGACTTTTTTCAGTGAAAACAGTGGTTTTTGGCCAAGCTGAGGCTGTGCCCGCTGGAAGGGCAGTGTGCCAACTGCAGGGTTTGTGCTGCTTCTCTGGAAAGTCACAACCAATTTGCCCTCACTTGTATGAAGTGTTTACTTGTGTTCCACATGTGGAAGGAGACGAGAAGTCTCTGAGGAGAACATGCCATAAGCAAACTCAGTTTATGGAGGAGTTGTCTCTTGATAAGGAGAAGTAACTGGATAAATAAGTTTCCCAGGAAAGGCTGCCTGCCTGCTTTCTTGGATGGGGGAAGCACAGGATGTCCTTGTGGTGGTACCGGGCTGGAAGTGTGCCTCCTTGGATCACATACTGACTGCTGTACTTTGGGAGTGTGGGAACAACACTGACAGTGATTTACAAGCACAGGGAAAAGATCTGGAAAGGCTTAAGTGAGGCACTGCAAGGTAATTCTCTCTCACTTGTGGCTTTTTATCATTATGGAAACTTTCTCCTTTGGTAGGAGGTCCAGGAATTGCCACGGAGCACAGTGAAGGTTATTGTTGGCTGCCTCCAGGGTGATGCAGCAGAGTGGAGGCACAGGGGAGCTGCTGCAGCTCCTCCAAGGTGAGGAGCTCTCTCTGCCCAGAGTGTCTGAGCCCTGGCACAGCCTGTGCACTTGTCCTTCCACCCCTTGTAGGGCTGCTGGGAACTGAGATAGGAAGGTGAAGCAATGCAGAGCATGTGTGGCCAAGTCAGGAGTTGATCTCTGGCCTTCCAGACTGGGTGCTTTAATTGCAGTCTGTGTTTCCTCTCGAATGCTGCCTCTCTGTGATTTCAGTGGACATGCTCTTGGCACACTTGTGATTTGGGTGTAAATTTGCTTCTGCTCTGTGGCAGAAGCCCTGCTGACACCAGGACCCTGGGCCATGTGTCACAGGATTGGATTAAAGACTTTTTTTGGGACAGGATGCTCATAGCATCTGGTTTGCTTCATGATTTTGCAGAAACAAATAACGTACCAGCGACGGGTGATCTCATAGATTAAAAATAAAGCCATCAGCAGTTGAGTTCCCCGAGCAGAGACTGTGTGTGCATCCCCTCCAGCTGAGCTGGGAGCTGGCTGTGCTGTGGTGAGGACAGGGACAGGTACAGCTGATCTCCATTACCTGTTAGAAACATTCTAGCTTTACTTTGGTGATCACAGAGCTGTATTGGTGACCCCAAAGTGTGCCTGTGTGAACTTCAAAAGCAATCTGGCATGCTGTTCTCGAGGGTGTGATTGCAAAATGCAGGACCTTCTGAAGATCTCTAATAGCCCAGCTGTTGTTCAGATGATATCTTAGCTTGTATCTCCTTCTGTAAGGGAATTGAGGCTTGCAAGGCTGACATGTGCTTTGCTGCACAAGTGGTAGCAGTAAAATAAACTCAGGCTTGTCTCAAAGCAGCACTGAGTGCTCCGTGAGGACACGATGTGGCTGCTTCCTGTGGGCAGTCTCTGAACACTGGTCTGTTGGAAGCACCAGAGCAAGCCTTGGTTTGGTGTTGAATACCTGTTTTGTGACTTCACTGCTATCCTGGGTTATATGTGGGAGTTGTGATCAAAACTCAGACTTCAGGTTTGCAATACCTAAAATGAACACAAACCATCAGTGCTGATGTGAGAAGCACAGAAGTGCAGATCTGTTGCCTTACGTGCTCGACCTCCCTGCTAAGTCAGTGCTACTTTAGTTACCTGTCGTGAACCTGTGAAGGATTAATTGATTCTGACTTGGGAAGTGCTTCAGCCGTAAGGACCTTTTCTCTGGCACTGAGCTGCTGCTTGGGAGGAGGGAGCTGGATCGATGGGAAATCCTCACTTATGGCTGCAGTGTGTCCACAGGAAGGTTATTTGTGGCTGCTGTTGACCCTGGCTCTGGTCTAATAACTCTTAATGACCTTTGGCAAGAAGTGTCTAATGCCAGGGTTATGCAAATGGAGGGTGGCATGAACAATACAGGGAGATTGTTAAAGAAACGTCTTTTGGAGTTAGGAGAGGGATCTGTGGAAGCTCCTGTGTGAGTGCGGATACTCAGGTGCTGACACACCTGCCTTTTTACCCAGTTTTTGTAGCGGCTCTCCTTGGACAGGCATTCGGGTGGTGGGGAGGGAGCAGATGAATAACAAGATGAATAACCAGCCCTGAATAACAGCACAACCTGGCAGGAGGTGTTGGGTGGAGGGAAGAGGCAGCGCCGTGGCTCCTTGGGTAGGGGCAGGATACACCAAGGATGGCTCAGGGGCTGGGATGGAAAGGTTCTCTCTGTAGGATCCTTGTTGCTGTGATGAGTTCTGCCAATGTCCCATTAGGCAAGCACACACCTGAGAGGAGCTGCTAACCTGGGATGTCTCCGTGCCTTGCTCCGCCCTTGCAGTGAGGTGCTGCCAGCAGGATGATGTCCCTGGCCTCACTGGGAGCAGCTGATGTGGCCTCAGCTGGTGTGCACTGGGTATTCCCTGGGAATTCCAGCCAGTGCTGCTGCCCAGGGCAGTGTGTTCCCACTGGAGCTCTTTGGTGGCTGTGTGTTTGTCACAGGCCTTGCACAGGATAGTCGAGGTGGGATGACACAGGAGGCCAGCCCCAGCTGTCAGCTGGTGAGATCCTGCTGGTTCTTATGTTGTTTGGTTTTTATTGGTTGTGTTTGTAAGGTAATAAAGGAATGCCTGGCAGAGCACTGATGTGGGGATTGTGGGGTGGCAAAGGATGAAGGAGGGACAGTGGCAGAGGGAAGGGGCAGTACACAGGTCAGATTTTGTCCTGAGGTCCTTGAGTGCATGTTTTTGGCAAGAAAAAAAATCTGCTGAAAGTCAGAGCCTTTGCTTTGGTCTTTACCTGTTGCTTTTGAGTTAGAAGATGTACTTGGGTATGAGAATGTGAGTTTACCCTTCTGTGTCTGTGCCTGGTTACCAGTCGTAGTTCAATCTGTTGAGCTGTGTCTGCTCCCTGGAGAACAGGAGGACCCTGTGGACGAGGTGTCACAACCTGTGGTTCTGTGTGTGGCTGTTCCTGTCCCCTCTCTGCAGAGCAGGGGGGAGGGAGCCTTACCAAATTACTGTACCGATGAGAAGCCATGAAGATGTAGTGATTTGATAAGAGCGGTGTAGGAGAGCAGTGACAGAGCCTTGTATTAAATGCAAATGTAACTGATTGGTGTTTTAACCACGGGGTCATTAATATTCATGTCACCATAGTATCCAGGAACTTGTGTCAGGGACCAGGGCCCTGTGTCACAGAATGCAAAGGCAGAACAAAGCCTGTCCATGCTCCTGGGAGATTCCTGGCCCTTCCCTGTGCCTGCTGAGGCTCAGCCCTGTGTTTGGTACCAAAATCCACTTGAGTGCTGCTGCCGTGGAGCTGCTCAGAGAGAGCTGTGAGGTGCCAGCAGCTGTGACCACACAGCTGAGCACGGCAGGAGAGCTGACACACGGGATCTGCTGAAGGTCTGGTGTTGTTCAGAGACCACAGCAAACACACCAACTCAACCTTGCTCACCCAGCGTTCAGCAGAACATGTGACAGGATTAAATGTATTGGATTTTTGTAAAAATTAAAATGATGCTATTTTTGGAGGGGGACAGATGGTGGTTTTCTACCTTTTGCTTTTATTTTAAACTTAACAGCGTGAGAAGCCCTGACATTGTACCTTTGAAACTTTTTCTGCTGCTGAGCAGGCTGGAAATGCATTCATTGATATATTGCATGTAAGTTGGGATTCGTTAGCAATTATTTAAATTCATTCGAGCTGATGAATTAAATCCCTGATGGTTATGGGGTTGGTGAGTAACAGTCACAAGACTGCAGGTTCTGGACCCCTGCAACCTTTTCCTGTTCCTGGACATCTGACAGATGAACAGACAAATGTTCATATCCCTCCTTCCTCACCTGTGGGAAATTCAAAGCCCTGCTTCACGTAGGGCTGACTTTTACTTCTTTAAATGCTGAGTGATGGATACTGTCTGCTCCTGGCTGTACCTGGGGGTTTAAATTCCCTGAGGGCTGTCTGGTGGGATAGTAGATACCTCTCTCCATGCTTGGCATGTACTGAGGAGTTGAAAAGTTCACAGCTGTCTTCAGGGGTCGATTTGCAAATGCTCTTCCAGAGGAGTGTGATGTGGTCCTTAAGCTGTGTTTTCCTGTTACTCAGGGAGATGGCACTTCTGTGGCTCACGGGTATTATACCTGTAGTTACGTGGGAGACCTGGAAAGGCTGGAATCTGGGTTCCTGGGTTTAAGCAGAAGAAACTGGTTTGAGACAAACCTCCATCCACTGCTGTGAAGCTCTTCCAGTATCCTGTGAGCTGGAAGCTTGGGCTCTTGCTAGAATGTGTGTGTTTGGGTGTCTCCTGTGGTTTTCGTGCTGCGCAGGAGGGATGTCTGGGTGCTGCCATAGTAATCAAAATTCCTAAATGTCGAACTTCCCTGTTGCCACGAGCATGGATCCTTGCATAATTGCTTCCCAAATGGAGTGTGTTGTTACCATGGCACTCCAGGTCTCCAGGAGCCTGCTCTGCCTGCCCCTTGTGAGTCCTGTTCAAAACCAGCCCCAGCCCTGGCCTTCATCTTGCTTTCTCCTTCCCCTGCACCTCCAGCTACAACCTGCTCTCTGCTCCACTAATTTGGCTTTTCCTCTCCTCTCCTGATGTGATTCACCGCTTCCTTGCCTTTCCAGGGAAGCTTTTCAGCTGCCTGCAGTTGCTGCAGCTTCTTGCTGGCTTTGCAGTTCCAGCCGTGCTCACTCCGAGCCCGTCATGCTCCGCAGCATGTTGATGCCAGTGCTAATTTCACTTGGAGATGAACAAGGGCTCAGATGCTATTAGCAGCTGCTTGGAATAATAGCAGCTGAAATGTGCTTTTTAAAGGGCTGACTGATAACTAAACAAATGATTCCTTTTCAGGTTTTTTTAAGCTGTGAGTTATTCATGACCCATTAATTTTTTTTTTTCAGGCTTACAGTGTAAGTTCAAGGACTAAAATTGTCACAATAGAGAGGGACTGAGTCTGCCTTGCCAAGTAATGTGTTTGGAGGCAGCGTGTCTTGCTGCAGAGTAATAAAACAGTGTTCCATTAGCTTTGGGTTTCCGAGTCAGCCTGTCAGGGGGGAGTGGAGTGGATGCACATGGCTGGAAAGCAGAGCACATGCCCAGCAAATCTCCCCACGTGAACACCTAAACGTGCTTCCTGCTGTGACAGCCAGGACAGCTCCATTGCCTCCAGTGAGCTGCTGTTTGTTATGAAATTGCTGTCACAGATACTGCAAACACTGGAGACTTTAATGCCCCTAAATTGGGGTGTCTGGGCTGTGCCCTGCTGGTGTTCTCGGAGGTGGGCAGTGCCAGGCTATTGCTGCCCTTGGACTGGAGCTTCTGGAAAGGGAAATGCAGAGTTAATGCACAGACTGAATCTTGCCCACTGATTGTTTCACTGAATGGCAGAGATTAATTTCCTGCCCCCTCACACCCCTTCTCCCCTCCTTTCCCTGCTATATTATGATTTCCAGCTTCCCCTTTGTCTTTCCCCTGGCACTGGCTGGGAGTTGCAGGGGGATCGTGGAGGGCAGAGGAGCGGCTCGTAGAGGTCTGTGATGAGATGGGGTCCTAGAACATGGAAAGAAATGAAGCTGAATGGCTTAAAATCAGCTCTATCAAAATAAACCCCCAGAGCAGTGAGGAGAGGCAGTTAAGCTTTTCCCGTGTTATCCATGCTGTGAAAATGCCTCTGACTGTATAAATATTTTGTGTCTGTTCGCTGTTGAGAGCGTCATAGCTAATGAACTAAACACCAACTCCCAGAACTGCCACAGTCCCTCGACAGCCAGTCTTGCTCTCCTAAAATGAGGAGAGGTGGAGGCCCTGCTTGTGTTCTGTGTCGGAGGAGGCTCCTGGTTGTGTTATTTTGCACAGCTCAGGCCCTCGTGGCGGGGCTGCCACACCAACATTACCAATGACGCTCTGCCTGTTTAAAGGGAGAGGGTGGAGCCTGTAAATCTAAATCCGTCCTGTGGTGGCCTAGATATGGCAGCAGTGACACTAAGCAAAGGCCCTATAATTGTGTTGGTAATATTGGATAATCACATTAGGATTCTCAGCTATGGTAAATCTGTGTAGGGCTGACTGTGGACCTGCTTTCCCTTGGCTGAGAGTCTGACCCACGACCTCCACGTAAGCTTGAACCTGGAGAGAGGTCCTTTGCTCTGTTAGATGTGCTGGATGTTAAGTTTGCCTGGTGGTGTTTAAAGCCTGAAGCTTAGGCAGTGCTTCAGCTGCTGCTTGCTGGAGTCGGGAGCGAGAGGGGTTTGTGAAAAGCAGGGCTTTGCCTGAGCTGTTTTGCTCTGTTGGAAGCAGATCTTTGCCCTGATGGTGTGCGTTGTCCAATGCACTCTGGAGGAGTCTTTGTAGCTGGTTACTTGTTTTTTTCCCCTTTTTCTTCCCCCCCTCCCATTAAATCCCAGTTGCCTTTTGTGTGGGGCACCAGGCTGGCACAGATGCTGGGCTCCCGGTGCCCAGGGAGCTCGCTGGGCATGGGGCTGCTGAGGGACTGCTGCTGGCCAGCCAGGGAGACTCCTCTGTGCTCTGCTTCTGAGCCAAGAGAACAGGGAAACTGCATTGTTCGTGTGCAAATTCACTTTGTGGAGATCACATTCTTTCCAGCTCTGATGTGAGCTCCATGGAGAACTTCTTGCTGCTTAAAATGGTTATTACTGGGGGGAGAGTGTGGAGCCTCTTGCCTAAACTTTGAGACCTCTGGGGCTGAAGGGCTGCACGTGTGTTTCTCTGCCACAGACTGTGTTGAACAGTGAGTTTATGATCTGCTCTGCTCAGAGTTGATATGAGTATGGACCAGGCGAGCACAGACTCCACCCTGATTCCCCAGCACTGCTTTCCTCTGACAGGGATGAAGCCTGGGAAGCCCCAGCCTTTGCTAGGAGGAAGCAAGCTGTGAACATGCTCTGCAAAGAGGGAAGGGGAGCTGGTGATTTGCCCAGCAAAGTTTGAATATTCTTCAAGAGTTTGTCCTATGCCAGAGGGATGCTCTCCTTGGCTGGCTTGACACACAACCTGTACCTGTATCCCTTGTATAGTTTCTTGAACTAAAATATCATTAGAAACATTTATAAAATAGGAGCTGCCTTTCCTGTAAATTCAGTTTAGCTCTGAGCTCTCCTGACTTTTTACAGTTGTCACTGTTACAATCTTCCTTTGAGTATGATCACTGTGAAATTCCTGATCTGGTTGCAAAAATACCTTCTTAGCTAATTTTCCATCTGGGGAGATGCAGGTTTCAGCTGATTCTCCTGATACTGTGCCCGTTTCAGGTTTCCTGTCATGAAATACTGGGTGTCCTTCATGCTTTATCCAGCTGCCATCTACTTCCCCAGAGCTCTGGACCTCTGATTCCCTCCTACAGCCACTTAAAATGGGCAGGACAGGGGTGCAACATGAGTGACTGTGGCCATTGCTCCTTACACAGACGAAGCTCTTCCAGCTGGACTTAGTGATTTGCCTTCTTTCTTTGCCCTCAAGATAACTCTTAAATGTTCAGACTATTTAAATGGTGGTTGATGTTTCAAGATCTGATTTGATAAGTTTCCCAGAGCAGTTTTATCTCCACTCCAGGATGCAGCCTGTTAAAGTGCTGTTTAGGGGCAGTGGAAACAGCCTAGAGGAACAGATGAACCCCCAACTGAAAGCTCAGTGAACCACCCAGGAGCTGCACTGATTTTTGGTTTAGGGGTGTTTCTCTCCCTGCACAGGTGAATATGGGGAGGTCAGACACTGAGAGCTGGACCTTTCCTCTTGGAAATGAGCACAGAGAGCTTCCCAGGGACTGCTCCTGTGCATGAAAGGTGGTTTGTGGTACTTTGTTTTCTGTAATCTCGTTTGTTTTGTAGCTTTTAGGCCTGTATGGACTGTAAGGACTTATGTCTTGGTAGTTTAGAGCCCTGAGCTGAAGGAGACCCTCTTCAGGACTGCCCAGAGGACCCCTCTGTGTACCCTGTAGAGATGAGACGAGTGGGTTGTGTTCCTGACATGGAGAATTGCTTCAAATCCTGCTCTGGGAGATGCTGGGACAGGCCTTTAGATTGAAGCAGTCCCTTAAACTTGGCACTGTTATGCTTTAGATAAGTCAAGTGACTTAAAAAAATACAGCAAAAAACAAGGAAGTAAAGCTTGTTATTTCCTTTGAGGTAGAAGATCTGGGTTGAGGGAGGCCCTGTTTAGTTTAGCGTTATTATCTGCTGCTCTCAGCTGCTGGCGGGGGATGAGGGTTTGTTTTGTTCTTGTTCAGAGCTGGCCTCTGGTTTATAACACACATGTACACAAACACACACACTGTTTAGAGACATCTGGGTGTAGTAAGAGCGGGAGATGCACAGTCAGGCCCTCCTGGCTGTGCAGAGCCTGCTGCTGTTGTCTGTGTGGTGTGTCCTGTGTCACCTCTGTCCCCATTGCCTTCTGCCGAGTCCTGCAGTCCCAGTGGCACCTGTGGGTCTGTGTGTGAGCCTGTGGCTGAGCTCCCCCGTCACTGCTTTGTGCATCAGCCTGCAGGCTGTTGGCACAGCCTGGGTGAAGGACAGCCTGATTTTGGGGTCTGGATCATGAGAAGCAAGCCCCGGTGATGTCCGTGTGTTCCTGAGACACGATGCAGCCTCCAGGACAGGCTCAGTGTTCTCTGTGCGTGCAACTTGAGGGTGAATAATCTTCACTTATATGGATATAAAATAACATGTCAGTACCCAAATGCAACCAGAGGATTATGGAATTGGGTGGGAGAGTGAGTCATAGGCACTAATTAAATCCCAAACCCCAAGTGTCGTGTCATTCCAACGTGTAGTACTAAACCAGCAAAATGCACACACAAAGGAGAACATCAGTACAACCACCACTGCTCTGAGTCCCTCTAGTCTTTGTGCTGGGTGATCTGGAAAAGACTGGATAGCATGCCTCCAGATACCCAGAAGAGGGGTGGAGAAGGGACTGGTTTTAGTTTGTTGATGTCTGTGGCGTGTAGGGTAAGAATTTGGTTGAAATCAAGTCAGTGGAGAGTTTGGTGACACTGTGGTGGTGACAGGGTGACAACACCCCAGGAATAAACTGCCCAAGAGCATGTGGAGAGTGTGAGCAGAGGGTGAAAGATGTGCTAGGAGTGACTGGGGAGCGAGAGGCCGAGTCAGGTGAAATCCTGTGCCAGGGTGACGTGGTGACACTTCCAGCGTGGCCTGTGTGGCTCAGAGAGCCTGGAGAGGGTGAAATGAGGCTGGGGAAAGCCTCCCTCTGTCCTCTCCTCCTGGCATACTCAACTTACCTCCTTTCAACTCCACCTGGGCAGGAATAGAATCTGCTTTATTATGCAGATTTTGTGTTAGTCATAAAGTTGTAAAACCACTGGAGAGAGGGAGGGAAGGTTGAAGGCCCTGAGTGCTCACCTTTGGGATGCTGCTTGGGGGAAGATGAGCATGAGGAAGGAGTTCAGTACCAGAGGTCCTGCTGGCGATCCTGCAGGGTCTGTTGGACTGCAGCGGGTCTGGTATCTTCTCTCTGGGAACACTGCAGTGCCCCTTGACCTGCAGGGTCAGAGGAGCAGCCAACCTCCTCCTGCCTACCAGAAACAGAGGGGTAGGAAATGCTCTCTGGCTGTGTCAGTGATTAATCCCTCACCAGACCACAGCAAGCTTGGGAGCAGCAGATCTAAGGTTCATTTCCAGACTGGCTTCGTGGCCACAGGGAGGGCCTTTTGTGACACCTGATGGTGCTGGAAAACCTCTACAAAGTGCTGCTTCCTCTGGGTAACCTGTTGTGCTGTACCCAAAATGGAATGAGAGGTGAACCTTCAGTCCCATCCTGGTGGGGTGACTTGCTCCTCTCTCTTACTACGAGATGTTGTGGTTTGAGGGTCTGTTCTGCACTTGGACACCCTAAGGTGCCCTTCCAGCATGGATTTGCTTCCTGGGGACAGGCTGCAGAGCTCCTGTGAGCAGAGCAGCTCTCTGACTGAGCTGTGTGAGCAGTGCCTGTGCTTGTGCTGCTGCTGTCAGTGAGTACTGTGCTGTCACACTGACCCACGTGTTCTTTAGTCAGGTTCTCAATTTTTTGCCTTGTTTGTTAATCACAGGTTTTCCCACCCTAGTAGCACCATTTTAAGACCATGACTTGAAGAACAGAGAAATTAATTTGCAAATTGCTGGTGTTTCTGGCTGTCTCCATCTGAAGGAAGTGGGAGCAGAGATAACATTCCAGGTTGAGCTCAGTAAATCATAGATTGTACCAGTGTTGTCTTTGCTTCCTTTGATATTTTTTATGACCCGGGCTATTACAGCCCTGCCTCTTACTGTGGCTTCTTAATTACACCTCAAACCACTTTAAAAACAAAAGGAGTTGTATTTTTCTTTAAAGGTGTTCATGCTGACACGCTGTGACTTTAAAGGTGTTGTAGATGCTTCATAAAGCAGAAAAAGCAATGTGCAGTGATCCTGATCCTTCCAATTCCTTGTCATGTATCACAGCAGAACACCTCACAGTGCTGCTCCCAGTTTGTGGGCACACTTGGTAATAAAAAGGAATAATGCTGGAACAGAAAACTTAATTTGGGGTGAAATATGCTGTCCTGAAAACAAATAGCTCAGCAGTGATGGAGAAGTGGCATCCAAAGGGGGAAAATGGGATTTGAGATGGTATGTTTTCAGCAGGTATGTGCAGCAATACCCTCCTGCTGGGCAGTGGAAGAGTGGAATAAAAGACAGCAGAAAGAATATATTGGTGCAGATGAATAGCCACAAAAATAGCCCTGGAATCCTACTGCCATCATAGCTGACTGGGGGAGCTGTAGGGAAAATCAAAGGCCCATATCAAAACTAACCAGCAGACCTGGGGGGTCACACCAGATCATCCCAGAGACGTGATCAGTACCTGACTGTGGCCCTTTGCTTGCCTTCCTGTTACTGCTGGTTTTGGGACAGTCTGGTGCTTTTTTAGGAGCTGCTGAGTGAGTCTCTCCAGACTCGTGGTGTGATGCCCAGTAACACCTCCCAGCAGTCCCAGGAAGGTTGGTTGGAGGTCTCTGCAGCTCAGCAGCTCCAGTTGCTCCAGGACAGGATCCCAGGGCACCTCGGTGCTCTCCCCTGTCCTACAAATGAGTCACTTGTCCACCTCCAGCCTGGGTTTACAGCTGGGGGAGCCAAGCCTGGGTTATTCCTTCACCCCTGTTGAAAGCTGGCCCAGAGAGCTGTGGGAGAACAGCACTGGCACGTGGAGTGCTTTTCCCTGATGTGCCTGCAGAGCTCTGTGAACGCTGGCTGAAGTAATTACAGATGATTGCATTGCTCAGCTTGGGCCAAAGTGTTTTCCTTGGCCTTTCTTCTTTGTGGTGACTCTGCTTTGTGAGTGACTCCAGAGCTGAGGTTTGCTGTAGCCATCCCTGCTAAAGATGCCCCAAAATGTTGGTGATTTAGGATCAAGAATTGCATCACAGTGTGGTTTGGGTTGGAAGGAGTGACTACTGTATATACACAACTAGGAAAAAACTCCTACTTTTGTTAAAAGACTATGTGTTAGTCCAGTTAGAGGTGTCAGAGGCGCAGGATGGGCTTCCTTGGGACAGCAGCAGAGAGCAAATGGTGCTGGTGTTGTGAGGGGATGGTGTCCAGTGATGGGGAACAGGCAGTGTCAGTGTCTCAGCTGGTTGTGGCCACGTCTGTGGGGAGAAATGAATTACTGTGTTCTAGTAAAGCTTTGGGAATGGTGAGCTGGAAACACCCCATGCAAGGGAGTCACTGTGATTTTCCTGTAACTGGCTCACAGCATCCTGGTTGTGGGGGGAACAAACAAACCTGAGTGAGCCTGCCCCTTGTACTTAGGAAGGTAAATGCTAAGGAAGTTCTTCTGGCTTGTGAGATAAAGCAAAACATGACATAATTCTTGGTGGATAAGGATCAGTGAGTATTGGAACTGTGCAGCTGAGGAGTGGCTCTGTGCCTGGCTCAGCAGAACACTTAATTTGAAGTGCCTGCCAGCACAGCCAGAGCTCAGAATGCCTCACCGGCCCTCCCTGGAGGCTGAACGTTCCCGGGGCTCTTTTGGGGACATCTGAACAGCACTTGGCTTGTCCCCTCAGCTGCAGGGCTGGGGCACAGTGGGCTCTCTGCACAAGAGTCTGGAGGGGGATGAGATGGAGCTAAAGCACAACAAACTGGGACCAGTTCCGTGGAAAACCACATGCACTGTTTGTCCAGCTCAGAAAAGAATTTCACCCCTGAAGAATAAAGTTTTTAGTGGCATCCACAGTGTTTATCAGCAGCTATGGTAATTCCAGGTATTGTTAATTTGTTTGTAGAAGGATGATGGAGAAAATTCAAAATGAAACACTGATTCCTTATTTAATTTTGAAAGTGGGAATTGATGATTTGACAGTTTCAAGGCTGATGATCTGACTGACTTAACTGAAAAGGGGAGCAATTCCTCCTCAAACCCAACAGCTTTTGGGTTATTCAGCACAGCCCTGGAACAAAATGAGGGATGTGATTGGAGACAAACCTTGAAACTGTTTGCAGAGGGAAGACACATCCATGGAGATGTTTTTGTAGCTGCTCTTGCCGAGCTCAGACGTGCAGCTGGGAGATCATCGTGCTGTGTCTCCTTTGCTCCTGTGCAAACAGCACTTGGTGTCTCTGGAGGTACCCTCAGCAGGATTTTAGAGGGAGCTTTGCCTAATTGCGTTTGGACGAGGCTGTTCCTGTTTGTTGGCATACCTGCTGTCTCTGGCAGGGGACCAGCAGAGCTGGGGAACACAGGAATGTGTTCTGGGAGCACTGGTGGCCTTTGGTCCTGCAGATCCTGTGAAGTCCAACCTCCTTTTCTCTGCGTGCACAGGGCAGAGTCCAGCCCTGCTCCTGGACTATGATTAACTCAGGTGAAGTGGTCTCTTGAGTTGGGGCTTCAAACACTGCCTGGCTCCAGCTGAACTTGCTTTATTTTGGCCCAGCATGGACAAAGCGTGGTGGGATTCTTGTGCTGTCCTGGGCAGGGCTGGGGGTTGGACTTGGGTCCTTGTGGGTCCCTTCCAACTCAGGATATTCTGTGATTCTCTGCAAACAGGGCCTGTCTGGCAGGCACAACACATGCCTGCAGGAATGCTGTGTTTGAGTTACCTGAGGGGGTGAAGATGTGGAGCAGGGCTGAGGAGGTGATGGTGATGGCACAGTTGTGGTAGTAGGAAGGGGGTTCTCAGGTGGTTCCCTTACCACCCTCAGCGTGCCATCCCAGAAGGAGCAGGTGTGTCCGTGTGTCCATGGAGGGTGAGGGGTGTCCATAGAGGATGAGATGTGTCCATGGAGGATGAGGAGTGTCTGGAGGATGAGGGGTGTCCATGGAGGATGAGGTTTGTGCTGTTCACACTACAGTTGCAGTGGCAGCACTTACAGGGCTTGGCTGATTTATGGGATCCCTGGTGAAAGGCACCTCTAGAGGAGCTTGTCACAACAGGGTGATGGAAGAAGCAACCCATTTGTCTGTGCTCTTCCTCACCATAACACACCATAACACCACTTAGTGCAAATTCCGTGGAACAGCAATGCTGTGGGTGACTGCAGGTCAGTGTTGCTGGGTGCAGGAGGATTCCAGACGTGCAATCCACGTGAATCCCTTCAACTGAGCCCAGTGCTATCTCCTTACCATGGAGCAGCTCAGGGGGATCACGTGCAGCCCTGGGCAGCTGCTCTTACCTAGTTTAGCAGTGCTTGCCTGGCTGTGAACAGCTCTGCATCCTGCTGAAATTACAGAAGGGCTGAAAACATAACTACCAGTGCTGGCAACGGGCCAGTGCCCTGACACAAACCTGCATGGAAAATTGCTTTGGCATCTGTATTGACTGGAGATAATTGGAACTTGCCAGTATTTTTTCAGCTTATCCTAAAACCTTTTAGCAAGAACAGCAGTCAGGCCAGCAGTGTGTAGCACGATAACCATGTTTCCCTGCTGTTGACACAGGCCTAAAATGCCAAAGAGGCACAAAAAATGTTTCCCCAGAGACTTGTGGCTGGTGCTGGCTCTGAGCTGATGGTGATCCCAACACTGACCGTGTGCTGCCTGCTCAACAGTGTTAATGTGTCTTAAGAACCAGCATATAAATATCTTTTTGTATCTTAGAATGAGAATGATATTAAAATACAGCTTCTGCTGGCTGGTATAGAAAGGAGTTGAATTTCCTTCAGAACTTCTAACTCACAGGCACTTGTGCAGGGGAAAACTGTCCTCTGAGCTGACACTCAGGCTTAGTTCTTGCTTTTGTCCCTTCTGGTGCTTGCAAATCTCTGGATTTATTCGCAGCTGAAGCCTGGACTGATCTCTTGCTTTTTGCTTTCCATGTGTTCACTGGAAAAGAGGCTCTACCAGTGAAGACCCGGGATGTTCCCAGTGCCTGGAATACTTTGCCTCTGAGCTCTGCCTGTGTGGGACCCACCCTTGCTGGCCCCATGTGGCACAAAGATCTGCCTTCACCCCAGGCAGCTCAGGCTCCTGCGCTGACCTTGGCAGGCTGGGAGTCACACAGATCCCGGGATGTCTGTTCCCTTGGAGCTGGCTGTTCCTGGCCTGCTCCTGCCTTCTCTGAGTATACCAGTAAATGGTCCTGTAATGTGCATCTGGCAGGGCTTCAGCATCGTTGCTCATCCATTTGTCTTTCATCTACTGCCTTTCAGCTTTGCCCAGATTTAGCAAAGTTGGGGGTTGGAATAAGGAGGGAGAAATTGGTTGTGGTCTGAGGCTCTGGAAGCTGAAGGTCCTTGAGGCTGAGGAGGTGGTGGTTTGTAGATCTGTAATGGGCAAGGAGGGAGGGTGACCCAGCTGTTAAGAAGTTAAAAGCCAAGGTGAGGGTATTCATTTCAGCCTTGTGCTGTGAGAGACATTCAGAGTTCAGAGGGTGCTGGGTGCTTGTCTGAGCAAAGCCTGGCTGTGGGCTGGGCAGTGACCAGGCAGGTGCTCCCACCTTTACCCTGCAACCCCTGGGATACATCCACCAGCTTTGGAGAACAACCCTCCTCTGCTGGCTGATGCTGCTGGTGGGGGAAGCAGAACTCTTAAATCCATTAGAAAGTCTTGGTTAGACAGTGCTGGCTGCAGTCCAGGTGCTTGACAGCTCTGTCCCTCCCTGGGCTGTGCTGGGCTGGCTGATACTGCTGAGGGAATGTTTCAGGCATCTGGTGGGTCCTGCTGCCCCTCTCCTGTCACACCTTGCTGGGAAACTTGAGCTGTGTTTGATGCCAGCTGCTTGACCCCAGCAGTGCTGCTCCTGAGGTCCCTGCAGGGGCACAGCTCCTTCTGAGCTGCTCTTTGGGCCTCTTTGCTCTTTGGGAGGTGAAGGATAGACCAAAGCTCCCAAATCATCTCCTGTGCACAGAAAACTTGACAGGAAATCTCTCCAGGTCTGGGCACGGAGTGCCAAGGACACCCCTGCCATTTCAGACCCTCAGGTACACTGGTTGTGGCACGAGCAGCCCATGAGCAGATGTACCTTCAGCTCTGCCCTTGGCCAGGCAGGCCCCAGCACTGCTGGAGGGAGCAGGATTCCTGCAGTGGCCCCACTGTGCTCTGGCATGTGGCTGTGCCTGCCCGTTCCTGTGAACGTGTGTGATGTGTGACAGCCTGAGTGCTGTGCCCTGCCCGTGCTCATTTGGAGGGCAGGCTGTGGGGGAAGGTTCTCAGTAACCTTCAAACTGACCTGTGTCCTGCCAGTGGACTTGGATCTTGGATTTCTGGAGCCATTTGTGTGTGAGGAGTGTCTCTACCCTCTTCCCTTCCCTCATCCTCCTGCAGTTTTACTCTTTGCAGCCCCGTTCTCTGCATGTCAGACTGGGAGTGCTGAAGCCAATTAGCAGTGGAAGGTGTAATAAAAGCAGAGAAATTCAAATTTGGGTGGTATTTTTCACACCTTCTGGTTTAAATGTGGAGTGACCACCTGGGGGGAGTTAGACATCCTTGATTCTGTTGTTCCTTTCTGGACTAAATCCTGGGTACCATCAAAAGCTGGGAAGGACTGTTGTGGTCTGCTTTAGCTGAGGCAGGTGGGCCAGGGGATGTTTGAGTTGTTTGAAAGTAAAACTCCCCAATGGATGTGGATCATCAGATTTTGCTTCTCTGCCTGCACAGTCCCTTTCTCTGGGTTGCTGTGTGGAAAGCTCTGTGTCCCTGATGGAATCAGCCCTTGTTTCTCGAGAGGGAGCTCTGCTGCTTTTCCCAGGGGCAAAATTGTCCTGCTTTAATGTGCAGCCAGAGGGAGTTTAATAATAAAGTAACCAAGTAGGTTCAGTGGTTGTGCACAGCTGGTGTGAGGTGTCCTCAGCTGAAGCTGCAGGAGTCAAAGGTGAGGGGGAGGAGGGCACGAGGGTGTAATTTTCCTGTGACTTGTAGAAGTGCAGATGTTGCAGGATCCTCTTGAATGTGGCTTTTCCTGATGTATTTGTGTCACTGCTGCATTTGGAAGATGCTCCAGGCCATGTGTCTGCGTTGATGTTTCACTCCTGTATCAGAAAGCATTAGTTTAATTTTTATTACTTTATTTATTTTTTATATTCTGAATATATATATATTTTATATTCTGAATGTCTCTCTCCTCTGAGCTCTCGGGATGCTTTAGCTGTGTTCTCCCTTGCACAGAATGTAGTTTTCTGTGCCAGTTGGCTTGTAAGCAAATACCATGATGTGCATATTCTAACAAGGGTGCTCTGGAGGTGACTTTGTTAATTAGCCCAGGATCCAGATAGAGGAAAAGGACCTGTGCTAATGAGGCATTAGCAGTTGGTCTGAAGAGGCACCACTCCCACCCAGCTGAAGCAAAGATTTAGGAGGAGGTTCTTGGGGAGCTCTTAGTGGAGCTGCTTTTTTTTTTTTTCCCCTAAAGTTTAATTGCTCTGTTTTTGCTGCTCAGCTCGTGTTTCCTTTTGCTGAGCACAGCACTGTAAACAGAGGTCCTGGATCCTGCAGGCCTGGCCAGGAGCTGGGAGAAGAGAACTTGAACCCCTGGAGAGGAGGGGGGGCTTCTCATGGGTCACTACTGATTTCTCATTTTTGGGGAAAAAGGCCTCCCAAAAAAGTCTTGTGATTACAAAAAAGTTTTGATGATGACTGAGCTGTAATAATTTGGAAAAAACCCTTTTTTTTTCTTAATGTTTTCTCTAGATTGTGTCTGAGGTTGATGGAAGTATTGTACAGAAATTGAAAAAAAGAATCTGAACCTGATCTCTCCAGTGATTTTGGAAAATGTAAAATGTTAAGACAGTAGGGATTGGGGAAGCTGTGTTGGTTATGGGTCCCTTATCTCTTACTGGCTCCACTGTGGGTTATAAGAGGGGGAATTAAAATCAGTAGTGCTGTGTTGCTTTTTTCAGCAGCCATCCTTTGGGCTAAAGATCCCCAGTGGGACGTGGGGATTTGTTCTTCCAAAAACGAGACAAATGTGGCTGGGGAGAACAATAAAGCTACTGCTGCGGGTTCAGGAGCTCTTAGAAACGACTTGTAATTTGAGATCCTCAACTTGCAGCAGCTCCGGGGAGAGAGTCGGGGTTATTTTGGGGTCTGAATGTGAGCAGTGTGGAGGGAGGCCCCGCAGGGCTCCGAGGGCTTGGAAGCAGCTGTGGGACGTTGTATCCCAGGGCCACGTCCCAGTTTTCTCCATGGAAATGTCCATTTTGCAGCCGGGGTGTAGTTCTTAAGACTTTTAGTTGAAGTCTGGATGCTTTATGCTTTTTTTCCTTCCCTCCCCTTTTTTTCCTCTCCTCCTTCTGTTGCATATTTTTGCAACATCTCTGGGGCTGCTCCTAAAAGTCAGTGGGGCTTCCTAGGAAATGCTGCTCTAGTTCCTGTGGCAAACTGTGGTGTATAAAACTGAGGGGGTTGCATGCCAAGAGGGGTTTCTGTTCAGCAGCTCTGGAGCCGACAGGTGTGTTGTTTGCATCTGCACCTCCTGTATTGTTTTGGCAGATGGGCTGTAATGTCAGAAGAGCCATTTGATAACAGAGAGGGTCACGCATTGATCACAGCAGTGTGATCTGGCCATTTGCTCTTCTTCAGTCTTTTCTTAGTGAAAATAAAGCCCAGTTTTAGTGAAAGCTTCAGTGGGCCTTCTGGCTGTGGTGGTTGGTTGGTTAACAGCTTGTAAGCACTGGTGGTTGCAAGAGTGGAGTCATCACGTGCAGCCTGTTTTAACGCTGAGTTTTACTCAGATTTAGTTTCTGTTTGTCATGTGTGACATGTCACATGGTGGAGGCAACTCCTGTAGGTGCTGAGTAACCCCCAGGTGCAAACATGTCTGGTGGAACTGTGTGTGGGGTTGGTCTGTTGGTTTCTGGCAGCTGGTGAAGAACGAGATTCACCGAAGGGCTCAGACTTTGACAAGGGAATTCTTTGGGGTGTGAGTTGCCTTTTGTGGTGTGCAACTGCTGCCCTCGTTGCTGTGGGACTTCTGAAGGCCACGGCAGCCCCGACACACAACTCACTAGTGAGCTGATGCTTTAGGAGTCCTGCAGCTTAACTGGAGTGTATGGTGCAGTGTGAGGTACCAGAGAGCAAATGAGGTGCTGTTGGGTGGTGGCACCAGCAGTGTCATCGTGCCTCCCTTTTTACCACCTTGCAGCACTTCTGGCTCCTTGGATCCCTGGGCCTCTTAGTCCTGATTCATTCCGATCTCTGGAGCCACGTGTGAAACTTTGATGCCTTTATTCCCCATCCTCAGTCACCTTCCTGTGTCTGCCAGAACCACAAATACCCTGTGTTTGGGTGCAGTGCTGACAGAGATGAAAGGCTTTCATCCTAAACAAGTCAGTTTATCCTGGGAGTCCTGGCTTTACTAATAGCAATGACCACAGAATGAATTGTGGCTTTTCATCCCTTGTTCTTCTGTCCTGTTTTAAGAGCACAAACATCAAACCACGTGTGGGAGATGTTTCTTCTGCTTCTTGCACAAATCAGCTTTGTAATGTAACTTGGATGCTTCAGAGTCAGGGAGCCTTTTAAGTTTAGGGCTGTGGTGGTTCAGTGGGTGATCTGTAGCTCTGATTTCTGTCCAAGGCAGCGTTGCTGTCCTTCAGCTTTCTTCTCATAATGGAGTTAATGGAGCAGTGTGTGGCAGGACAAGGAACCGGTGTAACTGTGTGTTTTTATGGAGGTGTTAAATGTTAACTTTGCTGCCATTGATTGAAGATTTACCCCCTTGGATCCCTTTTAGTTCCCAGAAATAACTGTCTGGGCAGAGCTGGAGGCTCTGGAGCCAAGCACATGCTGGAGCACTCCCACCATGGAGTGGTGGCAGCTGCTCAGTGCCCTCCCTCTCCTGACTGCTCCAAGGCAGGGATGGGGCTGGAAGCGAAGACCAAGAGATTTTTTTGTTAATGAACAGGGTGATTTTGTGTCTCCCACAGGTGGCTTTGCAATAGTGTTTCTGGTGAGGACGAGCAATGGGGTGAAGTGTGCCCTGAAGAGGATGTACGTCAATAACGAGTACGACCTGCAGGTCTGCAAGAGGGAAATCCAGATCATGGTGAGTCACTGGGCTGTGCTGGGACACCACACTGCAGTGGAGTGGTGGGAGAGCCTGGTCACCTTCTGCCTCTGATTTCTGTAACATCGCGTCACAAACTGCATTTTCTTAGCAAAACCTGACTCCTGGAGTTATGTGACTGGGAAAGTCTAGTATTGAATTATTTCAAGTGTAAGTAGTTCCAGTGGACAAGCAAAACCTGGTAGTAAAAAAACCCAGGGAGTTTCAGGAAAATGGGGGGAGAAAAAAAGCTCCCGTGTCAACCCTGTGGCCTAATGGGAAAAGGAAGAGCTGAAGAGGCAAGCATGGCTGGGGGTGCTGGAATTCAGTCTGCCAGTCTTTAATTGAGAGCTAAAGTCTGTTAGACCTCATCAGAAAAGGCTGATGGTTCTGATGTAGCTGTGTCTGAACTGCAATCAGTGCAGGAATGGCAGACCCCCATCCTGAGATAAATCTATATCACAGCAGCTTCTCCTCCTTTGGGGCAGGATGAGGGTTATCTCAGCATCAATGGGGTTGGGAGATTTAAACAGTGGTTTTGGGGTGGTTACTGTCAGGGCTTTCGAAATGGGAAAGTATCTGTAATGAGCTCTGGGATATTTCTCTAGATTATATATATACAGGACTTATATGATAGGGTAGCTGTTTTAAACTTAGCATCTCTGAACAAAGACAAAATGGAGATGATCCAAATAGATTTGCAGCCTGGTAAACATGGGAAGTGCCACTTCTGAAGTTGTATCCAAAGATATTGATGAACATTTAGAGCAGCTGCAGGTGGGGAAGGAAATATAAAATATATAAAATCCTCATTCTGTGAATTTACCACATAAGGTACAGGTTTGGGGTAGATGATCATATCAGAAACTCTTACCTGTGGCAATTCTGGGTGTAGCTTTTAATGAGGTTAATACCCTTAAAGTGAAGTGCTGGTGTTTGTGATAGCACAATGAAGCTTTGGGCATGGTTTGTCATCCCCATGACTCCGTGGGAAAAGTTGAGATCAGATCTCACATCAAAGGTTTTAGCTGTGCTCACAGAGCTTGTTTACTTGGGTTTTACTTGCTGGTGCTTTCTGTTGTCTCCTTGTCTTTGGTGCCTTTGGAATGTGTGGCTCGCCTGGAAGGTGAGGGTGAGGAGGACCTTTCTTACCCAGCAGGTCCTCTTGCTCCTGGACTGGATCCTAGGCACTCATCTTTGTCCTAAAGGGAAACAATTCCTTCTTTCCCAGCTTTTCTGCAATAAGGAATTATTTTAAACTTCAGTTTTTGCAGCCCTACAGTGTCAGAGCAGGATGTGCCCAGCAGAACCTTGATTTCTTTTACTGATGAAGCTGAGCATCAGACTGGGCTGTGTGTGAAGCTGGAATCCCAAAGAAATGACTTCTCCCTGCAGGTTTAGCATGTTGTCCCCATGGCAGAGGGGTGGAACTGGATGATGTTTAAGGTCCCTTCCAACCTAAACCAGGCTGTGATTCTATGAAAAGTCATTGATATGAGAACCTGTGCTTTAACCCACCAGGTTACTTAAAATAAGGCACTTTGAAAAGCAAGGTTAAGATTTATTTTGTTGGTTTAGTGGATTTTTATAGTGAAGATTCAGGATACTTTTTGTCAGCAGAAGAGTGGAAGGAGACAAGACAAGTAAGTACAACATGTCCTGCATGGCCACCACCACCATCTGCCCTGTGCAGAGGAGGAGCTCTGGGGGCTTGGCCTGGGAATGTGCCAAAATCTGACCAGTCCTGAACAGGTTAATGCACCAGGCTGGCTGTTTCTCTGCTGTTTGTCTCAAATCCTTCTGGAAGGAAAACAGGTAGAGACAGAGCTCAGGTTTGTTCAGGCTCTATGTTGTGATTAACCCAGAGTGACAGGAGCCTGTGCAGCGTGGAGGAACCAGAGCAGGAGGTTGCTGCCCTGCATGGCTGGCTCATGGCTGGAATTTCTGTGCCTTGCAGCGGGACCTGTCTGGCCACAAGAACATCGTCGGGTACATTGACTCCAGCATCAACTCTGTGAGCAGCGGGGATGTGTGGGAGGTGCTGATCCTCATGGACTTCTGTCGGGGTGAGTGTGGGCTTGGCGTGTTGGCCATGGGTGGGCTGCTCCTTCAGTGCCTGCAGGGAACTTGCACAGCATCTTCCTTTAAATAAAAAAAGCTGTTCTAGGCCTGGCCCTTTCTTGCCTGCCAGGAAGCTGTTCTGAACAAAGCAAAGCCAGAACTGGGGGTGGAGAAGTGGATTGACATGTGAGGCTGTGGGGACTCTGCTCGTGGGATTGGTACCACCTTTGCTCCTGCCCAGGGTAGGCCTGGATCCTTTCCATTGTGAAGGAGAACCCTAAAGTACATATTGCTGTTGTCTGTAGGCTGGTCCACACAAGAAGTGGCTCTTCTAAAGCTCCCAGACTGTGGAATGAAATTTTTCTTCTCTTTATGTTTCATTGCAAGCTTTGTTCCATTTCAGCCTGACTGAGGGTTGTTCTGGAAGAAGTGTGACATGGATAATGTGAACCAAAAAGCATTCCTCTGACCTTTTTGCTTGGCTGTCTGTAGCCAGACAGGCTCTTCCAGCCGTCCCAAAGCTTTGATCTTTGTGGCTGGGATGTGGTGCTTGGAACATGATGCGTGTGCTGGGCTCAGATGCCTCTCTCAGGAAGAGTGTTTAGCAAAAATAATGTTTTGGCCAGGTGACCTCAGAAGTCTGTGGCTGGTTTGGATGGTGGCAGTCAATGCAAATAAGTATTTTTGGGCCTGTCTGGCTTTTGACTGAAGCTGAGTGCATTGCAGCAAGGGCATCTAGATGTTAAAATGCCTTTAAACATGAACAGTGCAGGTTTCTGTTCTGCCACGTCCTCTTCGCTGCTTTGGGTCATGCAGGAATCTTGAGTGCCTTGCACTGGGTTTGTTTGGTGGTGAAAGGAAGATCCTGCTGTGTAGTTTGGCTGAAGGAATCATTCAGTAAGCTCTTTGTAAGCTCAGACCTAACTCTCCCAAGGAATAGTGTGGTCAGTGGGCCTGGCAGTGCTGAGGGATCCCTGCCCAGCTCCATGTGCAGAGCCCACATGGGGGGAACTGCAAACTGAGCGACTCACAGGCACTTCCTCCAGCTGCATTGGCCAAGTTTGGGGCTGATAAGTAAAATCCATCTTTCTAAGGAGTTTCCTTCCATCTGAAAGGAGGAGAGCTGCAAGATGGCATTTCTGACGTGGTTTGCTCTTGCCAGATGCTCTGCTGAGCACAGGCCTGCCTCTGTCTGCAGCACTCAGACTGGAATGGTTGTTACACATGGATTTTCCTTTTGTGGCAAACGGTTTCCAAACCAAATCAGTGTCTTTGTGTGCAGAACCACGCTCATTTTGAGTGTAAAATGTTCACAGCTGTACTATTTATTAAACTGAGTTTTTCTTTCCTACCATGGAAGTTTTCTGACACTTGTGAGGTGGGGTGATACAGTTCTGCTTGGCCAAAGCCTCAGAAGGGAGTTTGTCTATATGGGGCATTCTGAGAGGGAAAGAACCTCTGGATTGTTTTGGATAGGCCTTGACAGCAACAAAACCTCAAAGTTGAGGCCAATTCAGGACTCGTTCATGAAAACTTGGTTTTGTTTGTCTGGAGTTTCCTTTGTTACAGATGGATTTTTAATTTCTTTGCCAGTTGACAACTTCAGCCAAGCCACTGAGTGTGTGGGTTTTCTGAGTGTCTGTCTCCCTCCCTCCTCTTGCTTACATGTGGCAAGCTAATCTGTGGACTGTGGGTGCCCCAGATTCAACCTTTTATTCCTCTAGTTGGACAAAATAAGTCTTACTCGGAAGAAAAAAAGAAAATTATGTGGCTTAGTCAGAATAACTTGAGTGCTGACACAGCCAGGGGAAGGTGGGCTGTGGGAGCTGGTGTGCTGCTCTGGAAGCTCTACCTGGAGCTCAGGTGAGCTGTAACACCTGCCCAGGTGAGCTGTAACGCCTGCCCAAGTTATGCAAACCCTGGGATTTAGGGGAGGAGATGAGAACAAAACAAGCTGAGTAAGCAGACTGCAAAAAGCCTCTGGGGAAGGTTTGTTGTGAGCTTAATTTGAACTCCTGAGCTCCTCACGTGCCACCTGCAGAGCCCCAGTGTGGGGAGCAGAGCAGGACAAGGGTGTCTGGGGCACTGGGGCTCACCCTGTGTGGTGTTTGATGGGAGCTCACCCTGTGTGATGTTTGATGGGAGCTCACCCTGTGTGCCTGTTTGATGGGAGCTCACCCTGTGTGCCTGTTTGATGGGAGCTCACCCTGTGTGCCTGTTTGATGGGAGCTCACCCTGTGTGCCTGTTTGATGGGAGCTCACCCTGTGTGCCTGTTTGTCCCAGCTCACCCTGTGTGCTGTTTGTGCAGGAGGGCAGGTGGTGAACCTGATGAACCAGCGCCTGCAGACCGGCTTCTCCGAGAACGAGGTCCTGCAGATCTTCTGCGACACCTGCGAGGCCGTGGCCAGGCTGCACCAGTGCAAGACCCCCATCATCCACAGGGACCTGAAGGTGAACTCTGTGCTCCAGGGGCCAGCAGGGAGTGTCGGAATAACCTGGGATGTGGGGGCAGTTTGGGATATAAGGAAGATGTTAAGCCCTTAGAGAGTGTCCAAAGGAGGCAGCGAGGATGGGGAAGGGCCTTGATTGGAAGCCGTGTGAGGACACTGAGGGCACTTGGTGTGTTCAGCTGGAGAAGAGGAGACTGAGGGGAGACCTCACTGCAGTTCCAACTGCCTGGGCAGGGGCAGAGGAGGGGCAGGGACTGAGCTCTGCTCTGGGGGGACCAGGGACAGCACCCAGAGAGTGGCTGGAGCTGGGTCAGGGCAGGGTCAGGTTGGATCTCAGGACAAGGTTCTTCCCCCAGAGGCTGGTTGGGCACTGCCCAGGCTCTCCAGAGCAGTGGGTACAGCCCCAAGGCTGCCAGAGCTCCAGGAGGGTTTGGCTGATCCTCTGGGACACAGGGGGTGACTCTTGGGGATGGGCCTGTGCAGGGCTGAGGGTTGGACTGGATGATCCTTGTGGGTCTCTTCCAACTCAGCACATTCTGTGATTCTGTGATCCTCACTGTCTGCCTGCTGCCTACGCCAGTGCCAGTGCTGTGCTTCCCTCGTTAGTAATGAGGAAAAGTGGGCATGAATACACCTCTCTATTGGAAGATAAAAAAAGAAATGAGCCTCTCATTGCTGCTCACCATATGTTTACCATCTATAGATCTCTTTAAACACAAATGTTCGTGAATAATTCTGGTTTGCACACGTGCCAGAGTGTACTTGATGAATTATTCACAGTGACTTTCTACCCCCTGAAACACCCTGGATGATTTAAGGTTGCTCACAAAAAAATATGCTATGAGGTTGTTACCTGGACCCACATTAAAAGGAGGTGTTGGCCGTGGGGCAGGAGTTATTAGGAGCTTTTGGAACTGGCCTCTAGAGCTCTGACCATGAAAGTGTGTTGTAAAACTGTGCATGCTTAGCTGGGAACAGGGCTGGGCCTGCAAGGAGAGCTTGGGAAAAATCCCATGCCTGTAATCAAGCAAACAAAAAGATGTTCCCTTTCCTCTCTACAAGCTCGTAAAATGCCGGAATAAAATATTCAGCCAAGAAGGAAGGAGGCTGCTGAGCAGATTTGAAATTCAGATGTGCTTTGTGGGGCAGGTTCTATTTTCAGAGCCCTCACAGATGTTTGTTTGTACCGCGTTGTTTTGTGGGAGCCAGAGATGCCCCGTGTGCCAAGGAGAGCCAGGTGGGGCAGGGGCAGGAATCCTCGGGGTCTGGGGTGGGTTGGCACGTTTGAAGTGGCAGGGACACCACTGCTCAGTTGGTTTGGACAGAGAAATAACTCCTGTGAGCGTTTTCCAGAGGGAAACAGGTGGTGTATCAGTTTGAGGCCTGGATTTAGAGCTGGTAAAGTCTGTGGACATCTTGCAGAAGTTTGTATAGGCCAGGAAAACTGGGATGAGAGGATGAGGAACAGGAACCTCTCCAGCTGACATCAACCCCTGCCGTTACCTTTTTGGTGAATCCCTGGGGTTTTTCCCAAAGAACAAACTCATTATGTGGCCTGGGAATGAATCTGGGACATCTGTGCTGGGTTAGTGAGTTGAGTGTTACTTTCTGCCCTGAGTTGCAGTTGAAATGGGCTGTTGGGGTCTGATAGCCAGCTCCCACTGCCTAGATCGGGGAGATTTTGCAAGGCCTGGCTCTTGGTAGGCTGTGCCCAGAGTCAGAGTTGGCTCTGCTCTGCTTGGAATCATTTTCTGGTTGAATTGTGTATTATTTCTGTTGTGGAGACCTCTGGGGATCTAAGCACGAATGCACAATTAATGATTTATATATATTTTGACTTTATTTGAGTTAAAACTGTCAAGGGGGAGTTGCAAAGCCAAGAGAAACTAAGGGCCAAAGAAGATCTGTACAGGCTCTGGGTGTAAGGAGGGCGTCCATCCTTAGGTGTTTTCTTGGGGTGAACATAACCCTGCTGAAGAGGGGACAGATGTTGATTTTGGAGGCAGCTGCCTGGGGGTTGGAGGCCTTTGCAGCTCTTTGATGTGTCTCTGGTGCTGGAGGTTCCTGCCAGCAGCAGGGGTCCTGTGAATGAGCTCTCAACCCTTTCAGACAAGCGCAGCTGGAGGAGTCTCAGTGGCCTGTGGCTCTGGTTTTGAATTAACCCAACAGGCTTTGCCTGAAGCAGAACCACCTCCTGTTGGCACAGTCCCCCCTGGTGGGAAGTGACCGAGGGACAACAGCACCTTTCCCCAGAGTTTTGTAGGCAAAAGGGGCCATCTCACTGCGAGTGAGGGCCATGAGATGATCCCGTGTCACCCCTGTGTGTTAAGGTTTTCCTACCTGGTCTGAGTGACTCAGGTGCTGTGCCAGCTGCATGCTGTGCAGTTCAGGCTGGGATGTTTCATTACTTCTGCTTTGGTTACCACAAAACCAGGTGTATATTGATGCAGCTTTTTCCCTAAAATGCAGAAGCCTCTTGTGTGCTGCTGGTGCCCCAGTCCAGACCCCTCTGAGGAGGATTCACTGGCAGTATAATCTTTACTGGTTCTTGCAGGGACTTTCCTCACCCTTAGGGTTCATGGGCCGCTGCTGCTGCAGGGCAGTCCTAAAAAGTTTATTTTTGTTCTCCTTTCTGGGGTAAGATCAATTCCTGTATCTTTAGTTTAGGCCTTTTGACAGTGCAGAACAAATGGCCAAACCTTATGGCAATCTGTTATATCACTCTGCTGCTGTGTTGGAATCTCTGTAAGAAACTAGACCTGTCAGACCCCAGAGGAGCAGGGTTTAGTGAGGTGGAGGAAGGGCAAAATCTGCCTAGGGCTGGTGATTTACACAACTACCCCGTACCTGGGGCAGTTGTTTGCATGGCTTGTTTTATATTTTACCTCGTCTTTCCAGTCTCACATCTCATAACTCCTGTTGTTCAGAGCACCAGCTTAGAACCAGCTTGGATTTCTGCAGGGAGAGGTCTCCCATTTCTACCTGTGGTGCTTCCGGTGGTCTGAACCCCCCTGGTTCCAGGAGCAGGTGACTGGATGGCAGATGAGCAGATGATTTCCCTTGTAGCAGCTACACAGCAGGATGCACCAAAAACTGTGTCGGGCAACCCGGAGGATGCTGTTGATGCAAACCTCTTTCTCCTTTCCTTCCCCTACTTTTTGCAATGCCCAGGGGGTTGTGCTCTCAGGATAAGGATTTAGTTTCACCTGCTTTCCTCTTAGCCCTTGTGTGGTGTGATCAGACAGTCCCACTGTGCTGCTGTCACCTCTCTGCCTTCCATCACTGTTTGGAATGCCAAGTCTTGCCCTGATGCCACAAACAAGCCTGGGATTTGTTTGGCTGGATCTGTTGAGTGTGATATGTAGAATTGTTCAGTCCTGTAATGGTAAAACCCTCCTGTTGGCCATGTTTGGAGTGTTCCTGTGCCAAAATCAGTTGGTGCTCTAAGGTGCCACGTGGCTTTCGCTCCGTGCCAGGAAATGCTCCATGAGCTGTCAGAGGGGAACAGTGAGCGGTGCCAGGGGAGAAAGGGCAGCTGAAACATCTCTGAAGAGATCTGAAGGTGCTGGAAAGCAGTTAGGAAGTGTGCCCTGGTCATGCATCCCTCCCAAATCACCACCTGAGCTTAGGAATACTCGCCTTAAAGCCCTTGCTCTCAGGAGAGGGTAATGGGTGTTGAATTCACTACTTAAAGCCCCAGTCCTTATCCCTTCCCAGCATGTCTGTGCAGGGGGTTTTATACTTTAGTTCTGTTTTAGCAAAGAAGCATTTAGTTTGGAAAGACTGAAGCTACACTCTGTAACCTACAAAACTTAAAGCAACTCATTGTTTCCCTTAAAGGCTTTTGTTTGGGGTCTAAGTCTGACTTTGTGTGGAAGGTTGCAGCCAGAGTTGTAAATGCTCAGCAGTACTGGGAGCTGGAGTGCAGCTTTTTGGGAGTTTGACCAGAAGAAGACACCTCCATACTCCTTTTAAAGACACTTTTCTCTGGCCTGGCAGGCAGTAGCAGTGATTCAAGAGCTTTATTTTGCTGTATTTTTTTCCTTTTGCTGGCAGTTACTGATCAAACCTGGTTGCTGGATAGTCCAGTGCTGACGTTTAACAAACCTTGCAGGATGTTTCAGTGAAAAATCACCTCAGACTTCTCAACCAGATAAAGAGGAAGGACTCTTCTGGCAATGCTTGAGGAGTATTTGCAGCGAAGAGGGAATAACAATCAGTGTGGATGTGCTGGGGAGAACATCTGTGTGCAGTGCTTTATTCAAAGCAGATGGATGGCAGGGGGAGAAGGGGGATGTTTAACCCTTGGTTCCAAGCCAGCCTTCTCCCCCTCAGCTGCTCTAATTTGGCTGCGTTTTCTGATGCTTAAAATGCTGACTCCTCCTTTTTCTTTCCTTCTTGTGAGGCTCATCCTTGATGGGGAGCTCCACTTCCAAAGGGTTTTGTTAGCAAACGCTTATGTGGGGTTTTTTCTGAACTGTGTGAGCAGTGTGTCTTATCTCGCTGTTGTATCTGAGCATTTGACACTGATTGAAGATAAAGACATGAAAAATTGTGTGTTCCCTCGAGAGAACATGCTGTTAATGCCTCTGTACAGATGAGGAGTGGGAGCACAGGGCTGCTCTGCCGAAGCAGAGATCTGAACCCAGGGTTTTACACATTTTAAGTCTGTGTTGAAACATTCAGGCAATTTGCTAGGTTTTTGTTATTGCATGATTAAGTGTGAGTATTGAGGGGAAGGCAGTGTTTCTGCTGATTTTATTTATTTTTTCAGCTGTCCCAGGTGTTTGTTTCAGTAGTTCTTTCAGTTGCCTGATTCAAGGTACCATATAATATTTGAAGGGAAAGGGATCATCTCAGCAGCCTGGAGGAACCTTGGCTGTTCCAGCCCCTGTTCAGGGACTGTGGGGTACCCAACACCTTCTGAGAAGGGGCACCTAAAGTGTGAGCATTTTGGAACGAGACCCTCAGGGACAGGGGGAGTGCAGGCAAAGGCCTGGAGATGTGTTTGAATTTCATACAGTACAGAAGTGTGTGTGCTGTCATGTGTTTGCCTCCTCTCTGTCCCGTGGACAGCCCTTTGCACAGCTGGGGACAGCTGGATTTACTGTCCCCCGTTCAGATGCCAGAGCAGGGGCACAGCAGCACACGGACACTGAGCACCAGAGATGCCAGGCCACTGTTCTTGTCCTGGTAGTCCTGGCAGAGGCAGAAGTGTGCTTGCAGGAGGAGAAGGGAGGGGTGGCAGGATGGAAGGCAGTGTTACAACTGTGCTTCCATCATTTGACTTCTATTTTAGGGGCTGTGACAGAGGCTCGATGCCTGTTTGCTTTGCTGTCGTGTTACGCCTTCATGTCAGATGTGTCTGAGATGTCTTCAGGCACTGAAAACCTTGGCTTGTGGAAAAAAAACCTGGAATATTTTTTGTGTCTGAGTGACTCTGTCTGTGACACTTGTAGGTTGAAAACATCCTGCTGCACGACCGTGGCCACTATGTCCTGTGTGACTTCGGGAGTGCCACCAACAAATTCCAGAACCCCCAGACGGAGGGGGTGAACGCGGTCGAGGAGGAGATCAAAAAGTAAGTGTGCTTTGCCTTTTCAGCTCGGGCCTAGTTTGTGTTTGAAGGGTAATTTTGTCTTGTGCTGGGATTAATTCTGCTCAGGCCTGCTGCAGCAGCTTGGCTGTGCTGCATGGCAGTGTGTGCTGCAGGTAAATGAGTGCCCGGGGGAAGGTGGAACAGTAAATTGAGTTTGATGTAATTGCTTTGGAGCTGAAGGACTGAGCGTGTAATGCAGAGGAGCTGCCCCACCTTGCAGGCAGTGACCTGTTCTGTTCTGTGTGGGGTCACTCTGTCTCTGTCCTTTATCTCTCTTGGTTCCTTTGAGCTACCAGGCAGGGATGACACAATCCCTGTCCTTCCCGAGCAGTGACTCAGGGCCCCATCTCGGCTCTGCATGGGAAGTGTCAAGCCCTGGAGGGCTTTAATCCATCTCCTTCTCCTGTCCCATCCACAGCCAGCTGTTCTGGCAGCATCTGGTGCTCCTGGGTGCTTCTGCAAAGGGGACTTCCCTTGCAATTCAGCAGGACCTGGATCAGGGATGGAGCATACTCCTGGTCCTTGGTCTTGCTTTAGTTTTAACAACATCACTGCTGCAAACTTGCCACCTCTGTCAGTACAACATCCTGGCTGGTTAGAGATGTGTGCAGAGCCTCCTTTTCGTTAGAATGCAGCTACACCTGCTTGGATTTCCTAGACTTGTTTGTTTGGAGTCATCAGAGCTCTCCTAATCCAGTGTTGCAGTCCCTTTGGAATGCCCTGTCTGTACCCTTAAGCCTGCAAAACCTCTGCCTTTAGTGATGCTTTCCTGTGATCAAGGTAAGCAGCAGGCAAAGTGCCACAGCAGAAATTACAGACCTGCTGATAGGAAAGCTCATCAGGAGAGTCTCTTAAACTCTGGTGCAGTTTCCAGCTGTACTGTTTGTGGGGATCTGTTCAAATGAGGCAGATTCCAGCTCTGGTTTGAGGTACACAATGGCCCTTCCCTTGCTTACAGTGGCTCTGAGCAGGAGTCCTGGTGTGAAATCTGGTTTTTAGGAGCCACATATCCAGTTACAATCTGTGATACAGTTGGCCACAGCCCTGCAGTGAGGACACTGCAGAGGACAGTTGATTACTGACCTTGTTAATACTTTGCATCCTTGAATATTTCTGTTGTAGTTCTTAAAATGACTGTGCATTTTCATGAGTGAATTCCTTGTTTTAGAATGGATTGTGGTTACTGTTTTGGCTTTCCAGGGCAGTTTGCAGGGGTGTTTTATTGTTAGAGGTAGAGGTAGTGTTTGAGGTATGTAGCACATGATGCTGTTAAAGATTTTTTTAAGTAGATATCTTTAGTATCTTTTTCCCTAAAATGAATAGGGAAAGAGAGAATTTGGATGTATTTGGAACTGTGACACAGTGAAAATGCCTCTGATACCCCTTTTGAGCTCCCTGATGGATGTTTCTCTGCAGGTACACTACGTTATCCTACAGAGCACCAGAGATGGTCAACCTGTACAGTGGCAAACTAATCACCACAAAAGCAGACATATGGGTATGTATGGAAACCACTGACACCCCCAGCCAGGCTGCAGCTGCTTCACTGCCATGAGGGCAGGGAAACTGGGCTAACCTGCTTTCCTGAAGAACCTGGGCATTTCTGAATGAAGAGTTCCTCTGCTGATATGTCTGATGAGTTCCTGCTGAGCAGGGGGGCTGCTGGATGAGATGTGTGTGCTCCTCTCGTGTGGTTTGAATTTATGTATGAAGCTCCAGGATTGAACAGGGCAAACCTGATTTCATATCTGAAGAGTTAAAGCAGAAAATTTGAAATATTTTAGTTTCTTGTGCCTGAGTTGGGGTGTAGGCATGTGAGACAGAAGTTACTGTTCAGAACTGAATAGAAACCCGAGCAAATGGACCTGCTCCCCGCAGCAGTAGTGGGTGATCCTGTGTAACACGGGGCTGAATTGGCAAACTGGCCAAAGGCCAAACTCCTGCACTGCTGTTCCTGCTGATCAGGGCAATCCTGCCATGCTCTTCATGGTGAGAGCAGAATCCAGCTGGAGTGGAATCCATTCCTGGCTAACCTGATCCAGGGTGGAAGGCTTCCCTTCGGATGGGACAGTGGTGGAAAAGAGTCTGTGCTGTTTGGAGCATAGAGGCAGTTCAGCAGATGTGTTTGCAAGTGTTTAAAGTGGTAACTGGGAGTGTGTTTGTGTGGTTTCTGGAGCCCTGAGCTAGGAAGTAACACAGCAGAAGCAGAAAAAGGGTTTTGATGTACAATAGCTGTGCATGTACAAGAGGGAAAATTGCTGGTGTGACACCTGCTGGGAAGAGTCCCCTGCTCTCAGGGAGCTCAGCTGGAGCTGGGAGCAGCAGCTCCTGTGGGAGCACATTTCAGCAGGAGTCTGTGGGATCAGGCACAGCACTGGGTGGGAGCAGAGAGGGAAGGTCCAGCTGTGAAAGAACAGTCAGGGCCTCAGAGGCAGCCAGAGGAGAGCCAGGATTTGCACTCCTTCCTCTGATAATGGGAAAGGTGGAGATCCAGGGGCTCTGCTCTTCCTGGCATGGCAGGAATTCTGTTCCTGTGACCCTTGGAGTGTCCAGACCAGTGTGTGTGTTGGTGGGCATAGGGAGCCTCAGCTTCCAGTCCTGTTCCAGTGCTTGTCCTGCTGCAAACCTCCCTTCCCTTCAAACCTGCTGAGGTGATTGTAAACCAGAGAGCAGTTTAA
The DNA here is from genome assembly GCF_009829145.1 of Chiroxiphia lanceolata. NCBI lineage: Eukaryota > Metazoa > Chordata > Aves > Passeriformes > Pipridae > Chiroxiphia > Chiroxiphia lanceolata. The sequence continues at coordinate 524,609 of NC_045664.1, forward strand.
TTGAGAAATCCTGTGACAAAGGAGATGAGCTGATGATGAGTAGCTTAGGATTAGGAAATGTTTCCTGTTCTCCCCTCTGAGGTGGTGGGAGTGTTTCATAATTAGCCCTTTGTGCAGAAATTGTGTTTTCTTTTGCAATAGGTGGTGGTTCTTGCTGCCAAAAGCAGCACGGCAGTGGAGGCAAGGGTGGTACAGCCTGGCAGGCTGCAGAATGAGCTGTATTTCCCTGGCATTTATTTAGAACAGCTGAAAGGTTGTTTGAACTTAAGCTTGGAAACAGTTTGGGCTTCTCTTTGTCAGAATAAATGTATTAATGATGATGGTTGCCATTTATTTGTGCTGTTCCTTTGCTTTTTTCTCTCGGTGTGTGGCAGAAAGAGGCTTTGCCTGTTCAAAGACATGAAGGGCTGTGCTCTGCGGAGCCGTGCGGGGTTGATGATATACAGTCCCCCAGAGCAGTGTCTCCCTAACAGGGGAGAGCTGAGCTCTCCATGGCTGTGTCCTGCCCTGTACCCGTGTTCAGGTCCATCCCAGGGGTGCTGGGTGCAAGCCTGACATCACACAGGACCTGGATACCCAGGCTGGAGCCCCCTCCCTGTCTGTGCCGTGGTGTTTGAGCTGTGCTTGGCCGTTTGCTCAGTCCCTGCTCTGTTCTCTCTCCCCAGGCCCTTGGCTGTTTGCTGTACAAGCTGTGCTACTTCACCCTGCCCTTTGGGGAGAGCCAGGTGGCCATTTGTGACGGCACCTTCACCATCCCGGACAACTCGCGGCACTCGCAGGACATGCACTGCCTCATCCGTGAGTGTCTGACAGGGCCAGGCAGCTCCCACGGGGCCAACACCCAGCACAGGTGTTCTGTTCTCATGTTCTCTGCTCCCACAGGAAAACCAGCAGTTCTCCTCTCCTTTTAGGAGACTTGCTTGCCCAGGGGTTGGTTAAAGTGATCTTTTAGAAGCTTAGGAGATCACTCTTGGAGGGCCAGCTGTGACAAAGGGGTTTCTGTTTGGCCGGGCTGGGGTGAGCTCTGGGGAAGGGCAGGAACACAGACAACCGTTTGGTTTGAGTCCTACAGGAACTTGCACAATAAGCCTATTTATGCAGAAACGTATTTCTCCAGTAATAAATCTGTTTGGATAAGGAACTGAAAAGAACCACAGTGACTTAGACTAGTGATAAGAATTCATCTTCTGTGAACTGGGAAGCAGAACTGAAATGATTTATAAATAACCCACTGACTAGAGTGATTGTGTAATTAAGCGTACAATGCACTACTCTTGGCAAAGCTGGGGCAGCTCTCTTGTTTCCAGCACAGCATTTGATTTTTTCTCTTCCTAGCCACAATCTTGACTCACACAGAGTTGGATGTGTTTGCAGAGCAGCCTGGTATTTTCTTTGCTCATGTGGGGTATCTGTGCAGTGGTGTCTGTGGCTGCCTTGTCCTCCTGCCCCCCTGACACACCGGGGCTGGATCAAGCTCTTCTCCTGTGGGTTTACTGGGAAGTACAAAGTCAAACCCAGTTGCTATTCCCTGAGCAGGCAGCATTTCCCCTCCTTGCCCTGGAGGCAGATTGGCCATAGCTGTGTTGGCTGTCTGTCCTGCTCTGTTCCCAGCTGAGCCCACGAGCAGCTCAGCCCTGCTGAGCCCTGACCTGACCGGGTGCTCTGAAGGAGGCAGAGCACCCTGTTAGCCCTGCTTGTACCAAGTGGACAGTCATGGAATGGTTTGGGTTGAAAGGGACCTTAAAACCATCCAGTCCCACCCCCTGGCACAGGCAGGGACACCTTCCACTGTCCCGGGTTGCTCCAAGCCCTGTCCAGCCTGGCCTTGGACACTCCCAGGGATGGGGCAGCCACAGCTCCTCTGGGATCCTGCGCCAGGGCCTCCCCACCCCAATCCCGAGAAATTCCTTCATTCTGTGCAGTCTGAGGAGCTGCCACAGCTGGCTCATGTGCATCTGTCTGCTCTGTTTCTGATGTCACATCTCTGCCTCTTCCAGGGTATATGCTTGAGCCAGACCCTGATAAGAGACCTGACATTTATCAGGTCTCCTACTTTGCATTCAGACTGGCAAAGAAGGAGTGCCCAGTGCAGAACGTCCAGGTGAGCAGAGGGGGGGACTGAGGGAGGCCTCTGTGGGAGGAGACTGGGGGGCAGCTGCTCAATGCTGAACATTTTGCTGTATTCTGTAGGTTGTTCCCCAGTTCTGTAATTAGGAGAGTAGGTTTTTTTGTGTTTCTAATTATCAGTGCTGTTTGATTTAGATTTTTGGGAGGATGAGGGCAGGAATCAGGGTTTTTCATATGTTACTTATTCCTGTTTGTCCCTGATTTACCTTCTCACCCAGTCACCAAGTGTGAGGCCAACCAAGAGATCTTGTGCATGTCAACATGGAAAATTAGGCCATGCTTGGGAAACCAATTTGATTTCCAGGCACACGCATCACAGCTTGTGTAGTTTGGGTGCAGTTGGGTTTAAACACAGCAGTTTGGGGGCTGTTGGCTGGCTGGAACTTGTATTTCAATTGCATCAGTCCTTGCACAGCCATCTGCCCCTTCTCAGTTTGTTCTTAGAGGCTTAACTGAAAAATAGAGTTGACAGTTATTTTCTTATGGTGGTGTGGACACCTGTGACAGACATTTTATTTTGTTGTTTCCAGGTAAATAGAAACCTACTTTTTTCTCCCCATGTTCAGGTGGTTATTTATGGTCTTTATGAATAAGAGATGGTTTTGGTACTATTATGCCTGTGTTTTATAGCATTATTAATAAATATTGTTGCTGTTGTCCCCCAGGTTTCCTTTTAAAAACGCCCAGGTTGTGCTATGAACCTTTGTGTTTGTGTTCCCTGCGTAGTAAATGGTCAAAAAGCTGAGCCTTTTCTTTTCCCCCTTGTAAAGACTCTCTAAATCTACTGTCTCCCCATGACATGAACTTTGAGGAGTTTGTCATGTGTCCAGCATGAGGAAAAATTGCTTTGGGGATCCCCAGATCTCCCTGTTTTATTATGATACTTTTGCAAATTATTTCTGACTCTGTTTTCTGCCCTCACAATACCAAATTGGGTGTTTTTGGGATCTGCAGAACTCTCCAATCCCTGCTAAACTCCCAGACCCGGTTAAAGCAAGTGAAGCTGCTGCAAAGAAGAGTCAGCCCAAGGCCAGGTACCCCCTGCTTTGTGCTCCCCTCTCTGTTGTGCCTGTTGTGTCTCTCTGTTGATCAGCAGGGGTGTGTTTGCTGCTTCCCTGGGGACAAACACCGCGTTCCTGAGAGCAGGAACGACCCCGGGCTCTCTGATCTGAGGGCAGCAGATGCAGACAAGGGGGGGTTTGTCTGCAGGGAGTGGGATTTGGGGGATGTTCAGCAGGACTCAGCAGCTCTCTGTGCCCCAGGCACTGCTCCACAGCAGCTCCCGGAGCTCCTGCACCTGGATGGATCCAGCGTGCCATCCTTCCAGAGGCATGGAAATACCTGAGAGCGCTTGGAGCTCCTGCATCTGGATGGATCCAGCATGCCATCCTTCCAGAGGCACGGGAATACCTGAGAGCAGAGTCAGGGCAGAGACTGCAGCGGGCCTGGAATGGCCCCAGAGAACACAGATCTGCTGAGAGACTCAGCAGGGACTGTGGCTGAGTCTGACCCTCGACAGACCATAACCTGAGCCAGGAGTTACTGCACGAAATGATTGGGATTTCTGCAAGAGTCCTGTAATTGCTTTGGGGGAAAACACAAAAGCCCAATTGCTTCCATCTGAAGCGCCCAGTTAGTGGGGAAACCGCTGTACCTTGTGGGTTTTATCCTCTCCTGCTGCTGCTTGCTCTGCTTGTGGTTCTGTGATTGAGGCTTGTAAATTGTGTTGGACAAAGCTCGGGTGTGATTTTGGTCCAGAGTGAGCAGAGCACAGTGGGCACTCCAAACCCAGCTGCTCTCCTCAGACTCTGAAATGGGATGTCTCCCATCTGCCAGTCCCAGCACGGTGTGTTTGGGTTCATAACTGAGTGCAGTTACTCTCACTTTGGTCAGGTCAGTTAGGTGTCAAGAACAATCTCCTATCATAGCCACTGTATCCACAGAAGGGCAGGGGCTGCTTCTCTCTCTTGCTCTGCCTTTTTGGAGCTCAGTAAACTCAGAGGAGTCCAATGACCTGATTCTGGGGTAAATGTACCAAAGTTAAGGTGCATCTAAAGATGGCAATTTAGACAACCCTGCCCAAAGGTACCAGCTGCTCCTGAGCTGATTTGTGTCCTTCATCTGCTTGTTCAGAACACTGAGTGGATTTAAACAATATGTTGTATCAAATATTTGAATGAAGTGAGCGGTTTTGACAAGTCCCAGCTGTCCAACAGGACAAGATGCCACAATTGGCAGAGAAGTCAGAGCGACAGTGTTGGGTTAATTGTTGTGAGTGCATCCGGGAGGTTTTGCTGTGTGTGGTGTGTCCAGATGCCCACGAGTGTTTCCCCTTTCCTGGGCACACCCAGCTGGAGTGTGGAGGAGCGTTTAACCTGCTGTGTGTTCCATGCACTGGCTGTGCTCTCAGTGCTCTCCTTTTCTTCCTCCCAGGCTCACAGATCCCATCCCCACGACAGAAACGTCCATAGCCCCCCGGCAGAGACCTAAAGCAGGGCAGACCCAGCCCAACCCTGGGATCCTGCCCATCCAGCCAGCCCTGACGCCCAGGAAGAGGCCCACGGCCCCGGCAGCCCTTCAGCCCCAAGGTGAGACCGCTCTCTCCCCCTGTGCTTCCTGTGGGCCCTGTGCCCCCCAGGGCTGTGCTGCACCTCGATCTAACACCCTTTTGGGTTTTCTCTCCCAGCTGCAGGCCCAGCTGCCCTGGGCAGTGCCCAGCCTTCGCTCCCTGCCAGTACCCCCCAGCCCAAAGCAGCCCCCCAGCAGCCCCCGGCCCAGCCCCAGGCCAAGGCAGCGCCAGCCCCGGCCCCGCAGGCACAGCCCCAGGTCCCCTCAACACAGCCCCAGGCCACCCCTCAGCATCAGCAGCAGCTTTTCCTGAAGCAGCAGCTCCTGCAGCAGCAGCAGCAGCAACAAGCTGCCTACTACCAGCAGCAGCAGCAGATGATGCAGGCGCAGCAGGTGGGTGAGCGCGGCTGGCTCGGTGTGTGCCTGCGGCGTCTGCAGGGCTGAGTCCTTGTATTTATGGCATTTTACAGAGGTATATTATGTTGGGGGGGGAATAGGGGCAGGTTTTAGGCATTTTCCAGTGCATCCCCAGTTCTCCAGTAAGATTTGCTCTCTACAGCTCCCTGAAAGGAGGTTGCAGTGAGGTGGGTGTTGGTCTCTTCTGCCGTGTCTCAAGTGAAAGGACAAGAGGAAATGGCCTCAAGTTGTGCCAGGGGAGGTTCAGATTAGATATTAGAAGAAAGGTTTTTCACTGAATGAGTGGTCAGGTTGTGGAATGTGTTCACAGTTGGACTGAATGATCTTGAAGGTCTCTTCCAAACTTGATGATCCTGTGCTACACAAGACTGGCATTTTTAGCTGTCAGTGTGGAAGGCCTTGGGATAGTTTTGTCATGTACAAACATAAAATCAGCGGTGCTGGTTGAGATGTTACAGCTCCAAGTGTTTCAGGGTCTTGAAACACTTCAGTACTCAGCTGATGAGCAGAGGGTACAATTTATGTCCTTCTTGTGCTTCCAGAAGCCTGGGGTGCCTTTTCAAGGGTAAGATTTGGTCTGGTTTTTGGTAGACTGTGGTGATAAGGAGGTCTGTGAACATATGATGATTACACAGAGATGACACATGCTTATCTGAGGTGTTTATAGCAGCACAGATCTCTGCTACAAGATGTTTAACAGCGGAAGCAAAGGAAGTCTAAATCTTCCTATCCTGGGGAAAGGATGTGGACCTGTTAGAGCAGGTGCAGAGGAGGCCATGGAGGTGATCTGGGGGCTGGAGCCCCTCTGCTCTGGAGCCAGGCTGGGAGAGCTGGGGCTGTTCACCTGGAGAAGAGAAGGCTCTGGAAAGACCTTAGAGCCCCTTCCAGGGCCTAAAGGCAGCTTATGAAAAGGAGGGAGAGAGAGTTTTTATACAGGCAGAGTGTGACAGGGAAAATGGTTTTAAACTGACAAAGGATGAGGTTAGACTGGATGTTAGGAAGAAACTCTTGGCTCAGAGGGTGGAGGGGCCCTGGCACAGGTTGCCCAGAGAAGCTGTGGCTGCCCCATCCCTGGAAGTGTCCAAAGCCAGGTTGGATGGGGCTTGGAGCAACCTGGGCTGGTGGAAGGTGTCCCTGCCATGGCAGGGGGTGGGGCTGGATGGGGTCTACAATCCCTTCCAACCCAAACTATTCCATGATTCTGTGAAAGGTTTAGAGTTGATAAACGTGGAGGAGGGAGTTTGGGAGCACAGGACAGTCTGTGCTGGGGGAGTTTGGGAGCACAGGACAGTCTGTGCTGGGGGAGTTTGGGAGCACGGGACAGTCTGTGCTGGGGGAGCTCCATCTGGGCAGGGGTAGCAGGGACAGGATCTAATTTCAGAGCAGGAGGCTGTGTCCCACCACCCCTCTGCAGGGGGTCTGCAGGCCACTTGCAGTGCCTGTAAGCAGTGCTGTGCTGGCCCCCAGTCCTGCTGGTGGTTCCCAGTTCCCAGGCACACCTCGGGCACCTCAACCGCCGGTTGTTTCCCAGTTCCCAGGGATGCAGCAAGGAGCCCCTGCACAGCAGCAGCTCATGCAGAACTACTACCAGCAGCAGCAGCAGCAGCAGCTGATGGCCCAGCAGGCAGCCATGCAGCAGAAGACAGTGGCAGCAGCTCAGCAGAAACAACAGAGCCCGGCCCAGCCCCAGGCCCAGCCCAGCACGGCCCAGCCTGCACAGCCACAGGAGCAGGTGGGAGAGCCTGGGGGAAGGGATGGGCACTGGGATCTGGGGAGAGCCTGGGGGAGGGAATGGGGCAGTGGGATCTGGGGAGAGCCTGGGGGCAGGAATGGGGCATTGGGATCTGGGGAGAGCCCTGTGGGAAGGAATGGGGCAGTGGGATTTGGGGCACTAGCAAGTGCTCCTCTGCCAGGTCCTGTGTGCTGGGTATGTGCCACATCCAGCTCTTTTTGGACCCACAGAGCCCAGGCAGTAAGTGCCAGGGGAGAATTACATTGGATATTGGGAGAATTGCTTCACCCAAAGGGTTGTCCAGCCCTGGCACAGCTGCCCAGGGCAGTGGTGGAGTCCCAATCCCTGGAGGGATTTAACAGACACGTGGATGTGGCACTTGGGGATGTGGGTTAGTGGTGACCTTGGCAGTGCTGGGGAATGGTTGGATTTGATGACCTTAGAGAGCTTTTCCAACCCAAACCATTCCATGATTCAGGAGCCTGCTGGCCCCAGTGTGTTCATACTGAGTCCCTCGTGTCAGCACTGACCTTGCTGCCTCAGAGATGTGCAGTTGCTTGGATTTCTCTTTCCAGTGGGATGCTGGACTCCAGAGTTGTGCTCTGGGTCCACAGAAAGAAGATGAGTAATGGATGAGTAAAAGCAAATGAGAAGATCTAAGTGACTGCTTAATGCAGCTTCTCTCCATCCCTCCCCTGTCACGTTGCCACAGAAGGCATGTGAGAAACTGTCTTAAAAATTAGTTGCACTTAACACATCAGGATGGGCACCAGGCACCAGAACTACTTTAGGTAACTCCTTGTTTGGAAAAGTTCTGTCTGGTGTTCAGAGGAAGGCACAAAACAGCTTCCTGGCTGTTTCCAGCATTGGGATAACTTTTTAATGAATGCTATGGGAAGGAGACCTTTCAAAGGAGACTTTTGAAAGCACCGTATCTAAAAATAAATAGATCAATCATCCACTTTACTAATCATCTGAAAGTGCATCTAAAATAAATGCTCTTTACTTGATGGAAAATATGGCCTTGTGCAGGAGGAACCAGCAGCTGTCCACAGGGAGGGGCAGGAGCCTGGAGCCAAAGTGCTCTGCAGGGATTGTGGGGGGAACCTGTGCCTTTTGTTTCCATTCCTGTGCAATCTGATCTGCTCTTCCTGCTCTGGGGAGCTCAGAGGAGTGTCCCTAACTCTAGGGGTGTGTTGGGAGGAAAGCATGGCCAGCAGGCAGGAGGGAGCAGCCCTGTTACTGTGCTGTGCCAGGCTGCAGGGGTACAACAAACAGTATCTGATAACAACCTGCTTTGGGTACTTATCCCTGGAAGTGCTCAGGGCCAGGCTGGACAGGGCTTGGAGCAACCTGGGCTAGTGAGTGGCATCCCTACCTGTGGCAGGGAGTTGGAACAAGATGATCTTTAAGGTCTTTTCCAGCCCAAACTATTCCATGACTCTGTTCCACACTGTTGGAGTCCAGGCTGAGGGTCACTCTGTGCTTGCTGTTCGTGAGTTGCCAGTGAATTCATCTCTCCAGTGGTTCCTTTGAAGTGACACCAGGAATTCATTTGACTAATCAGCTCCATCAGCCCTGACCTGGGCAGTGCTGGGGGAGCAGTTTGCTCTGCTCCCTGATGTGCCTCAGGGCTCTGCCGTGTCCCCCCCTTGCTGTTGCATTTTCAGCTCTAAGCTGGTGCTGTGGGTTGGGGACACTTGGAGCTGTTGTGTTCCTGCTCTTGTTCCTGTTCTGCTGAATGACCCAGGGCAGGTCAGTTTATTGAAGTTGGTGGGAGATTTTTAGCATGTGCAGACAGGTTTTGAGTGAGGCCCATTATTACCCTGTTCCTTTTAGAGCAGAAGTGCCTGAAATGGAGCATTGAATCAGGAGCTTTGCTGTGATTTGCTAGCACAAAAACAGCCTTAATTTTATTAAATCAGCTGGCTTGAAAATGAGCCTTGTTCCCCTGGTAGGCTGATCAGAATGGACACATCTGGACACTTCCACTCCTGCAGTCAGGAGGGAAAAACAGTGGTTGGCTCATTTGAAAAATGATAGTGAGGCCTGGTCTCTGCAGAGCAGAGTCTCTGAGCAGAAGATACCAACCCAGGACCTGTCAAAACCTTTTCACGTTGGGTGATTTCAGCTTAATAAACTCTGCCTTCACTTCTGTGGTGATTTCAGTGATGCCTTTTTATCTCTCAGCAACAAATGTCCTGTTCTGCAGTGACCTACATAGTGGGATGAGGTGGGTGACTAGGAGAGGCAGGTCAGGGAGTGGGTCTGCCAGAAATGCAAAGGAAAAGCAGGACAGCTCACCATTGTTTGCCTTGTCCCACTGAGGTTCAGCACCACCCTGGGGGTGTAACTCTTTCCTGTTGCCCTCTTAGGTCTTTCCAAGTGCTTCATCTTGGTTGGAAATGGCCTGGGAACAGGGAGCCAGGCAGGGGAGGTGACATGCACAGCTTGCTGCTCCTTGCATTCCAGTTTTCCTTCTTTAAATCCAACCATGATTACCTCACTGACAGACAGACTGAAAAACCACACAATCAGAAGCGATGCTGTTGTTTATCACTACAAAACCATATTTGAAGTATTTATGGGTTTGTGAGTGTAACACAAGACTGAGGCAATGGAAAAATAAGATCAATGTGAGGAAACCCCTTTCAGTTTCCAAGGGGTTTGTAGCTGGGCTGTCTTGGCTCACACCTAAACCAAACATGCCTGGTTTTCTCCTCCAGATTTTAATGATAAATGGTGCTCCTGTGGTCTTTTGTTTTCTTTTTTTTTTCCTTCCCCTTAAGAGAAAGTTTTTTGCACAAGATTTCTGCACAAATCTTCGCTCCTTAGGGATTTGGTCCCAGTCACACGTTACCTGCTGAAGGCAGTGCTGCCCTTCACCAAATCCCCATTCCCTGTGTCCCCATGACAAGACTCTTGTGCGCTGTGGTCTGATTTCTTGTTTTACCTCTGCTCTGGATCTCTGCCCTTTTGCCTGTGAGCGAGTTTGAGCCCAGCCAGCCTTTAACAGATGCTGATGGAGGCTTTGCCTCCAGAGCTGCACCACAGCAAGGGGAGAAAGTCTCTGCCTGTGGAACTGTGGTAATCCTGAAAGGCTGCAAAGCGGCAAATCCCCCCTGCCACGACTCTCCTGCGTGTCTGTTTGTCCCCTCCAGCCTGTCCCCAGCCCGTGACTCCAAGGTCGGGTCCTCCAGCACGGCCCTGCTTTCCCCTCGAGGCTGCAGCTCCCCAGCGAGGCCGCTCTGCTCTGCTCTCTCCGCAGGCCCAGGCGCAGCTGAGGCAGCAGCAGCAGGCTCAGAGCAGCCCGTCTCCCACGGCCCAGGGGCAGAAGCCGGGCTCCCTGACCCCGCCGTCGTCGCCCAAGGCGCAGCGCGCGGGGCACCGCCGCATCCTCAGCGACGTCACCCACAGCGCCGTGTTCGGCGTCCCCGCCAGCAAGTCCACCCAGCTCCTGCAGGCAGCGGCCGCCGAGGCCAGCCTCAACAAGTCCAAGTAGGTGCTGGGGATGTGGCCTCAGAGGGCAGGGAGGGGGCTGGGGAACCTCTGGTTGCCTCTGAGGCCTCTGAGATGGAGGCGGGCACGAACCTCTGAGGGCTGAACGAGTCTTTGCCTTCCCAAGAAAACAGTTCAGGGCTTGGCAGAACGTTGCTGAAAAACTTGCCAAGGAGTTCTTCTGGGGGGTTCCACACCCTCCCAAAGCCCAGGGCCTTGCCGTGGATCACAAGAGCCAGTGTCATTTCAGCTGTTCACCAGTAGCCCTGTGCATTCCTTGCGCTTCCTGCTTGGCATCAGTGCTTCCTGGGGGTTGGACTTGATGATCCTGGAGGTCTTTTCCAACCTTAATGATTCTGTAATTCCCCAGAAGTACTTGCCAGCTCACTTTTGTAGTATCTGCAGGCAAGAAACCTTCACCTGAGCACTGCAGGTGATTGTTTCTAAGGGGATGCTTGTTTTAACCCCTGAGACCAGGATGCTCATCCAGCTGAGGAGCAGCTCGGGCTGAACTGTTCCAGGATTTCTGGGCATGCAAGTGCTGAGTGTTTCAGTTAGGAAGTAATTACAATGCAGTAGCTTGGAGCAGCTGGTAGTGCTGGCCAGAGGATTTCAGATGGGTTATTAATGACTTGTTTGGTTGGGGTGATCACATCCAGATCTGCTTCCACCACGCCCTCGGGCTCCCCAAGGACCTCTCAGCAGAATGTCTACAACCCGCCCGACGTGTCCACATGGAACCCATTTGATGATGATAACTTCTCCAAGCTCACAGCTGAGGAGCTGCTGAACAAGGACTTTGCAAAGCTGGGTGATGGTAGGTCCGTGGGGATGGTTTAACATCTGCCTGCTCTGGGAAGGGAATGTGGCATGGAACGGTGATGCTTTGGTCTGGTGTTCCTTAGGTGCTCCTTATTACTGTGATCCTCTGAGCTAAATCCTTCCCACTTCCCTTCTGTTTGCTCAGCAGTTCAGTGGTACCTCAAAGGCAGAGGTATCACTGCTTTTACACTGGCCCTGCTCAGTTGTCTGTAGAAGCTGTAGCTTAAACTTTGCTTCATCTGCAAGTTGGAATTTGCAGGAAGGGGCTTAAGTCACACACTGAAATAGTGTCCTAACCAATATAGATAAGCAGCCTGCTTTCAGAATGGAAGTTTTTCCCCTAACTCAGTGTCTGGCATTTCAGGGAAAGCTCCAGAAAAGGTGGGCAGTTCCACAGAGAACCTGATTCCAGGTTTCCAGCCGGCTTCGTCTGCAGCCCAGGCAGACGCGTTCGGGGGCTCCTCCTTCACCGCCGGGTCAGGTGAGTGTGTGAACGTGAACTGCAGGAAAACAGCAGCTCTTGGTCATGATCTCTTTGAAAGGGAAGTAAAACTGATATCAACTGAGCTGGGCCTTGGCACCAAGAGCTGTAGGGAATAGGTTGGCACTGCAGTAGAAAGGGAAGGTAGAAGAGTGTGTGTCCTTGTCACAGTTGGGTGGCAGAGGCAGGAGGCACTGTCTTTAGGCAGAGGTGAGGCAGGAAACTTAAGTTCACAAGCCCGTTAAGTTCACAAGAAAGCTCCTTAGTGTGTTGGAGTTCCATGGAGCTCATAATTAGAGGTAAAACATGTTTTGTGCACTGAGGGAATTGGCCTCGGAGATGTTGGTCGGAAACGCTGGAGCTGTCGGGCTGTTGGAAGGAGGAGAGGAGCAGGGATAGGAATGTCTCTGCTGCAGAAGGAGGCTGGCAGGGATGAGTGAGCAGGGAAGGTCCTCAGAGGACAGCACAGTCTCATAATTGACATGTGAAATGATGAAGGCAGTGAGTTCTGCACTGGCTGTGCTGTGTGGGTCCAGAGGCCCCGAGTCCTTGGCTGGTCTGAGGGGTTGCTCTGCAGAGGCCTCTGCACGTGGGACCTTGTCTGGGGTCTCCTTTGGTCCTTGGGTCCCAAGGTTTTGCCCTGAGTAGCCCAAAAACCTCAGTGAGTGCTGCTTGTTTGTAGTTGTTCAGCATCAGCTCTCACTGAGTGCAGCCCAGACCTGCCAAGCACAGTGTTGGAAAGCTGCTTCAGGAGCTCCAAATGCCAGTGATCCTCTCCCTGCCTTGGGCAGCCCTTGTTACTGGTGACAAAGGCAGCTGTTTGATGCCTCCCCATGAGAGCAAAACAGCCCTTGGTGAGAGAAGTCTGGGAAGAGACTGAAGAGTCCTTTGTGGGGCAAGAAGTGACAGATCCATTTACACTTAGTTCTGTTTATAAAAGGAGCTTCAGAGGAGCTTGTAACTGAGCTTGGTACTGTTGGCTCTTACCTGAGAGTTAAGGAGTTAAGTCCATGGAACAGGAGTGCTCTGGGGAGTTGCTTTCTGCGTTTGTCCAGCTGTGAGCAATTTATGGTGTTCCATCAGCCTTTGTGGAGGGGTGTTGAGCAGCAGCAGCCCCAGACCCAGCTGTAATGTACCTTCTGAAAGCCTGAGGAGCATCTGCACGTTCTGGGCTTTCCGGTTGCTGTTCTGTATTCAGTTCTTTCAGTGGCTGACTTTGAAATGTGCCCTCGACTCTCCTGTTCTGGGCTTTGTACAGGAAGGTGTCTTGGAAACCTTGGTGCTGGGCTGGACCCTTCCAGCCCTCCTCTTTCTTTCCTCAAACACAGGAGTCTCTCCAGGCCTGTCTGGTACAAGATACTGCATCTTTTATTCCAGACACAGAGGCCTGACGTGAGCTGTGTATCCTCTGCTGAGGCTTTTCACCTTTTGTGCTGCTGTGAAGGGAGATAACAGGCCTTCCCTGCCAGGGAGTGTTTTGAGATCTGTTGGTTAAAGTGTGTTGGAGAGCTACATGGTAATAGCTGTTTGGTTTTGTTATTTGGTTTTTTAGTCTTTTCACTGGCAACATAAACTGGATTTGAGTGTGTGTGTGTTGTTCTGTCAGGCTGTTGTTGGGCTCTGACACTGAACTGTGCCTGTGCTGAGGCTGCTCGATGCCTTCTGCTTTCCTCTTCTCTGTTTCACTCTGCCTTTTCTCTTCCTTTTCTCTCCCAGCTGAAAAAACAAAAGACATTCTGAGTTTGGACTCTAGCCCTCCTCTTCTGACTGTGCCTGATCCTTTCATTCCTCTCCCGTTATCCGACACGCCAGGTAACAGAGCAGAGTTTGTGGAGGGGGGCAGAGTCTTGGGCTTGGTTTTGTCCTCCTAATGTTCTGGTTCTGTTTCCAGGCACCCTGAGATCCTGGGCTCAGCCAGTGGGGCTGGGCACTGACAGGCTCAGCTGAGCTGGGGGCAGTGCTGATGTGTGTGCTTGGTTTTCCTGGCAGACCCCAGGGTTTTCTCCTTGTTCCTGATGCCAGCAGTGTTGCTGTCTTTAAAAGTTCAGTATTCAAAGGCTGGAGCACCTCTCCTAGGAGGAAAAACTGAGAGCTGGGGGAAGAGGAGAGAAGGCTCTGGGGAGACCTGAGAGCCCCTTCCAGGGCCTAAAGGAGCTCCAAGAGAGCTGGAGAGGAACCTGGGTCAAGGGCCTGGAGTGACAGGACAAGGGGGAATGGCTTCCCACTGCCAGAGGGCAGGGTTAGATGAGATATTGGGAAGGAATTCCTCCTTCTGAGGATGGGGAGGGCCTGGCACAGGTTGCCCAGAGAAGCTGTGGCTGCCCCATCCCTGGAAGTGTCCAAGGCCAGGTTGGACAGGGCTTGGAGCAATCTGGGATAGGGGAAGGTGTCCCTGCCCATAGCAGGGGGTGGGACGGGATGAGCTTTACAATCCCTTCCAACCCAAACCATTCCATGATTCTGTGAAAAATAACCACCAGGTAATTAATCACCTCCTCTGACCTAAGCTCTTTTCAAATTGGTCTCCAGCTTTGAAATTGTAGGTTTTATTGTTGTTAATCCTTCTTTCCTGGAAGAGTCCGTGTTTCTTTGGCTTCCACGTTCTGCTGCCAATCTGTGCATCATGTGAAGCACAAGTTACATGTGACCTTTTCTGATTTGGCAAAGTTTTCTGGTGCAGTTGGTGCTATTTCCATTTCCTTTGCAGTGCTGCTTCTGTCTTTCCTCTGTGCACATTTCTGCCTGCAGCAGCCAACACTTTTTAGCACAAGATTATGTAAGTGCTTAGGAGCTTATTTGCAAATCGGTGGGATTTGGAAAATGGGAATGTTTTTATCTTGGAGTCTCTCTAAGCCCTCCAGTGACTGTATGTGACAGGTCCCTTGTCAGTGAGCCCCAGACAAGTGCTCGTGGCAGCTCCCACCCTTGTCCTTAGCCCAGGCTGTGGATCACTGGGGCTGTGACAGTAGAGGACCCAAACTTCAAAACATGCTTGTGAAGGTGGCATCTCTCCATGGAGAGCTGAGCAATTTCAGGAGAAAAATAAATCCCTTTTTGTCCATAAGTCTGAGGAACTTGCTTCCTTCTGGTGGATGCTCAAAGAGCACGAGGAGTGTGGTTTGGTCCAAAAGGGATTTTACATAAATGCTGCAGTTTGAGGGTAGAAGGAACTTGGAGGCTTTGTCCCCTGTATGGGCACGTGCCAGGAGTGACCTGCCCAGCTGTGACTTGAAAAGAGCCCACGGGAGGCACCTGACTGCACGTTTTCCTTCCCCCCTCAAATGCTATTGGAAGTGTTGTTTTTTCTGGTTGAAATCTGTCACCCAGACCGTGTAATTCCCTGCCAGCATCATTCCCAGCTCTCACAGTTGCACCCCAGGACGTTTTCCTTGCTGCCTGTTGCATTTCCACAGAGCACAGCCCCAGGGAGCAGCAGGTGAGCTCCAGCTGGGGGAGCTCTGGAATTCTCTGTGGCAGAGGAACCCTGTGGAGGAGTTGCCTGCCAGCCCTGCCCTTGGGGGGCAGCTCATCAGAGCAGCAGTTGGTGCAGTTCCTGTGGTGCCAGGCTGCTCAGCCCACAGGGCTGGCCCTGCCTGGTTGTGCTTGTGCTCTCTTGCTGCTCTCCCCGTGCCTGGTCCCGTTGAGCTCAGTGGATCCCCTTCCCTGGGGCCAAGGGGACGCAGGAGATGTGGCTGTGTTGGCTTCCTGCAGGTTCCTGCCAAGGCATCTCTCGTTTATTTTTCACCTTTTAACATAAAACTTGAGGCCAGGAGCTCATAAGTGTTTTCAAGGGCCAGATCTGTGGACTTACCCTTAGCTTTCAAAACCAAGAGGGTTTTGCCTGCACTTGTAAATTCAACAGAAAAGATAAAAATCCTGGGATTGGACTCAGGTTTTGAGTCTGTGTCTGTCACGTAGGACAGTCGTCTTTGTTCTTCTGTGTTACCTGTGCAGAACCATCCCCCAGCACAGAGAGGGGTGTGCTGACTGCAGGTGAACAGGAGTTTTAGTGGTGCCCTGTGAGTCAGCAGAGCTGGGAGTGACTCCAGTCTCCCAGTTGCACCTCACCTCCAGTTGCACAACATCTCCAGTTGCACCTCACCAAGCTGCCTCAGTTCTTTGCAGGAGCAGCTGAATTTCTTGGAATGCTTACTGAATATTTCCTTTCATTTGGAGTATTTTTATTCCTGAGAAAACCTTGATAATAGTGAATGTCCTTGCTTTGAAAACATTTTACCTTAGTCTTTATAAGCTGGGAGGATGCACAGCCCTTGCAGAAGTTCCAGTGCGAGCCCTCACCCTGTGCTGGCAAGGGCAGTGTTGTTGAGGAGGGCTTTCAGTACCCAGGTGAGGTTTTATTGGGTGTTTTCCCTGTTTGTCACACAGAGCCAGTTCTGGTAGTTCTCTGCCCTCCAGACCTGCAGCAGCTGAAGGACTGGCTAAGGCTCGGCTGCTTTTTCTGCCTAAAGCACAGCCCTGCTCCCTGTGGCACCTGGAGGTGTGGGTGGCATCACTTGGGTGTTGGCCAGAGCCGTCCTGGGCTTTTCCCCTTCCTCTGCATGCTCAGAAGGACAGATGTCATCAGGGGGCAGTGGGATGGTTTTCAGTGTGTTCCTCCTCCTCCAGCGTGGACTGGCTGCAATTCTTAATGGAATTGTAACTAGTGAGAGGAGCTGGCAAGGGGGATGTGAAAATATGGCAAAACATCTGTTAAAATAAGGAGGAATTAAATATTCATGCTGAAAACATTTTTCCTTGTGTATGTGCAGGAAAATGAGCCAAGTTGTTCTTAATGAGCTTATTGCTGGAGTCAGCACTGACTAATCCTAATGGAGTGTTGATCAGTGGTGACTCTGCGTGGGGCCACTGAGTGTCTGTGCCCAGGAATTGAGCTCCTGGGAGCTCAGGGGGCTGCTCTTTGCACAAGGTGTTCTGGAGGAATTAAACTGAGTTATGCACCTGAAATTAAACTCAGTTCAGGACGAGTCTCTGTCCTTGAGGTTTCGCTGTGATCCCAAGTCTGGGATTTCTAAACCTGCTTTGCAGAGCTTTGACTGAGAGGTTTGACCCAGAGCCCCTGGTGCTGCTGCTCTGGCCCATGTCCCTTATTTCCCACTGCAGTTGGAGTGTTAAATGCTGTCCTGATGTGGTTACCCACGTCAGCCATCCATTAGACGAGGTTTCACACACATCCTTTTGACTTCAGAAGCATCTGCTCACATCAAGATTTTGATAAGTGCTGGCTGGGCCCAGGGAAATGCCCTCTGAGATACTGCCAAAAATGTCCCTTTCAGTTGTTTGGGGTTGGTTGGTTTGGGGTGGAAGGGGCATCTCCTCCTTGTCTTATTTCCAGATAAACTCCGTGTCAGTACTGAGTTCAATGCCACTGTGGCACCAGGAGTCAATCTTTTTTACCCCTTTTTTAACAGAGCTTTGATCATTCTTTGTGAATTCACACAACCCTTTCCTCCCTGCAGTAATTCAGCATCAGCTGCAGCTGAGAGACAGACATGTCTGTGGTGGAGGGACTGACTTGTTTGAGGAGCAGCAGCACCAACCAGCCTCTGCCACATTGTCTTGCCCTTAAAAAATACAAGCTGAGAGGAATTCCACATCCAGCACAGCTCATGCAGGGATAGCTGGGGGAGGATGCCCAGGCCAGGGAAGGAGTCTGTGCCAGCTGGGCACACACTGAACTCTTGGTTTTCATGGAAAGGCAAACACTGTTGCTTAGTGTCACGCTGGGGTTCTCCAAAGCCTTTAAACAGCACTTTAGGGATGATGTTTGCCTTCTTATTCCTTACAAATGCTCATGGACTGGTGTGTTTCCACGTTACCCTGAGGATGCTCACCAGGGTAAGGAAATAGATGTCCTGCAGTGCAACCTCCAGACAAAACATGCCCACTCCCCTGGCCTGATCTAGAGATTTGGTCAGCATTGTGGGGCCCTGGTAACCATTCCTGCTCAAAATGGAATTGGCTTCAAAAAGCAGAGTTTAAGCAAAGAAATGACTCTTCTCACTGGTTTGAAGGTGTGGCCTTCAGGAGCTGGGCCCCAGCTTTGTCCCAGGGCAGCACAGGGAGCTGAGGGGGAGGGTCAGGCTTTTGCAGTGGTTGAAGAGCTGGAAGTGGGACAGAATTGTGAGGTGTTGAGATGAGGGTGCTGGAAGTGGCAGTTTGTGGCACCTGGAAGTACAAGCTGGGACTGAAAGCACCGACAGCCTTGTCAAAACACACGAGTTCAGCTGCTGGGACAGGGCCACTGTTACTGATGCAGGAGGGTCTTTTATTTCGTGGCACAAAATACTTGATGAGATGTTTTTAATCAGCATAACTCGGCCCCAGGCCCATAAATTCTGATAACTGTGTGCCCATCTATGTCAGAGTGTTCACAGCAACTGTAACAAAAACTGTATTTCCAATGAGAATTTATTTGTCCCAAGATGACACACTGAGATAAAGTAATTACAGACATGCACAGCCACATATTGGTGTGTACTAATGATCTGAGTTTGCATCTTGAGTTGGGAAGATGCAAAAGGGCAGCTACTCATCTGGGAACTTGATGGATTAATTGCTGCATTAACTGAGAGGACAATATGGTGTTGTGGTGATTTGGGGCCAACAGACCTTGGGAATCACAACTAAATGGGTGTAAACAGCATCTAGTGTTGTTCTGCCAGGGCTTTGAGCTTGATCTGAGGGGGTATAATTTATTATTTTATAAATATTTGAGATCCTGAGTGTGAAACTAAAATTACTCAATTTTGATTTCTTAAGGAGCCACTGTTAAATGTTGTCCAGTTATCCTCCATGGTGTTTACAAAGTCCTGTGTATTTGGAGCATTCCAGTTGCCTTTATCCAGCTTCTCTTCCTGTTTGTGCTCTGTAAGAAACAATCCCATTTCACAGCAAGCCCGTTAGGAAAATTAAACTCCAGTGCCTTCCTTGGTCAGCCCAAGTCCTCTGTTGCTGAATAACATTCAGGGCCTCCTCTAATCTGCAGCACTGGCTCAGTCAGGAGGCAGAAACGTCCCCAGTGCCTGATCCCTGCCCACAGGGTGATTGCCCTCCTGCTCCCAGCACAGCTCACCCAGCAGCAGTTTTACAACCTTGTCTTTCTTTCCCAGTTGCCACCCGAAGAAAAGGACTCTGCTGTGTCCTCTCTTGAGTTGTCTTTCCCTTTGCTCTCCCTCCAGTCCTGCAGTGAGTAACAGCCTTGCTGTGTGTGGTGCTGCTGCCCCTCCTTGCCTTGGAGATCGTGCATCTTGTTCAGTGTGTTCTCAGCTCGGGGCACATTTTTGCCTCCCTTCCCTTTTTAACTTGCAAGTTTCTCAGGAATCTTTTTTCTCTCTAATAGCCTGCTCTGACTAAAAGCCCATTTGCCTCCCTCTTCTCTTGATTTATATTTTTTCCTAACTCTAGTCCTTCTTAAGGTGCTTTTTGCATTTTCTTTGTTGCTTCAGGGGTGTGTGGCCCCCAATAACTGCAGCATGTCGGTGGAGAGTCTGGAGTGGTGGTGTTGCAGATGCAAAGTCTGTGCAAACTGACTGATGGTGACCCTCAGTCAGACCTGTGCATGTGGTAGAACAGGGATCTGAAGACACAGGGCAGCATTTTCTCAGTGGATAGTCCAAAGCTGTGCTTCTCAACCACTGCATGGCATTTGAACATGTTTGCTTGTTCCAAGATACGAATCCATAGTTAATTCAGTGGCTTCATTTCCTTCTTATGTTGGTACAAATCAAAGGAAAGGCTCTTGCTTTCATTCCTGGAGGAAGTGATTTAATTTTCCAGTCTCTGAAGCCACCAGCATGAGGCATTTGGGGGTCCTCCACACCCCCTTAGCTGTAAGATCTTGCTTTGCTTTGTCTGCAGAGAGTTCTCCTTACTCTGACAGGAAACAATCTGGCACTTCTTACTGTGAGGAGCATGGAACTTGGGAAGAACGTGAAATATTCATCCAAAGCCTGTGGTGTGTGGCTGGGCTTTACCTCTGGAGAGGGTTGATGGGGCACTTTCTAATCCCCCTGTGTGCTTCTAAGCTCAGACACCTTCTCAAGGCTTGCTGATGCCCTGCTTGCCCAGCCCTGCTCCTCACTGGGGCTGCACAGCCCTGGCAGGGCTGGAAATGGGCACGGCAGAAAATCCAACAGCAAAGGAAACACCCCTGGCCAGCTTCTCCTGAACCTGGGACAAGGTCAGTTCCTGTGACCTGGGAAGCATCTGGCAGGTTTTTGAGAGGCTGACTGAGGATGTCTCCAAGAGGCAGCTCCATGTGGGAGCACAGTTGTAGATTAAAGCTCACCTTTCCCAGCTGGAGTCTGATGAAAGCCTATCCTGGGAGCTCTCCAGGAGCTGTATGAGATCGAACACCTTTGTGTGGGGTTACATTGTCTTAACCTTGTTTATCCTCGGGCTTGTTCGTGTGTCTGCATGGGAATGATCTGCATTTGTCTCTTGGATTTGAGGCAGAGGCACCTGTGATACTCCAAACCCCCGAGTTTCCCTGCATGGTGATTGATACAGATGGTGTTGTCCTGTCACCCTCCACTCTGAGCTTCATCCATGCACAGAACTGGTTGTGATGAGCCCTGAAACTGCAGCATCGAGGGAGTTACTCTTATTTTTTGTTCCATTGCTGTTTGCTGCATCTTTGCCATCGTGACCTCTCCTAAAACCAGCCTGGGGTTGTGCCCACACACCTGAGGAGTCACCAGAAACTGGGGCTGGTAGTGGCAGAACATCTCTCTTGGTTTCTTTTCCCCCAGTAGCAGTGCTGGTTTTCCCCCCAGGAGTGCTGGTTCCCCCAGCAGAAGGGGTGTGAGGATGGCAGGAGGGAGGGGATGTTCCAGAGCAGTCCCTGCCCAGGCTGTCACCCACATCTCTGCCAAGGCAGGAATGTGCCCCGTGCTGGGGCTCTGCCCATGGAGTCTGTTCTGCAGCTGGTGGGCACTTTGTGCACATGTGACTGGCACTGCTGTCTTTGCACAGGTCACAGGAATGAGAGTAATTATCCCAGTTTTCTCTCTTTGCTCACTCTGGTCCCTGCTGGCTTCTCCCTATCTCAGCCAGGACTCCATGTGCAGGTGGAGCAGCTTTTCCCTTGGAAACTAAAGGGAATTCCCTGGGTGGCAGGACCCAAACTGCAGTTCATTGTCACAAGGGATTGGTTTTCCTTCCAGGTCTGGCTGTGGTTAAACTGCAGCTGCCTGTGTTTGTGCCCAGGGAAGGAGCAGGAGATCCCTCCCGTGCTGGAGCTGTGGGGAAGCAGAGCTGGAGCTGGGCTTGTTTGGCACTGCAGAGGCACGAGGTGTTCCTGGGCTTGGGCATCTGCTGTGGGTTCAGAAAAGCTTGCTTTAGCAGCAAGGGTGTTCTTTATAAGCATGTTGTGCTGAGGAGAGCAGCCCTCACTCCTGTGGAGAAGGAATTCCTGCTGATTAACATAGATGGATTTCACTGGGAATTCTCTAACCTTTCCTTTGCTCCTTGTTGAAGGTGAAGTTCACACCACTTAACAAAAATGTTCCTTTACTTCATCTCTTACTCCTACAGGTTAGTACAAGATGCAACACAGCCCAGAAACCAGGGAATGAACTGCTGGGCCTCAAGATAGGCTGAGGCACTTGGTTTTTGTTACTTTACCTCCTTTCCCATCTCTCCTGCCACCTTCTTGTTTTTGTTGGACTCCTCAGCCTCACTCAAAAGGGATAAAAGTTCCTTTTAATTGTGCACTGAGGGCTGCAGTGGCTGCCTGAAGCAGCATGGACAGCTCAGCACCAGCAGTGCAGGAAGCAGGGAAGGAGATCTTGTGAGACAAGTAACAAAATCAGACAAAGAACCACTGACAACCTAAAGCTTTGCTTGAAACCAGCTGGGCCTGGGGGACAGGAGGGAAGGTGAACCTGTAGGGAGAAGAGCATATTTGTTCTTGTGATCTGTGTGGGGTTCAGAAGCGTGGCTGAGCTCACCAGGCAGCTCCAGTGCCTGCCCAGGGGCAGTGCCACTGTGCCACAGGGACAGTCTGTGCTGTGAGACAGGAGGACACTGCTGAGAGGGGAGGGGGAGGAGGGAGAATTCCAGGAGCAGGACCCTTGGGAATGGGATGAGGAAGGAATGAGTGCTGGCTGTGTGGGTTTGAAGATGCAGGTTGGTGCAGTGCCCTGGGAGGAGCTGGGCACTGACAGCCTTGGGCAGAGTCTGCTCTGAGCTGGGCTGTGCCTTTCCCCTGTCCCCCCGGCTCCTTCCCGGGTTGTTTTCCCAGCACACCGTGACCATTCCACCCTTCCTGGCCCCCCTTGGACAGCATTAACACCTCCCTGTTGCCAAGCCCCTGCTCCCAAGCCTCTCCCCTCATCCCAGGGAAAAGCCCCTCTTGGTGCCACAGAAGGCAGGGATGGTTCCTCTGCACTTGGAGGGACTTTGTTTGGCAACTCCACCTTTTAAAATGGAGTGTTCCTCACAGAGGTGGGAGGGGTTCAGACACATTAAGGCTGCTGTTCCCATCAGGCTTTTCCTTTCACCTGACCTTTTTCAGGCCTTTCATGATCCAACAGCTGCCTCTTGGGCTGATTTTTAGGTTTCCCTCCCCTCCTGGTTGCTTTAGTGTGTTGGCTTGTGAAGGTTTTCATGGGGAGTAGAATTTTTCCTGCTTTAAATAAGCAGTTCCAAAGCCTCCAGGTTATTTTATTATTTCTATAGGGCAATAAAAACCATGGGTATTATTACCATATATATAATGGTGGAACTTCAGCTTTCCTTTGGTGTTCTCAGCATGGTAAGTCTTTTATAGAGCAGGATTCCTGTGCTTTTGTGCAGTTGTGAGCATGTTTTCTTTGGATAATAAATAATTACACCAGTCTTTGAACTCAAAAATTAAAATATACATGTAACAGTTTTGTAACTTTCTAATGTTAGATTATAAATGGGAGTAATTTCAACAAGTTGAAATGGCCAGATTTGTCCATGTGGAGCAAATGTTATCAGAGCTGTTCTACTGCAGGTGATTACTTCTAGTAAGTCCTGACATTGTTCTTTATCCTCTTGTTCTGTGCAGCACCCCTTGTGAAAGCTGAGTAATTAATCTGGTTATTGCAAACCTGGTTAGTGAGTGAGAAATCACTCGTCCACCAGATGAATAACTGAGATTAACTTTTTGCCCAGGTGATCTGAGTGTCTCTGTGTGAGGGATAATGGGAACCTCAGGAGTTGTGCTGCTGAGAGCGACTGTCTGATTTAAATCTGAGAGTGAAGTAACTGCCTGGTGACTGGGCAGCTCTGTGACCCCAGGGCAGGTGCTGAGGGCTCCATCTCTGGTTTTGCTCTAGCTCTGAAGGGCTCTGAGGTTCCCTTCCTGAGCAGAGTTGTGGCTCTCACACCTGAGCTGGTCATCTCTGCTGTTTCTCCTCTTTAGATGAAGACTAACAAAGGAATCCTCAGCATAGGAAGGGGAGAGGGGGGAGAATTGTTTAAATTTGGGCTTCAGTGGGTCATGTTAAGGTTCTGGGTATGAGGTTAAGCTCCTTGGGGAAAGCAGCACCCAGAGGGGGAAGATGTTTCTCACCTGCCTTAGGTGACCTGGCCACTGGAAAGCAGCTGCCCTCTGTGTGTCTCATACTGAGGGACAAACTTTTCAGCAGGGCCTGTTGTGAAAGGCCAAGAGATGATGGTGTTAAACTGAAGGATGGTTGATTTTGATTAGATAAAAGAGAGAATTTTTTTACAATGAGGGTGGGGAGGCCCTGGCACAGGTTGCCCAGAGAAGCTGTGGCTGCCCCATCCCTGGAAGTGTCCAAGGCCAGGCTGGGGCACCCTGGGCTAGTGGAAGGTGTCCCTGCCCATAGCAGGGACTGGACTGGATGAGCTTTAAGGTCCCTCCCAGCCCATCCCATCCCGGGATCCTGTGCTGGAGCCATTTGCACCCAGTGTGGTTCAGATGCTCCTGAGGCTGCCATGTGAGCCCTGGACTGAGCACCTCATTAATGTTGTCTTTTCTTTTTCTGTTTTTTGCTTTTTCTCTCTGTTGCCTCCCTTGCTCCTTTTCCTGCTTAACCCAGAAAAACTGATTGAGGGACTCAAATCTCCTGAGCCTGCACTGCTGCTCCCCGACCTGCTGCCCCTCGCTGACCCCTTCGGCAGCACGGCCGACGCTGGCAATGGTAACCACACACCCAGGGCCTCCCCTGGGCCTGGCCTGGCCTGGCCTGGCCTGCATGGTAACTCCACAGGCACCCCAGGCTCCCAAACCAGCCCCTGCTGCTGCTGGAACTTGTGGGTTGGGCTGAGACAGATCTGCCTTTTCTCCATGAGGTGAACACCTGAGGAGTGAAGGTTTGGTGTCTGTGTCTGGAATCCAGGGGTACTGATCTGGCACAGCAGCGTGGCACAGCTGTGCCTTGTGTGTTCTCTTGGTAGAAGAAAGTTAATTGTTGATTGAAGGGGAAGATGCCAAAAATCCCTCCCCTTCTGGTCAAGACTTTGTGTTCAAGCACAGCCCAGGCACTGAGCTGGTCTGTCTCTCCATGGACCCTCAGCAGCAGGAGGAGGAAGCACAGCATTCCCTAGACCTGGGGAATGCTGGGAATAATATGCTAGGCTGCTGTGAGCCTGGATGCAGGAGGCATCAGGCAGGACTAAGATTCTGGAGTGTTGCAGAATCCTGTTTTCATCTACTTGCCAAATAATTGCAGGCTCAGTGGCTGCCATCAGCTGATGGTGTGGGTTGGGGTCCCAGCTGGGGTCCCTTGGCCAGCTGGCTGCAACCTGTGGCTTGGAATGGAGAGGAAGGAAATGAGTCACTGTAACAGTAAAACTTCTTCTCCCTTTTGCAATTTTTGGCAGTTGTCTGAATGCTCTTAGATAATGATCCTGCAAATCACAGACACACGCACTGCTGTGAAAACAGAAATGGTCATTAATCTCTCTTAGGTTGACCAGTTAGACCATTTCTGCTTCTAGCCTTTGGGTGCATCCTTGTCCTTTAATTTAACGTGGTCGTTGCCTTGCTGTTGGTCCCTGAGGACACCCAGTCACTGCATGTGGCTGCTGTGGCAGGTACCTGCCATGGCTCTCCCCTCCCTTTGGGGTTTCTGTAAACCAAATCTTTGCATCCAGCCTTTGTAAACATCTCCTGTTGTCTCCACATGATGGGTGAGATGGATACTGGGGACTGGGCCTTCCAG
Organism: Chiroxiphia lanceolata; assembly: GCF_009829145.1. Taxonomy (NCBI): domain Eukaryota; kingdom Metazoa; phylum Chordata; class Aves; order Passeriformes; family Pipridae; genus Chiroxiphia; species Chiroxiphia lanceolata. The sequence continues at coordinate 549,435 of NC_045664.1, forward strand.
TGAGATGTCAGGTTCCAAAACTTTGTCACCTCCCTGTCGGCTCTGCAATCCTTGCTCCATTGGCCCCTTAAATGGGAACAAAGATCCTATATCTTGGCTTTTTACAGGCTTAACTGGGACCATGCTAAGGGCTCCAAAGCAGGTACTTTAATGCCCTGTTACTCCTGTTGCAAGGGGACTCTGTCATGGTCAGGGTTCTCCTTTTCCTGGACAAGGATCTTGTGGATATTTGCCCAGCCACAGGTCTCCTGGTTGTCTGCAGGGCAGGTGTTATTAACCTGCTATTCTGTGCTCTGGGTGTTTCAAATTGGGCTTGCATAAATTAGAACAAATAAATAAACTCAAATAAAGACTCACCCCCAGCAAACATGGATGAGTTACAGTTTTCCCTCGTGATTAAATTGATTAAATTAACATTGGACTCCAGCCTCCTGTGCTGACACAAATTACAGGGTCACTGAGGGCTTCAGACAGCTGCTGCCTCAGCTCCTACTTCTGCCTGTCCTTGCAAACTAACCTCTGGCTTCTCCCCTGCTTTGCCCCCTGGAAAGGCAAACCCGACGTGGCAGTGGAGAGCCTGATCCCTGGGCTGGAGGCGCCGCTGCCCCAGCGCCTCGTGTCCCACAGCGAGTCGGTCGCCTCCACCAGAACAGGTTGGTGGGGCAGGATGGGCTGGGGCCAGGGGTGTCTGGCAGCCAGGGAGCACTGGCTGTGCCCATGGAAGTGTCTCCCTCTCGCTGCTCTGCCCACCAGCATGAGCTGGGCCTGCCCTGTGTCCTGTGAGGGGTTCTGGGTGGTTCCTCCAAGGTCCATGTCACTGGTCTGCCTGTGAGGAATGGTTGGATCTCAGGGAAGGGCTCTTCCCCCAGAGGGTGGCTGGGCACTGAACAGGCTCCCCAGGGTTTGGGCACAGCACCAAGGCTGCCAGAGCTCCAGGAGCATTTGGGCACTGCCCTCAAGGCATGGGGTGGGATTGTTGGGGTGTTTGTGCATGGACAGGAGTTGGACTGGATGATCCTTGTGGATCCCATCCCGCTCAGGACATTCCATGACTCCATGGTACATATTCCCTGAGCCCCCATCACAGACCTGTAGGTGCTGGAGCATCACTCCCACGAGCTGCTTCAGGACTGATTGCTGTCCCAGGGAGGATGGCCACAGCCAGTTCCTGCCTCGCCATATTACAGGCCTTGAGCAGGCCACTCTTCACAGCAGATGGACTTGAGCTCTTCTCAGAGGTCTCTGAAAACAGGCAGTTTGTGTCTGGTTTGCAGCTCTCCCCTCCCTACACAGCCCCCCCTTGAACCTGTCCCTGTGGGACTTCCTTGTCTGTTCAGCTTCAGAGGGCAGGGCATCCCAGAGGGGTGGGAAATGTTTCTAGAGGTGTTGGGCCCCTCTGCCCTCACTGAAGGGAATGTTTTCCATCACAAGAAATGGCTTGGATTGAAACTCTGCTCTAAGTGTGTGTGAATGGGAATGTGGGAATGTGAGCCTAACACTCTTTGTGTCCTGTTCATTGCTTCCTTGGGATGCTCACCTGGATCCAGACTCTCTCACTGGGGAAGACTCTCTGCTTGACTGTTCTCTGCTCTCTAACCCTGCTGCTGATATCCTGGATGAGTTTGCTCCTGTAGCTTTTGCAGCTCAGCCTCACAAAGGTAAAGTGGCCCCTTGCTCTGCCCTGAGCTCTCCTGCTGTGTGGGCTGGAGCTGATGTAAAGCAAAGCTTGTACTGGTTTGCACAGGCAGGGACTGGTTTACACAGGCAGATGCTCTGACCCGTGTTCTGGTGGTGGTTTCTTTTCTTTCCCCCAAGCCATTGTTTTGTTTTCTTCCCAAACTTAGAATGTACACTGAAGTACTAAGGGAAAAAACATAAAGTGTTCAGCTTGACTGTAAAGACAGGGTTTGTCAAAGTAGGTGACATTTCCCATGGAAGAGGGAAGGGAGTTCCCCAGCAGAAGGGATCCAGCAGGCATGAAGGGTGGGCTCTGTGTGCAGCCCTTCCTCAGGGAATGCACTCTGCTTTTGCTTTTCCACGTGGGATTTAAGGCCTGGTTTTATGCTGCATGACTAAATCTGGAAGAGAGCCTGATAATCATCTGTCCCAGGGTTTTGAATCAAAAGGTGGGGTTTTTGGTTTCTTGGAGTTGCCATCCCAGGCACATGACTGAGCTCTTCCAGCTCTAGAGAATATGGGATGCATCCTCCTTGCCAGAGGATATCAGGAGAAGTTCTGGAGTCAGACTGCAGTGTCCCAGCAGACACACAGGAGAGCCCAGGTGCAATGTCCAGCTGAGAAAGGGAACAGCGTCCTGGGAGCACAAAGCAGAGGGAAGAGGAGAAGCAGAGCGTGTGTGTGGTGATCCCAGGAGCTCAGGCCAGCCCTGGCAGTGCAGCAGTGCTGGGCTGGAGCTGTGCAGTGCTGGGCAGTGATCACAGCTCTGCTCTCTGGCCATTGGTAAACAAGACTTGGGGGACCCTGGAGCTGGGGCAGTGCTCACATGGCTTTTCTTTTTCCCAAGCGAAATCCAGGCCCTCTCCATGGCTGGAGCAGGGGCACAGGAATGCTGTGAGGAACTGTCAGCTGGAGTGGGGTGTGCACAGGACCTTCTCCTGCTCTGGCCCATCCCTGTCCTGGGCTGGAGCAGCTCTGAGAAGGGCCTGTGTCCCCCGGGGGCAGTGACAGGGGCTGGGGGCTGACTCACCTAAGCCAGGCTTGCAGGGAATATTGGATAATACCCGGCTGGGAGGGAAGGCCTGGACTTCTGGGCTATTTATTGCCTTGAAAAGAGAGGCCCAGAGCAGCAGTGTTGATTTCTGGGTGCCCCTTGGTGCTGGGTTGTGCTCAGCTCCTTTGGTGAGTATCCCTATAGGAACAGAAGCGATCTGTCCTCAGAGGAATTGCTGTGAAAACAGTCTGTAATCAATTTTTACACTTGATGGCACTTCAGAATGAGTTTGTGTGTTCCACAGAGCTTTTGGGTTAAACAAGCAGTTGTTCTAATTGCTCAGTGCTGTAATACACTTCTGGGCCACTTTATTTTGTGTAAATGGCTTGAGCTGTGTGTGGAGCAGTTCCTGCTCCCTCCTGGAACACAGCAAAGCCCAATCGTTGTTGGTGTGGCTTAATGAGAAAATGAATTAACAGGCTCCTGTGGGGCCCTCCCAGGCTGCCCTGCTGTTCCCTCTGGGATGGGAAAGGATCATGTTTGATGAGAACATGAGGCTCTGTTAGCACAGGAGAGGGGGTGGGGGGGCAAGTTATTAAAATAACTTCCAGAACTAATTTATGGCTTGTTTTCAACCCCTGATTCTCTAGCTCTGGGTGTGGTTATTAACTGTGCATCAGTCTTAGTCCTTGATTTGTTTATCCAGTCCTGGAGGGGATGATGTGTAACCCCCCTGGGGCAGGAGCTGCTGTCCCTGGGCACCATCCGCCTGTGGAGCTGCAGCTCTGCCTGTTCCCAGTGGGACCAGGAGGGCTGGAAGAGCAGCCCTGCTCCCAGTAGGGTCTGGTGCTCCAGCCATTCCACAGGATCCTTCCTTTGTCCATCACTGGGCTGTTTGTTGGCCTTGGAATTTGTGCTCAGCCTTCAGAGGCCCTAAATTTGCTTTTGCTGGTTCAGCCCTGAGCTGTGTGTGTGAGAGGGGAGGGTTTTTCTCCTGCTGGTGACACGGGGCACTGAGCTGAGCTCCAGTGCTTTTGGAGGGGTTGTACCCAAGCAGGGACACTCTCCAGCCTTTCCCTCTCCTCAGGATAGTGCAGAGCTGAGCTGCACTTTGGATTGACAAGAAGCTGAACGTGAGCCAGGTGGCCAAGAAGGCCAATGGATCCTGGCCTGGCTCAGGAACAGTGTGGCCAACAGGTCCAAGGAGGTGATTCTTGCCCTGGACTCAGCGCTGGTGAGGCCACCCCTGGAGTGCTGTGTCCAGCTCTGGGCCCTCAGCTCAGGAAGGACATTGAGGGGCTGGAGCAGGTCCAGAGAAGAGCAACAAGGCTGGGGAAGGGACTGGAGCACAAGTGCTGTGAGGAGAGGCTGAGGGAGCTGGGGCTGTTCAACCTGGAGAAGAGGAGGCTCAGGGGAGACCTCCTCACTCTCTGCATCTCCCTGACAGGAGGGGGGAGCCAGCTGGGGGTTGGTCTCTTTGCCCACCCAACCATCAGCAAGACAAGAGGGCTCGGGCTTCAGCTGTGCCAGGGGAGGGTTAGGTTGGAGATTAGAGAGAATTTCTTTGCAGAGAAGGTGCTCAGCCATTGGAATGGGCTGCCCAGGGAAGGGGTGGATTCTCCATCCCTGGAGGTTTTTAAGATGAGACTGGACGTGGCATCAGTGCCATGGGCTGGGAACCACGGCGGGGTTGGATCAAGGGTTGGGCTTGATGATCTCAGAGGTCCCTTCCAACCCAGCTGATTCTATGATTCTATGATTCTGTGTGCTCCTTCAGCACCTTGTGCAGCACCTCTGGGGCTGGGAGCAGCTGGGGGTGTAAATGCCCTGGAAAATGGATGCTTGCAGAGGCTCCCAGGTAGGTTGGGAAGAGCCACAAACAAATCTCTCCAGGGACAGAGTGATGACAAGATGAGACTTCCCGTTAGGATGAAGCACCTTTGTGTGTTTGACTCTTGGCACTGCTCTCCTGGAACATTTTAAGGAAGGGCTGGACATGGCACTCAGTGCCATGGTCTGGTTAGGATGTGGTGTTTAGTCATAGGTTGGACTTGAGGTCTTCTCCAGCCTAACTGAATCTGTGATCTGAGGTTTGTCCTTCCTGGATGTGATCCTCCAGAGCACAGTGTAGTTCCACAAGTGGTTTTTTGCATTAGCCAACCCCAAACCTGTTAACATCTTTGTCAGCTCTGGGTAAAGAGCTTTTTTTCCCCAGTAGGAGTCCAACAGGAACATTCCTGTTCTGTGAAAACCATCAGCTTGTGTGTGTCCTTGCTGGGCTTTTCACGTAGGAATTGAGGAGCAGATTTTGGAAGGTGTTTTAGGTGTCTGAAGTGACAAGCAGTGATGCACAGTGAGTGAGGGAGCCTCTGAAGGTACATAATTGCCTGATAAGGTGGATAAATGTTTTATCTCCTCTGGAGATGGTTGAAAGTTCCTCCCACCAAGTGTGGAGCTGTGGCTGACATGGTTGGAAATCAGTGGATTTTTCTCTCAGAGCTGCTCGAGGGGCCTTTAAATCTGGTTACATTTTCAGGTGTGTAAACTCCTTGGAAATCTGACTTCATGTTCACTTGCTGTTTTAGTGCTGTGGGTGAATGCTCATGGGTTTGTCTCAGAGATGATGGGAATTTCTTCTCTGTGTTCTTTTTTTCCCCAGCCCTTTTCCTCTCCCTGTGCTTGAGAACTGGGAGCCAGAGAGCCAGACTGTGCTCTCAGACCATGCTAATGGCAAAGAACACCTTCAGTCCTTGGGAGTTTAACCCCAGGCCTCTGCCACAGCTCTGAACTCTCCAGCTGAGCCTTCAGACTGGCCAGATTTTGTTCTGGCTCTTGTGACTTGGCTTGCTTCATTTGGTTTGGTTTTATCCCGTCTACTTCTGTATTTAATTGGCTCTCCACCTTCTTACCCAGACTTACCAACTTTATTTCACCTTTTAAATGAAACTCCTACTTCTAAACCCTGTCTCTGAAAACATAGAGATGTTCTAACCCTTCCTGGCAATGCTAACCAGCCTCTCTGCTGTCTTTGCTTCTTTACTCTCTTTCTCTTCTATGCTGCAGAAGATACTAACCTGATATCAGGCTTTGATGCTCCTGAGGGCTCTGAAAAAGTGACAGAAGATGAGTTTGACCCAATTCCAGTGTTGATATCCAAAAATTCACAAGGTAAGCCAGGTTGTGGGGGTGAAAAAGGGAAGGAGGAAAAGAAAACAGTGAACATATAAGTTAGTTCTGGGGCAGTGGTGCTGCAGCAGGTGTGACTAACCCTAAACTGTAGATACATCAGTGTGGTATTTAGGGAGCTTAGTCTGTCTCTGAGATACACTGGCCTTGAAATTTCTGTAGGTTCTCTGTTTGGGAGAGGATTCCATGTCCAAAAAGATAAGAACTGCAAGGATTTCAGATCCCATGAGGTCATTGCTCCCAGCCTGCCAGGAGAGCATAGACGCCTCTGGCTGAGGTGCTGGGAGAACTCTGCTCTCCCACCTTCCCATTTGCTGTCCAGGCCAATAAAGGAGATCCTTTGGCTTTTGAGTGAGTTTGGCATGAGGAACAACAAACAGGGATGATGATGATGATAATGATCCTTTATAATCCCCAAACTCCTGCTGAAATTGGGGCTTTTTCAAAGGTGCTTGTGGGAATTGAGTGTGAGGTTTGGTTGATGGTCCCCACCTCCTTTGAAGGGCTCTGAGCAGGAGAGTCTGTGGGACTTCAGACTGTGGTGTCCCCTCAGTTGAGGAGCTCTTGGCCAGCACTTCCAGCCTCACACAGGGGTGTGGAGGAGCAGCAGTACTTTTGGCTTAAAGCCACAACAGTACTGTGTTTTTAGCTCTTCAGGGACAGAATCAGGCACTGTTTCACAACCTGCTCAGTGAAGTGGGTCCTGTCTCTGCGGTCACATTGTTGAAAAGTTTTGATTACAGTTTCTGATGTACTGGTGGAGGTTTAAAGACAACTCTAGGGCTCTTCTTTTTTTTTTTCCTCAGTTTGATCACAGAACTTTTTGGCTTCCTTAGCTCCCACTTCTGGTCCCAGCAGGAATGTGCTGTGCCCCTGCTCTGCACCAGTGTTGGCTTTCAAAGACTTGTTAGACACAGTTCAGACATTACAAACCCTGCTCCTGCTGGAAGTCAGAGGAGATTTCTCCCAAATCTGGGCCAGGATAAGCTGCCTTGAGTACAGAGAAGCATCTTGAGACCATCTTGGAACCAGATGGTCTTTAAGGTCCCTTCCAACCCTACCTGTTCTGGGATCCTTTCCTTATGTGTCCAGGTCCCAGTTACAGAAAGCCCCATGAGAGCTCAGCTCTCCTGGAAGCAACTGCAAACCAAAGATGCTCTTAAAATAGCAACTAAATTTCAAGATTTAAAACTCTGAACTGTCTTTAGGTTGTGGGAGTCCTTGTAATTCCTTCAGTGACCCTTTAGTAAGGACAGGATTCTGCAGCCTGGATAAACCTTGGGGAAGGAGCTGGTGTTTGTAGGGATTTGTTGGCTGCTGTGCTGGATGGTTTGGGGGGAGAGGGTGGAAGAGCAAGGAGGGGCTGTTGTTGCTGTTGTGATAGTAATGAGAAGAGCTTGAGCCAATTTTCTGTTTTGCTTTGCCTTTTTTCTTTCTTGCTTGATCTTGAACTTCTGAAACTGTCGTGTGTGTGTGTCCTGTTCAATACTGAATTCCTATCTCTCACACTTTCAGGTGGGCATTCTAGAAACAACAGTGGAAGCTCTGAGTCCAGTCTTCCCAACATAGCCAGGTCTTTACTGCTGGTGGATCAGCTCATAGACCTGTAGCAGTGGCACAGTAGCAGCCGCAGTTTCTGTCCCGTACCCAACCCTCCGTCCCGTTACCAGAAGAGTTTCCTCCCGTTGTGCTTCTTTGGGGCTTTGCTCTTTTTTTTTTTTTTTATTAATTAAAAGAAAAATCTGCCAACAGGAGACAGTCACCCACCTTTCTCGTGTCTTCCCATGGCCTGGGAAGGATTCTGTCTCAGTTCTCCAGGCAGCCTGTCCTCCCTAAAGCTCTGAACGCCTGCTCTGGTTCCTCTGGCCCTCCCCGTAGCCCGTGTGCAGGGAGCACCGTGGGGAGCAGGGAACAGCAGCTGCTCTGGGACCCTGCCTGCAAGAGCCTCCCCTGCCCAGAGCAGGGGGGCACGGTGTGGGTCAACCTCTGCTTTGTGCTTTTGGGTCTGGGCTTGTCCCTGTTTTCACTGGATGGGCAGGAGGAAGGGCCCGGGGGACAGTGGTGGGGACGTCCCTCACCTGCAGGATTAAGGTCAGGAGAGCTCATGGCTCTGAATTGGCTTCAGAGGAGGAGGAAGCCCCGAGTTCCTCTGAAACAGCCCAGCCCATACTCTGGTGATGGTGCAGATGAAGAGTTTTCCAGCTGCCCCCAGCCCATGGTTTGCTGTTTAACAATCCTGCTCGGGAATGAACTGCACTTCCTGGGGGAGGGAAAACCAGGAAAAAGGAAAAAAAGAGAAAAGAAAAAAAGGAAAAAACCCATATTGTTAAAGCTGCAGACATGACCCTAGGTGAAACGTAACAAGGTTTTGAACCAAATCCATGTGAGTATGGCTGTGACTGGCGTTTTGTTGACCTTTTTTTTGGGTGAAAAGGGCACTGTGGCAGCAGCAGATGTATTTTCTGTGATTTCTGTGTTTGACTGGAAAGAAAAAAATCCCCCTGACCTACTGTAAATTGTGTATGAAACAAATTGTCCTGCGGTCGTTTTGTCCGTTTTCAGTCCCGGTTTTGGTCCAGCCTCTGATATCTGTTCTGGGTTCCCCTTTCTCCCGTGACTGCTGTGGTGCACCCGGGTCAGTCTGGACCCACTGTTTCAGTAGCAGAGGTTCCTGTGGGCCCTTCTCCCCGGTCTCTGTGAACACGCATGCACTTGGTTCAGGTGGTTTGAAATCAGTGCTGCTACAGCTCGATGGGGTTTCCCTTTTCTTTTCCCTCCACATGCTTAGTTGGTCAACTTTGCTGGATACGCTCACCTCATTTTCCTTGGCTTATCCCGAAGTGCGGAATTTCTATCTTGTATTTGAGAGCTCTCTCTGCCCAGAAGGACTGTCCCTCCCTCTGTAGTGGACTCTCCCAGCTTCCTGCTCTCCCCGTGTCTGTGTTTGTAGCTGTATTAGTAACAGTGCAGTTCCCACGTGCGAAAGTTCGAGCGACTGAATGTCTGTGCTGACCTCGCTGAGAAGGGAAGAGACCCAAGTTTGTGACTCCTCCTTTTCCTCTCTCCATCCCCCCAACTCTCCGTTTAACCAGTTCTGTACATAGATCTCCCATCGGTTGTGTCTCTACATTACTCTTCTTTTAAAACCTACACTTAATAATAAAAGTATTGCTTAAGTGTGTTGTATCATTACATGTGTATACTGCACTTTCCAAGAGAAGCTTTACATGAGAACTATGGAAATGACCTTAGTAAAATTGTGGATAGAACTTTATTATTTTTTTGTTTTATATTCCTAAAGCACAGGCAAGCTGGACTGGAAAACATGAAGACGCTATAGATAGAAAGTTATTGTATAGTCAGATACTGAGATTATATGAAAAGAGAATGGATTTTAAAAAGTAACCATCTACTGTATATTAGAAACAAAGATTTCTGTGAATTAAAGTACTTTTAAAGAATGTTTAAGATTTTAAATCTAATGGCGCTTGTTCAAGGGTTCTGGAAAAAAATGACAAATGCACTGGGTTGTTAATAATGCTATTAAATAAGCAGATGTGAATGTTTATTTTATTGCTTTTTCAAGTAGCTGTTCGTGGGTGTGGGTGGAAGTATGATACTTTAGAGATGTCTGTTCTTAGACTTCATCAGCAAATCCTTGCCACGTGTTTGCAGAGCGAATGGGAGATGAGAGATGAGATGAGATGAGATGAGATGAGATGAGATGAGTGGAGATTGGGGATTCATTTTAAACTCCAGAAACTGTGACTGTCCTACAGGCACTGGCCGGTGTTGGTGCTGCTCAGAGCTGGGGAGTTTGAGTGGAAGCTGCTGCTGGGGGGGACAGACCGAACCTCCCCCGTGTCCCTGTGGGATGCACCTGGTACCTGGTGCTGCCCAGGTGGTGTCAGAGTGAGGCTGTTGGAGCTTGGTTGGAGCCTTGTTTGAAGCTGAGGGAGATGTTTCTGTCCCCTTTGAAGGGTTGTGGGGTCAGGAGGTGTTAAATAACATGGCACAAACCTACAGTCAGTGAGATCCCAGCAGAGTGTTCTCCTCTCTGCCTGGTGCTGTTCCTGAGTGTTGGGATGACAGAGGGCTCTGGGGCTTGCAGTGGTGGCATTGACTGTTCTGGTGGATCCTCCTGGCAGGGAACTGCAAACACAACCACAGGACATGGAGCCATTTCCCTTCCTGTCAAGGCTGTGCTATGGGTGCAAGAACAAACTGGGATTGGGTGGGAAATGTTCAGAGAGTAGCTGGAATTTCGATATTGGTTCTCGGTTGTTCGGGGAGGACGTGGGCTGAGAAGTGCCCCTGCCTTTGGAAACCTTCTGGTTCACCCTTCAACAGATGGGCACAAGTGTCACCCCACAGTTCAGAGATCAGCCAATTGTGTTGTTTCTGACAATACTCACTGTGTTGGGAGCATCCATCCCAAACCAGAAGGTGCAGCTTCCTGGGTTTGGACTGTCCAAGTCTTCCTGGGGTCCCGTGGGCCCTCCTTGGCCAGGGCAGCGGGTGCTGTGTGAGCAGCTGGGGCAGTCTGGGCTGGGGGGACAATCTTGGCACCGTTGGTTTTGTGGCAAACCTGCATCATCCCCCAGCCCACTCACCACAGGTGAAGGGCAGCTTGAGCCAATCTGTGCAGAGCAAAGTTATTTTTAGTGGGGACTTCTTGCAAAGGAACAACGAAGGTGTTCTTTGGCCTGAAAGCTTGCAGGGTGTTCCCTCCAGTGGCTGTCCAAAAACACCTGCTTTGAAAATTGATTTTTTTTAAAATTTGTTATTACAGTGAAAGTTCAGGTGTGATTCAGAGCAGGGACAGAGTTGAGCAGCTTTTGGGGTATCCAAGCAAAGGTGAAATGTGGAGCTTGTGGAAGGGGAACTACAGGAAATGCCATCGGGTGCCCCGTGTGCTGCAGCTGCATCAGCTGAAGTGAGGGCATGTGGAAGTTCAGCCCAACTTCTCTAGTTCAGGAGCTCCCCTGGGAATCAGTCGGAGCTGGGGAGCAGCTGCTGTGGGGGAGGCAGAGCTGGGACATGAGCAGTGCTCTGGTGACTGAGGCTGATGCTCAGCTGGGTCATGGCAGTCGGGCGAGGTGGGTCCCCTGTCTGTGCTGAGGTGTGTGGGCACTGCACACTCAGCTGCTGCCCTCCAGCAGGAAACACAGACCTGGGGGGGAATTAAAAAAGGGTTTCTTGTATTTATTTGTTGCTCCTGTGCAGTCCCTGTCTGTGCTGGGAGGAGCCCTGGTCCAGGCTCCGGATCCTACTGTTCCCAGGAGGAAGGGTGGGCTGCTTCAGGGACATCCCTGCTGTGGGACTCGTGCTCCTGCCTGGCACAGGAGGGATGTTCACCCCATGGAACTCGCCTCGTGTTTTCCTTAGCGGGTCATTGCCTGTACCTTAAAGAGGACTCGTGTCCATAACTCCCAGTTTGGGCACAGCCCAGTGAGGGGGGAGCACAAGGATGCTCTTGGTGTCCAGGGTGTTAGTTTGGGAACTGCTGGAATGTGGGGTTTGGGCTTGGTTTAGCTCCTGCCTGGTCTCACTGTCATGGTGCAGGTGGCTGTACATGAGTGCCCAAACTAGGGCATTAAGTTCCTTCTCTTGTGGAGCTGCAGGCCCTGGCTCTGCCTCCAGGTCTCCCCCTGTGCAGTGGCTTTGGGCAGAAACACAGAGTTCTGTCTGCACTGGGCAGTGACACAGGTGACACTGACCTGGTGCCCTGCTGTGGCACCTCCTGTGGAACTGCTGCCTGGGGCTGGTTCTGTATTGCCTTTAAGGAGATTGCTTCTAGGAATTGGGATGCAAGGAAAGACTCCACTGTGCAAGACAAAAGGAAGGAGAAGCTTTTGGACCCTTTTTAAGTGCCAAACTACTAATCCTGCACACTGGTAATTCTGCTGATCTTTAGCTGCAGTTACTGCTGAGACCTTCCTGACTTGGGCTTGAAATCAGGAGAGTTTTCTGTCTCCCCTGGCTTTGTTTTGGACTCTGCTCCAGAAGTGAGGTCCTCATCACTCCGGTGACTGCTCTGCCTTAGATAGTAAATATTTTCTAATTTTGCTCTTGGTTATTTCAGTAGTCTCCCACTTCAAGGCACTGTTTTCCTTGGAAGCTGGGGAAAGTCCAAGTGTCAGGGCTGTAACCTGGGGATGGCCTTTTCTTCAGGTTGCTGTCTGGATACACAAAGGATGTATTTCTGGGGTACTGAGTGATAAGTGGTTTTATTTTTAAGGTTCTCCCTGAGGAAAGAGAGCTTGAGTATAGTTTGGAATTTTCTTTACTACCTATATCTGACCCTGGAATAAAATATTATACACCAGTGTTGTACAGGGGCAGGAAGAAACCTCATCTGTAAGCTCCAGCTTCTGTAAAGATTTGCTGCTGTAAAACTTGTGGCTGTTTGCAGTGTGCAGTCCTTAAACCTGAGCACTAAGGAAAACCCGAGGGATGCTTCCCCATGGAGGAACACCCAGACCTCGGGAGTCTGGAGGAGGAGGGGACAGACAAGGAGCTTCCCAGTGAAGGAGCCTGGCTCAGGGTAGGCAGACGTTGGGAAATGCTGCCTCTGCCAAAGGGACATCTCTGCATGAGGGGTTGTGGTGCTTTGTGTGTTGGCCCAAGAGATCCAGGCCTGGTTCTTTTCAGGCCTCTTGTACAGTGTGAACAGGGCCCAGTCCCCATGGAGGAGGGACAGGGACAGGAGGGACCAAAAGGCACTACCTTAGTCTGATGAGATTTAGACTTGGGTTCACTCTCACTGTCACCAGGTCGTGCAGTGACCCCTTCTGTCCTGCCTGTAACACAGAACAACAGTGTCTGTTTTGGCCATCCAGCCCTTTCCATGGGGAGCTGTCCCTGGAGCACCTCAGCCCCCCTGGTCTCTGATCTCAGCCCTGCTGGAGCATCCGGAATTCCCTGTTGTCCTGAGAGTCAGGGACAGGAGCCTCTGGAATGATGGTCTGCAAGACCCATAGTTGTGGCTGCTTACGGGAGGCACTGGTCTGGTCTTGTTATCTCTGCCCTGCCCTTCCCACAGCAGGGTTGGGTTTGATGGTGATCTCAGTGCCAGCATTAGCTCAGAGCCTTTTTTACCAGATGGCATCAGCAGCTGTGAGAGGTGTCTGAGCCACACACACAGTTTGCTGAGGTAAAACACTGGTGTGATGATGTCTTCCTTTTTGTAGGGATGCTGCTATAGCTCCCTCTGGGACCATTCCTTTGCTTTCTGCCAAAGGAAATGCTAAGGGAACCAAGGAATGTGGGAAGGAAGCTGCTGAGATTGGTTACAGTGGGAGGGGTCTGGAAGCGCCAGGTCTCCCTTGTTCAGGATCAGAGACACAGACCCTGGCAGTGCAGTTGGTGCTCCGGTCCTGCCAGTGAATTCCCAAACTCTCAGGTAACACTTTACCATCTCTGTGCCCATTGTTGTTGTGTTCAAATTACCAGGGCCCTTCCCTTGTGGTATTGCCCAGCAGCTCTGACTGAAATGGCTCCTGCTGAGGCATCACTTAGGTTTTATCTCCCAGAGTAACTTACAGCTCCTGCACTGGCCTTGGCAAGGGAGAAAACAGCCTCTGGGCATTCAGTGCCCTTCTCTCTTAGGATGGGCAGAGAGAGCATTGGAAAAAGCCATTTTTCCTGAACTAGAGTGTTCCGCCTCTCGTCCGGTGCCTCCCGTTCAGAGATGTGCTGCTCCTGCCCTGAGCAGGGCTGAGATCCTGCCACCCCTCTCTGACTGTCCCACACGTCCTGGCTTAGGTGGGCACAGGCACCTGCTGACACACGTAACCAGGCAGGGAACACCGACCAAACGGTGTGTTTGTGCTGTTCTTGTGCGGAGTGGGCCTTGGTTTGCACTGGCATCATATTCTCTACGGTAAATGCCTTTTTCCCTTGGTTCCTTAATCTGTAGTTCATGGGGAATTCGGAGGCATTTGTGTGATGTGGCAGCTGCTCTTGCTCTGCCTCAGCCCGTGTGCCCGGAATGTGCCAGTAACACCTGGGCAGTGTGTACCCACCCCCACTGGGGCCGTGTGTTCCTGTGATCCAAGGGTGGCATCTCAGGGGAAACCAGTGCAACAACAGAGGCTTCAGGAAAGACAGAGGGTGTTTTTGTAGAGCAACTGGTCAAATGTTCACATATCTGCACTGTCTTTATTTAGCAGTGTCATGTATCCAAGTGAAGAGTTTCCCAATAAATACCAGTTTTGATGCCTAATGAATGCCTGCTGTGTCTTTAATTGTGAGAGGTGCTGGAGAAGGGGATAACCTGTGTGTGTCCATGGCTCATGGAGCAGTGCCCTGAAGGCTGTGATGGGTGTGCAAACATGAATGACTGACCTGGGCAGAGCTTCCCCTGAGTGAGGAGGCTGCTCTGGCACAGCAGGGTGTGTGGGTTAGTGCCCCGCTGTCCGTGGGCACCAACCAGCTTCCTCACCCTCCTCGTTCTTCCTGCAATTCCTACTGCTTAGTTTTCATGTGATTTTTTCCTGTCCTCTTGCTAACATGAGTCCAATGACACACTCCCAACCTGCCAGTAGTTCTGTGAAGGTAAGAGATCTTCTGTTCTGTCTGTGTGAGTCGTGAGGCAAAACCAACCCTGGAGAAGGGCAGGGCAGCCTCTCCCTGCACTGTCTTGTTATCAAATCCAGAAACAAGCCAGGTCATTGTCGTCATGATCCTTGATTTAAAGTCAGGGTATGGATGTTTAAAAATGGTTGCTCTGGCAGTAGTTTAAAATGATGCTGCTGCAGTTACCAGGATTCACTAAAAGCTGTAGGCTGACCTTCAGTCTTTGAAAGGGCCATGTTATTTTAGCAGATTGAGGGGCAATCCTGTGTATTTTCCAAGCCTGAGTGTAATTCCACGTATCCGTGGGCTGGCTCACAGGAACAGAGGCTGTGCCGAGCGGTGGCTGTGCTCAGAGGGCAGCCAGCAGGGCAGCAGGCAGTGACAGAACTTGTCTGTCTGCTGGAGCTTCGCTCTGGGCAGCAGTGTTGGGACGTGAACCCTCTGCCGTGGTGTCGTCGTCGCGGGTGGGAGGGAGAGGAGACCTGTGGGGTGGTGCTGAGAGTGCTGCGTGTACCCCCGGTGTGTGTCAGACATCCTCCACCTCTGAGCAGTGGTGCCTGTGTGTCCCCAGGCTGGGTTAGTTGTGTGTCAGCTCGTGTGTCGTAAACACCTTCCCTGGCATTTTTAGTTCCATTGGTTTCCCTCCCTCTCCCGCCCATTTTCCATGCGTGGTGGTGGTTTCCATATGAACAGTGTGATGTTCTTGTGTCATAAGTACCTCTCATGCTGACTGATGACCAAGAGCGTGGAGCTGGTTGAGTAACACTCTTCCTTTGTGTTTGTAGGTCTGCAGAGGGATCCAGGCGTGTTCCCAGCTGTAGCTCTTGAGCTCTGTAAAGGAGATTCTGGCAGTGACGGACTCACTTTGTACAAGGGTCAGTCCAAGATGCTGGAGGTGAAAGTGCAGCACAACTCGGAGTCGGAATATTTAGCCAGAGATGGTCCTTCAAGCAACAGCTCCTTCTACAGCAGTGAAGGAGAGGGGACAGACCATGAGGGAGATATTCTGGATTGCAGCGGGTCCAGGCCTTTACTGATGGATTCGGAAGAGGAAGAGGAGACGTGCAAGCTCTGCCCAGGGTTCCTGCAGCCTGTGCCCAGGGAGAGGCACGAGGCCTCCAAGGGAGATCCCCACTCCCAGTCCAGAGCAGGGGAGATGCTGTTCCCAGCCTTCCAGTCGCACACCGGGGAGGCTTTTAACGAACCGGATGTTTTTGCCACGGCTCCTTTCCGAAGCTCCAGGAAAGTGCCGGATGAGGGGGATGTCTTTACCAAAGCTCCTTTTCTCTCCAAGGGCAGTGCGGCTCTGCGACATCCAGAAGAAGCAGATGTGTTTCTGAGAGCCCCTTTCACTAAGAAGAAAAGCATGGAAGAGTTGACTTCCCATAAGGAGCCGTTCCCAGCACCTGTTTTCCTCAGCCAAGGGGGCGATGGCCGAGCTCTCCCGCTGTTCCCCAGCCTGGATTCGGCGGCTCACGGGGTCGCGGCCTCGGCGAGGTCTCAGTATCCTCCTGCCGGGTTCCCTCAGCCAGGCAGCCTCCATCCCTGCTCCGGGAGAGCCGTGGAGGCCCAGGAGAGCGCCCCTGCTAAAGGAGGGCTGCCGGAGCAGGGGGACGTGGCTGGGGAGAGGAGCCCAGGCCCCGCGCTGCCCCTGGACGCCACGCTGGGCGCCCAAGGGAACCAGCCTTTCCGTCCGCAATCCCTGTCCAAGTATTCCCGGCACTACAGCCCCGAGGACGGGCCAGGCCTCGAGGCCAAGCCCATAGCTGCTTACAAAGTGGTGTCTCAGACCAACAGGCAGGCCATAGCGGGCTCTGTCTCTGTGGTCCCGCTGTCCTCCAGGACTACGGAGCTGCCCGGCGCGGATCCCTTCTCCTCGGCGCCCTTCCCTTCCAAAGCGGGGAAGCAGAAGCCTTAACGTGCTGGGGGCTGGGGCTGTGCTTCCTGCGGGACACCTCGCACAGCACCTCGGACCTCTGCGTCGAAATGAATGACACAGCAATATATATGTATAAAATAA
Source organism: Chiroxiphia lanceolata (assembly GCF_009829145.1). Taxonomy (NCBI): domain Eukaryota; kingdom Metazoa; phylum Chordata; class Aves; order Passeriformes; family Pipridae; genus Chiroxiphia; species Chiroxiphia lanceolata. The sequence goes on from NC_045664.1 coordinate 565,892, forward strand.
TTATTATTTTTGGTCGGAACTCTCTTTGCAGTGATAGGTAGTGGAACCGTTCTAAGTTATGTTAGTCCCAGTGCCTGGCTCTCAGGATCCTCAGAGCCTTTCTCACCTTCCTCCTCTCACTGTCTTCCCCCCATTTATTTTTTTAGATGCTTTTCCAAACTAGTAGTATTCCATATTTTCTGGTCCTGGCTAGAGAAATGCATTATAAGATGAATTAAAAGGTTTATTAATTACAGAGCAAGTCAAGCAGGACTTGCTAATGCTCTGGAAAGGACATGATTTCACAGGTTAAAGGCTTATTGTGACTTCTTTGCTGTCAGTGCTATTCCTGCTGCTCAGCAGCGGTGTGGCTGTGGCAGCTGTGGCTCTGGGTGGGTGTTGGGGTTGATGTGCCCACCCAGGCAGACCCTGCAGTGCTCTCTGGGGCTAGGCTGTGCAGGGTGGTGGGAGCAGAGCTGTGGCTCTGCTCTCCCTGGGATGGGACATGTGGCAGGGGCCACACCAGTCAGGGAAGGACTCACAGTGCCTTCAGTATTGGGAACTCCAGTGAGGCAATCAGGCTGTTCCTGCTGCTGGAAAATCGAATTATTGTGCAAACAATCAGGCAAAGCTTTCACTTTTACACATGTATTTCCTGTTTGGTCTATGCCAAAGTGTAGGACCCGGAAATCTGCTCTTGGTGAAGGAGAGATGTGTATTTACAGTATTAAAAATAGACCTTTGGGGGAAATTTATGATGCAAACAGCTCCATAGCTGTGCTGATGTACCTCACGTGGTGTGACTTGGCCCTGTTAGACAGGTTTGTACTGGCAGAGCTCGACTCAGAGTAAATTCTGCCTTTTGTTTTCCTGTTGATTAAGGATGAACTTAAATGAAATCCATTCGCTCTCCTTCCGAAGTATTATGTTTTCTATCCCAGTCCCAAAGAGAAGGACAAGTACTTACTGTGTGAGCAGCCAGAGTGTTCAGAGGCAGAATCCCCCGGGCAGGCACTGGGCAGGCCCAGAGCAGACTGTGCTCCCTGCTCTGCTCACTAGTGGAGGACAGAGAGGAGAGTGGAACCTCCCATGTTTATTTTGCAAAATGCCTGGTTGCAGAAGTTGCCCTGGATCTGCTGTTTCTGGCCTGCAAAGGTGCTTGTGAGAGTGGACTGGCTCTCAAAGACCTGGTTATCAGGGCTCTGTGGGATCCCAGTCCAAGCTCCCAGTCCAAGCTGGAGCCTTGTGCTGAGGGTAAAGGACACACTTTGTGTTTGGGGGTCTCCCATGAGTGGGTTTGTGGTCTTTGGACGTTTGCAGGGGAATTGTTGGAGCTGTGGGTTGATCTCTGAGGTCAGGACTGGCTGTGTGCAGAGCAGGTTCCTCCCTCTCCACTTGCTGACGTGTTTGTACTCAGAGAGCAAGTCCTGTGAGTAGTGTCCCTCGAGTAGTGTCCCTTGGAGAGAGGGAAGGATTAGCTGTAGCTCCTCCTGACTCACTGGAGTCACACCCTGGGGAGCTGCTGCAGCTGAAAATAGACTTTGGTGTAGTTTGGAGAGGAAAAACCCTGAGACCACCTCCAGCACACGGCTCTGTCCGAGGTCCAAATAATAAGTGTTATAGGAACACAGGGGGCACAGAAAAGATGTGTGCAAAGGCTGCAAAAAAGGGCACAGACTGGGGCAGACTCGCTGCTCACCTTTCATCCCAGCCACACAGCAGGAGGATGGAGGGATGGATGGACAGGTGGATGGAAAATCCCTGAGTGCTGGGAGGGGACTGCAAAGCATCTGCAAGTGGGAGTCACCGACTGCTCAGTGTTCCCTTTCCCCTCCCTGAATTTGAATCCCCTCCAAAATATCTCCAGTTTCAAGAGATGAGCCAGGTGTTCTGCTGGACGTGGGGGTTGCCTGGAAGGGAGAGGGAAATGCTTGGGCTGAGGTCTGAGAGCCCTGGGCTGGGGAGGGAGAATACTGGAAAGCAGGGAGGCCACGTTGGCTTGCACAAGTTCCTGGTGAACAGGTCAGCTGGAGCTTGTGGAGCTTGTGGAGCTGGGAACCTTCTGCCCTGCTCTGCTGCACTCACAGCTAATAAATATTGGTGCATAGTGGTGGTTTAGGGACTTTCTGTCCTCCATCACCACCTCTTGAAAATAGAAGTACTGTAAAAAAGTTTCTGGATTCCCCTTGAGATGTTTATTCAGCAAAGCTGAGGCTGTTTATTATGTTTTGTTGTTTAGTTTTCTGTTTAAATATATACCCAAAAGGTGTTTGGTTTTGTTTTTTGTTTTAAATCTCTGTATCCCCAAGTTGGTTGTTGCTGGATGGGATCAGTGAGAGGCCCCAAGAGCGACTGTGACAGCAAACTGTGAATTAAAGGAGGGGGAGCGTGAGGGCCCAGATTTGTCCCAACACCAACCTGTGTCGCAGCCACACTGAGCCAGGAGGCTGCACTTGGCCTTGAGCTCTTAAATTCACTCAGAAGCTGCTGGAAGGGAGGCCAGGCCTTGGCAGTGTGGGATGAACCTGCGGAACAGGGAGATGCTTTGCTGGACCCCAGGTGGGTTCAGGGTGTTCCCTCTGCTCACTGCATTCAGGTTCTTCCTGTCCTTCATTTTTACTTGAAAAATTGCTTTTGGATAATTCTGTGAAGTTTCTGGCCTTGCCACATCCAGGTGCCACGGAGCTGGGGCTGGAGGAGTATTACCTGTCCCCTCTGTGCTCAGACAAAGGGAAGGTGCACTGGGGTGTCTGGGCTCATTTCCAGCCCTGTTACGTTGGGTCAGGCTGAGTTTCCAGCTGGCATTTTGGCAGCTTTTTTGTCCTTCAGGCACTTTACACAAATTGCAGGCTGACTGTGCCCCAGAGCTCACAATCCTGCCAGACACATCCAGTGCTTAAATGGTTTTAAATCTCTTCTGGGGGTGGAGGCAGCTCGTTTGTATCTCTGCATGTGGCTCATAAAGTAATGGGACTTTTGGTTATGGTCATAAGACTCAATTTCAGGGCCTGTTACTCTGATATCCTTCTCATTTCCAGCCTGTGTTCTTCCTAATCCTGCACTGCCACTGCTGCAGCCTCAGCGTGATGAGTGGAAATTTCATTTCTCTGGTCTCTGAAGCTTGCTGTTGTAATGTTAAAACAGGGAAGAATGATTTTAATTATTTGCCACACAACCAGTGATCCTGATGAAGTAAGACTAGTACAGCCTCAGTGCAGTGTTTTGAAATGAGTTTTCTGAAGAGGAGCACTGGTTTCATCTCTTTAGTAAAGCTGTAGTAAATTCTGTTCACTGCCCTGGGCCCTCGTGCACAGTTGGAGGGTTTCACAGGGATCGCTTGGACAATCTGGGATTCCTGCTGGGAGAGGGAGTGGTTCTTGGTTCTCACCCCCTCAATGCACTTCAAGTCTCTTTTCAAAGTGATTAATCAGAGTTTCTGTGTGAATAGAGCAAGCAGTTGGCTTGGCTCTGTGCTCACTGCCATGACGTTGGTACAGCGCCGTGGGGGGACCTGGACCTGTGTCCCGCCCGGCTCTGCAGGATTTTGGGGGCTTTCCCTGTGTCTCCTCTCCCTCCAGCCAGCATGGCATGGTCACACCTGGTGTTAAGTTTACAGTTCAGCCTCCTGAAGCCAGCACACACCCAGCGTGGGGTGCACACTCTGCCTGGAGCACAGAAGTGATGCTGAGTTCCGACCCCTGTGAGCATCGTGACACATCCCGGAGCGCGTCCTCGGTGGGACAGCAGCAAACTGGGATCTGCTCAGCTGCTGAACTGTCAGTCACTCCAAAGTGGTAATCGGTTACTTTAACTCAGCTTCCACCAAAGACTCTTCTGTTGGGGAGTTGAATTTTTGTTGGTTTTTTGTTTGTTTGTTTGTTTTCCTCGTGGTGTTAAATCAAGGCCTTTAAGCACACCGACAGACTCCAAAGCATTTTTACAGTAGTGTCCTGACAGTGAAATCTCGGTTGGGAAACACATTCCTGAAGTCTGATCACAGCTGCATTAGTGTTTCTAAAAATAAGCCACGGCCCGTAGTTTCCATTGTAGGTGGGTAAATACCCTCACACACACCTAGAAATGCTCCCTGTGAAGCTGGAGGGATAATGTTGATCCAGTGTTCCTGATCCCTCCCAGGGATGGGGTGGGAGGGCAGGGGTCTCACTCGGGTGTAGGGTGCAGTGGGTAGAGCACCCTCACCCAGTCCAGGAGCGAAGGAAGCTCCCTTGTTCCCACGTGGAGCAGGAAGGGGAGCTGGGAGTGTCTGTGGGCCCCTGACTGTGACACACAACCTGACTCGTGTCCCACGGGCAGAGTTTCCCCTCTGTGTGGTCCCTGAGCGGCCGTGGAGCCACCTCAGCCTGGCACATCAGTGGGGCCAAGTTTTGCACTCCAGGTGGGATCATCTGTTTCTGGTAATCATGAAGAAATGTTTGACTTGTAAACTTCTGTACATTTTATTAAAACACTATCTGATGACACTACATTGTCTCCTCTGTGCATTCCTTATCCCCTCCCCTTGCAAAATATTTTTGCTGGATACAGAGAATCTGGGCTTTAATGAGTTTTTTCTACCAAGGTGCTGAACAGGGTCTGGCCCTGCTGCTTTATCTGGCAGCCGTAAAGTCAAACTGATCTTGTTGCTTTAAGCAGTGGATATTCCAGTTTATATCCAGTTTTTATATCCAGAGAGAGTCCTTCCCATCCAGGGCAGAGCCGCAGCTGCAAACAGCCAGAGCAACTGAGCTCTCCCTGCAGAGCTGCTGCTCCTCAGTTGGTTTAATGCTGGTGCATCTGGACATCCAGGGCTTGGGAGATGTCGAGTCTCTGAGTGCTGGTGATGTGTGGTTTTTCTAGATCATTCAGCTGCCAAGACTTACAAGGGGCTTTGGTAGTGCTTTGCAGAGTGGACTTTGCTTAATTTAATTTCCATTGGGAAAGACTTTGTGCTGCCTTCTGCCCTGCTGCAGCTGCTGCTGGTAATACCCAGGTAACAGCAGAGCCTGGGAAGGCTGAAAGCGAAGCTTTTTCATTCTCAGAGCTGCCATATTTTCTTTTTTTAATTTTCTCCCCTCTTGAACATGCATCCATGGACGCACATTAATGGCATTCTCCATTAACATTGTCTGTAATTTAGTGTTCCCCTGAAAAAGCCACATTTGAGGTCAATTTATTGAATGTTCGTTTTGGGTAGCCTGTAATGCTCAGGAAAGAAAATAAATACAAGTAGCTGTGAAATTTGCACCCCAGAGATTTAAAACCCTGCAAAGCCTGGAGCTGCTGCTGCAGAAGAGGGACACAGTGAACCCATCCCAGAGAGCACCTGGGAGGGGAATGCTCCATGGCCACATCCAAGCCAAGCTGTGCATGGGGGGAAGAATGACAAGATCCAGGAAAAGGTTTTGGCAAAGCCCAGGAAAACGTGTCTTCTGTGAGTGCAGCTCCTGCCAAGGTACAGCAGATCCAGTGAGGAATGACTGAAACAGGCTGAGGTTTGTTCAGGGAACTTTGTGGGGGTTTTAGGCTGTTTTAGTTGTACGAGAAGCAGCAGCGATCATCGGACCGATGGAAGTGACTTTCTGGTCCAAAATGGGCAGGATTGTAATCAGACCAAGGGGGGGGACATGCAGCCATGGCCCAGACATGACCTGGGATCTCTTTAATTTGCTGACATTGTGGAGGTGTCTCCCTCCTCCCCAGGAAGACTCTTCTTTCTTCTTGCTCAAGGGCCCAGAGCATTGGCCCCTGCACCAAGAGCTTCCACTTCAAGTACATTTGGATCAAAATAAAAATGTTACCTCTTAACTCCCTCTGCAGCCACCCTGTCTGGAATGTTAGTGGGGTAAATTTGCAATTTTTGATGGCTTGTGAGAATTGGGGGGGGAGTGGAGGGAGGAAAAAAGGCTTTTTGTGTTTTACTGGGCTCAGAGGGGAAATGGGTGCTGGAGGGGCTGTTTCTGAGCACTGTTGGTAACTGTGCTGCTCCTTCAGGGCTGGGACAAGGACGTGGGGCCTCATCCCCCTGGAATGTGCTGCAGGGCTGAGAAAAAAGTAAATATTAATGAAATAATTCTTACCCTTGGGGGTGGTTTTTTGGGGGGGGAGGGTTTCCATATTTTTATTTATTTTTCTAGCAAACATGCTGACTGTGGACAGGACACAGCTGTAGGCTGGGTGTGCCCAGGGGGGCAGGAGGTCAGTGGCCCCTGGGCTGTCCCAGCCATGGGGTGTCACAGCCCCAGGGCGGTGCCCGTCCCTGTGCTGGCACTGCCGAGGCACCTCCAGGGCTGTGTCTAGGGCTGGGCCCTCAACAAGAGAGACACTGAGGGGCTGGAGGTGTCCAGGGAAGGGAACGGAGCTGGGAAGGGGCTGGAGCAGCAGGAGCAGCTGGGGGGGCTCAGCCTGGAGAAAAGGAGGCTCAGGGGGGACATTAGCAAATTTGCAGATGACACCAAGTTGGGGGGTGTGTTGATCTGCTGGAAGGCAGGAAGGCTCTGCAGAGGGACCTGGACAGGCTGGATCCATGGGCTGATTCCAAGGGGATGAGGTTCAACCAGGCCAAGGGCCGGGTCCTGCCCTTTGGCCACAACAACCCCCGGCAGCTCCACGGGCTGGGACAGAGCTGGAGAGCAGCCAGGCAGGAAGGGAGCTGGGAGTGGGGATGGACAGGAAGCTGAACATGAGCCAGGGGGGCTCAGGGGGGCAAGAGGCCAATGGAGCCTGGCCTGGCTCAGGAATAGTGTGGCAGCAGGAGCAGGGCAGGGATTGTGCCCCTGCCCTGGGCACTGGGGAGGCCACCCCTGGAGTGCTGTGCCCAGCTCTGGGCCCTCAGTTTGGGAAGGATGTTGAGGGGCTGGAGCAGGTGCAGAGAAGGGCAACGAGGCTGGGGAAGGGTGTGGAGCACAAGTGCTGGGAGGAGCAGCTGAGGGAGCTGGGGGGGCTCAGCCTGGAGAGGAGGAGGCTCAGGGGAGACCTTCTCACTCTCTGCAGCTCCCTGCCAGGAGGGGGGAGCCGGGGGGGGTCGGGCTCTGCTGCCAGGAACCAGCAGTAGGACAAGAGGGCACAGCCTGGAGCTGCCCCAGGGCAGGTTTAGGTTGGATATGAGGAAGAAAGTTTTTACAGAGAGGGTAATCAGACATTGGAATGGGCTGCCCAGGGAGGTGAGACTGGATGTGGCATCAGTGCCATGGTGTGGTAACCACGGCGGGGTTGGATCAAGGGTTGCATTTGATGATCTCGGAGGTCTTTTCCAACTCGGTTGATTCTATGATTCTATGATTCTTGCTCTCTGCAAGAGAGACAGGAGAGGGGAGCCGCGGGGGGGGGGGGGGGGTCGGGCTATGTTCCAGGGAACAAGGGACATGATGAGGGGAAACGGCCTCAAGCTATGGCAGGGGAGGGTCAGGTTGGACATTGGGAACATTCCTTCATGGAAAGGGCGGTCCAGCCCTGGCACAGCTGCCCAGGGTGGAGTCCCCGTCCCTGGGAGGATTTAATACGCGTGTGGATGTGTCACCTGGGGACACGGGTTAGCGTGGCCTTGGCGGTGCTGGGGGAGCGGTCGGGCTCGGTGAGCTCGGGTTCCTCTCACCCCGAACGCCGCCGCCATTCCCGGGGTCCCGGCTCCTCAGGCGCCGCCACTGCCGCCCGCCGCCGCCAGGGGGCGCCGCCGCGTGCGGGCCATGGCGGGCGCGGCCGGAGCGGCCCAAGATGGCGGCGGTGCGGCGACTGAGCGCGGCGGTGGGGCCGGGCCGGCGGTAGGTGCTGACCGCGGGGCTCCGGCGGTGGGTGCTGACCGCGGGGCCCCGGCGGTGGGTGCTGACCGCGGGGCCCCGGCGGTGGGTGCTGACCGCGGGGCCCCGGCGGTGGGTGCTGACCGCGGGGCCCCGGCGGTGGGTGCTGACCGCGGGGCCCCGGCGGTGGGTGCTGACCGCGGGGCCCCGGCGGTGGGTGCTGACCGCGGGGCCCCGGCACGGCTCTCTCACGGAGCTGTTTTCCCGCAGGGGTCCCCTCTCGCGGGTCAGGGGGGCGGCCGTGTCGCAGTGAGCGGTGCCGCGTCGGGCGCTCCTCGCTCTTTCCTTTCCCCTCCCCGCCCCAGCCGGGTGGACGGCGGTGAAGTTTGTTCCTTTTCCTCCAGACGGGCAGGGAGGGACTGTTTCTCTGCCCTAGGTCCTTTCCGGCAGCAAGGCGTTTGTTCCCCCTGACTAGTTAGTTAGGTGCTGAGGGCCTTCCCCTGAGGGGGCTCAGCCTTGCGCCCCCGGGGGCGCCGTGTCTGAGGGGTCATTCCCCACCTCAGGACCCTCCAGTGAGGAGTAGTTCCATTCCACACACACCCGCTCAGGACCCTGCAGTGAGGGGTAATTCCCCACGCACATGTGCTCAGGACCACGGTAGAAGGAGTAATTCCTCCCCCCCACGTGTGCTCAGGGTCACGCAGTGAAGAGCATTTAACCCCCTCACATCTGTATCCTTCCGACCTTGAAATGACAGGGAATTCCTCCCCAGTTGCTAAGGATCAAGCAATAAGGGGGAAATCAGAGGACCCTGTAGTGCTGGGCACAGCTGCCCTGTATACTGAGCACTGAAATGGGATATAATCATTATTACCCAAAGCTAAAGGGAGAAAAGAGAACTTTTCTCTTGAGTGACCTTCCTCACACACCCTGTTGCGGTCTCTACCTGCTTTAAAGAGCACAAAAATAAGCAAATAACACGATTTAGACCTTTCCTGTGTTCACGTCTCCCTCACTTGCAGCAGTGTCATGAGGCACAGCTTCTTTCCTGTTCCATGTTTGAGGAATATGGGCCTCTTGCAGTGCTTGTGTTTGGGTTTATGACCCCCAAGACAACCAGCCTCCTCTGACAACAGCCCCTGCAGATGCTATTTATGTAGTTTACCTGCTTTCCCCTCATCTGTGCCTGATGAGGGGGAGAGAAGCCAGGTAATAATTGCTCCTTAGTATGTAGTAATTCATCTGTGACACGAGGTGGGTTTTGGTTTCATTTTCTGACATTCAGTTTGCTCTCAGACACCTGGGTGCTGCTGTTGGCTGTGCACACAGTTACAGAAATCAGGTGTGCAAGCAGATGAAAGTGAGGCCTGTTGTTATTCCACCACTCCACTTGCTTTTCCTCTTAATGTTTTCAGGTTTTTTCCCCTCTGCTCTCCCCCTTTTCCCTTCATCCATTCCTGTTCTCACTGCTAGCACAAGTTACATGGCCAGTAGAGAGCAGGGCCTCATTTTAATTGGTCTGATTTAATTCTGAGACAGTATTTGTACAGGAATATACTGAGTTTATTTATTCCCTGTAGGGAATAAATACAGAGAAGTGGACAGGGATTGAGGTATGGCTTGTTCCTAATAGAGTTTTTATATCTTTTACCCAAGTGCTGTCTTGGTATTTTTTTCTTATGAGAATTGTTTGTGTAAGAGCAGCCACCGAGTTACCTTTTTAGCCTGTCTTGTACCTTCTAAGAGTCATGCAGACTCTTCTCTACATGCCTAAGACCCTTAGGTGTGACCAGCTAAACCCACAGAGCACAGGAGTAAATTCTCGGGTGTTTGGGGTTGGATTGATCTCAGCTATCTGGAATCTTCTGAAAATTAGGTTTTTAGTCCAAGGGAGATTTTCAGGTGCTCAGGACTGTTAAAAGGAAGACCAGAGGCCCCCTCTGGGTGATTATCCCCTTCTGTGATCGGTAAGTAAGGCGATCTGCCTGGTTTTAGTGACTGAAAGAGCGTGGGTTAATTTTTTGGTGGCTAAAATTAGAGAGTTATGTCTGTTTTGTTATGAGAGAGAGGCAGCACTGAAAAGGGAAAAAAGGGATGTTCTGTGATCCAGCCTCAAACTTGCTGCATTACCTGAGAGATTTAAGGCAGGTGTGTCTTGCCGAGTCCTGAGGTTGCTAAAAGCACGTGGAATACCCTTTCAGTGGGGCAGTGCAGACGTGGGATTTGGAAATCCTTAGTAAAGTTATTTTTCTCTAGGTTCTGTCAGATGCTGTTAAAAGATCATAATTGGACAACTCGACAGCCTTTCCACCAACTTCTGCAAAAGAAACCGTCTCTTCCATCTGCAGTGTGGCATCGTGCAGGTAAGTCAGTGCCAGTTAAAAAGGAACAGATGAGCAGGGTCTGAGTTTTTGTGTCTTTTGGTAGTGCTGAAAGTTTGCTGTTCTTTCTGAAACCCGAGTGTGGTGACAGCTCCTGGGTGGGTTTTAAGGCAGTGCTGGTGCATCTGGACATCTGGGGCTCGGGCAGATGTGGAGGCTCACTGTGTGCTGGTTATATGTGTTTTTCTGTACCATTCAGCTGCCAAGACTTTGTTAGTGCAGAACATTATTTGGGCTTTGCTGCACTTCTGAATTTATTTTCTGTATTGATGTAAATGTGTCCGTTGGGAAAGACTTTGTGCTGCCTTCTGTCCTGCTGCAGCTGCTGACTCTGCCAGGTGACGCTACTGACTGTCCAGGTAGAACGTGGGAAGGCTGAAAGCAAAGCTTTTCATTCTCAGAGCTGCAATATTTTCTTTATTTTAATTTCCACCTCTTGACGGTGCATCCATCTGTGGTGCATTAGCTGGATTCTCCAGTAATATTACATCTGCAATTTGGTGTTACCCTGAAAAAGCCATGTTTGAGGATGAGTTTGTTGTACCTGCCATTTTTTTGGTAGGCTGCAAAGCTCAGGAAAGGAAGAAAAACATAAAAAACTTGTGAAACTTGTGCCACAGAAAACTATGTTTTTTGCAGCTGCCTGAGGAATTTAGAGACAGAAAGATTCTGCAGGTGCTGTTGCATGGAATTAGTCACAGATGGAAATATTATTTAAATGAGTCTGCTCAGGCAGAAGGTTCTTTAATTTTGGTTTCAGAGAGTCCAATCTTAGCTGCTGCAGCACTGTTTTCTCTCTTTCAGTTCTGGCAGGCAGATTGATGAGTCCACTCAGTGTTTTACCTGTTTCTGATAAGTAGACTTAGTGTTTGACCTGTTCCTGCCCGTGTCCTGGTAAAGGCTGTCTGAGCTTGGTTTGTTCCCTTACCTGGAGCAGTTGGAGAACAGGATAACAAGCAGGTACCCCCAGAGCTGTGCAGAGGCTCCAGAGAACAGCTGTCAGAGGTAAACACAGCCAGTTACCAACCTGTGAGTAACAAATCCCAGGGAGTTCCTCACAGCTGGGCAAGGAGCTGCCCAGGCTGGGTAATGATTGACAAAGCTGCTCCTAGGAAAGCAGCTCTTCACTGCAGAGCACAGGTTAGAACACAGAGCCTGCCCTCCTGGACACCTGCTGGGAGGGTTGATCCGGCTGTCTGTGGTTGGGGGTGTTGGATCACACCTGGATGAGCAGTGTCCAGTGGCTGTCAGTGTCCCACTGCTTCCAAAAAACAGGGAGAGGGGACTCAAATTTACACATCCAGGTTATGCCAGATGGGATTTGGATGCCAGCTGGACCTGGAAGATGGGTAGTTCTTGTATCCCCGTGGATAATCTAGTTGCTTGCTCTATCAAGAGTATTCTTTTAATCTTAAAACTGTTTCCCTCCTAAGTTTGGTTTTTTTTCTTTTAAAAAACATAGAGAAAATGGAGTGTGTGTGTATTTACCATTGTGTATGTTTGAGTCACAGGGATTGTCACCATGACAGACACATGAAGCAACAATTTGGCAATTTATAAACAGTGTGATTTGCCATTCAATGCCAGGGAGTCATGAGCAAAATGGCACTTTAGAAAAATGAAAATGTCAGCTCTTTTTACTGCTTTAAATCCTTCTAGTGCATGTTTTTTAAATTTATGTGAGGTTGTTTCTCAAATATAATTTATAAATATTAGCTCCTGAAGATTTTTTTGGTTTAAAATGCACTTTTTTTCTTTCCTGCATGTTTGTATCTCACTGTGTTATTGGGTGTGCAGGGAGTAGGAAGAAGAACTAGAATATGAGAGAGAGACTGTCCCTAACTGATGTTCAGCTTCAGTGGGACATCAGGCACATGCTGCATGGACATGTCTACAGAAAAATACTATTAAATGTACACCATTAAATGTAGAGTGTTAAATTTTAGTTAAAATCAGGGTTTTTTACACTCTTCCAGTGAGACAGACACAGTTGAAAAAGGAACTTCAGTAAAAATGTATCTTTAAAAGAACTTTGCCAGTGAATGGTAAATAGTTTATTGTAAATTGCTTGTTCAGTTCAGTTTTTGGAGGGTAAGTGGTGGCTCACAGTAGTTTTTTACCCTGTGGAAAATCTAAGCAGGGTCTACTTCACTGCAACTCTTGTTAAACTGGTTTTTCTTTCTTATAGTTCTGAAAAATGAGATAAAATCCAAACCCCATAACTCATGTGCATCTTCAAGAGAGAGTTAGCAAAACTGATTCTGCTTTAATCTGGAAAGGGGACTAAATGGTGTTTGAGGATCATAAAATAAAAAAAGCCAAGGCAGCAGAGACCTGCAGGGTGCAGCTCTGGGCCCTCAGCAGAAGGTCAGGCTGGCCCTGGCCTCGTGCAGCTCGATGCTGTTGCAGCAGGATGCTTTTTACTAAATAAAAGTTAACAAAAGAAGCAAAGGCAAGGTTCCATGTAACACAGGTTTTCCTGTGAGATGACCTGCCTGTGTTTTCCAGTGTTCCTGTGGGTCTGGAAGCTTCCATGGAGCCCGTGGTGGTGTTGGAGCCCCGTGGCTGCCCAGGCTGCTGTTGCTGGAGCAGAGGGATCCAGCAGGCCTCGACTTTTCACTGAAGCTCCTTAGGTTTGATGATATTATTTTTCTCCTTTGTTTTTGTATTTCCAGTGAGAGGCATGTTTATTCAGACTCAGGACACACCAAATCCGAATAGCTTGAAGTTTATTCCAGGGAGGGAAGTGCTGGAGTCGAGGACGATGGAGTTTTCCACACCAGCTGCAGCGTTTTGCTCACCTTTAGCAAGGTATTGCTGAACACATCATAGTGGGTTTGGGGGCTGGTATGGGCTCTGTGCCTACAACTGATGCTTTTAAGCACAACTGCTGATCATTCTGCTCCTCTGTAGAAGCAGCTTGGTTGGATTTGAGTTTTTAATGCTGCTTTACTTGTGCTTAAGATTACAGCTGGGGCTTGGTGTTGCTGAAGTTCTGTGTATGTGTGTCCTCCCCTCAGCTCTGTCATGGCAGAAGGCACCATGGTCTAGTTTATGCAACTGGATAGAAAGGTGTTATAAATCAGTGTTTGTGAGCAGTTGCTGCATCACCAGTGAGACCTCTGGCCCCAGTTCCACAAATTCATTCCCATCAGAGCACTCTGAATTCAAGGAGTTACTTGGAAATCATGTAACTTTTCACAATTGGGAAACAGGCAGCGAACAGTCCCCAAATACCATGAAATAAACACAGTAGCTCCCCTTGGCAGGTGTTGGGGCTGCCCCAAACTTCAGAAGGTTTATGCTCCACTTCAGGGAAGGCCAGGTTTGCCCCCTCTTTTGGGCTGGGTCTGTAATAGCTCCGGGGAGTGCAACTTTACCAAAATGCATAATCTGGAGTAGGAACCACTGAGCACAAATTTTGTTTATATCACCTTGGTATAGAAGAGGTTTGGAGCACCCTCACAAGTCTCTGGGAATATTTGGAAGCATCCACTGTGCACGTGTGTCAATGCTTTCACATCAGTCTCTGAAGATAAACTCTGTGTTCTCTGGGTGGACGGGCTTCAGTGTGGGGTGAGATCCAGAAATGCCACAGTAGGTCACCAGTTTAAGGCATCTTTTTGTAGATTGGAAGGATTGTAGGCAAAGCAGGAGCTGTTGGACGTGGCTTTGCCTCCAGGAGCTTCAGCTCTGTCTCTTGCAGGGTTGTTTGAGAGCAAAGAGGATCTTTGCAAGCAAAGCTTCGTGACTTAAAATCATAAATCCATTGTGAGAGGTTTCTGAGGACATCCAAACGTGTTAGCAGAGGGCTGCAGCTGTAGGATCTCACTGTGCCAAAGTGCATCAGGTTGCAGAATGTAATCAACTGTCAGAAAGTGGCTTTTTGTTGTCAGGTATTTGCAAATAGACATTTTAATCAGAGATTATTTATGTGCTGGAATGCATATTGTGGCAGCTTGGGGGTGGGTATTGTGCAGGTTCATGGGAAGAATCGTCTGCTCTGTGTATTGTTAAAGCCCAGATTATGTTTTTTGTAAAGGGAATACTCATTTATTTTAAAAGGGAATATTAATTTTCCAAGGAATTAATAAGCGCTTCCTGAAGGGGAGGGAGGGGAGAGAATTCTTTAATTGATCTCAGATGGTTTGGTGCACTTGCACAATTTCATGGTTTAAGTAACTTCAGAATGCAGTTGGTTTAGTGCTGCAAACACCCAGTGCAACTGTCCCATGTGTAGAGATTCTTTCAAGGGGGTATTCTGAAATCTCTTTTGTCATTTTCCATCACATGTACTTTTGTGATAAGATTTCCAATTCCTTCATTTATTGCATTTTTGATGTTTTGCAGTCTTTCAGGAGAATATCTTATCTTTTTCCCCCATAATTGCAAAAAAACCCTCTTACAGCCTTGTGCTGTATTGACCTCCAAGTGCATCCTGGTTTTAATTTTTTTTTATTTTTTTCTGTGGATGAATTTGTTAGGTTTTCATTAAGCATTTATGAATATTGGGTTATATATTCTCATTTTCATTTTTGTACTTAAACCATTGTCCAAAATATGCTCTTTCCTATCACGTAAGTTCTTGTGTGCTCATTCACCACCTGGTTGTTGGGTTCTGTGTGGGGCCACCCCAGGCAATTTACCATGAATCTTATGCCTTTATTAAATGCCCTTTTTCCTTGCCTTGCTAATGACTGAAAATACTGAAGATGCCTCCCAAGGTGAGCTGGTGTGTTAAAGCTGCTCAGCACTAACCCTTGTATTTAGTGGCAGTTTTTATTGAGCTCAATGACTTCAGATCACTTTAAGGAACTTCCCTTGTCTTTGCTCTAGTCCTGCCTGAAACAACAGGTGCCTCCTGGTTTTGATACTGAACAAATAGCTTGTAATATACAGAATATAATTTTGCCCCAAAGAACTGGAGTAACTCTCACATGTCTTGTGGGAAGCCCTGTAAGGTGTGCTGGGTTTTACTCTAGGCTCTGCCTAAGCCGTGGGGGAAGTAACTGGAGTTTCTCTTAATGGCTCTGGGTTTAGTGCTTATTTTTGTCTAGAAGTGTATTCTAGAACTTCTGTGTGACAGATTATATAAATCTTGAGTTTGCCTGAAATGTGGGTGCATTTTTGCCATGTTGTTGTTGTTGTTTCCTGAACAGACAGTTATTCAGGATTGAAGGAGTTAAAAGTGTTTTCTTTGGACCAGACTTCATCACCATCACCAAGGTAAGCAGAGCAGAGGCTCAGCTGTGCTGAGAGCTGAGCTGTCTGGAAGTGGCCACGGAGCAGATCCAGCCAGGCCCTGGGACATGCAAGTGGAAGTTCCAGAGGCAATGGCCACAAGTGACTAAAGGGAATTGCCTTTAATGCAAAGAAGATAAATCATTACAACGTGTGGCTAAGCACTGGGATAGGCTTCCCAGGGAAGCTGTGGATTCTTTTATCTTGGGAATGGTCAGCATTGAACTGACTGAGGCCCTGTGCACATGGTCAGCTTGGAAGTTGGCTGGCTGACCTGTGGAATGCTTCCTGATGGAAGTTGGCTGGCTGACCTGAGGAATGCTTCCTGATGGAAGTTGGCTGGCTGACCTGTGGAATGCTTCCTGATGGAAGTTGGCTGGCTGACCTGTGGAATGCTTCCCGATGGCACAGGACCAGGAGGGGAACCTTGCAGGCCCTGTGGTGTTTGCTCAAGGTGTGGAGCTCCTGTCAGAGAGATAAGGAGCTCCTTAGGAACTGGGCAGGCTCTGACTGTGTGAAGAACACAGGGCAATTCAGGGAGTGAGAATTTGATAATCTTGGGTCTCTGAAACAGTTTGGTAAAAATATCTGTCAAATAATGTATTTAGGAGACTTTCACACCTTTTTAGCTAATATTTTAATAGCACTTGGTTTGCAAACAAGGAGACTGTTTTGTTGACTGTGATAAATCGACTCTTACTAAACTTCTTTGGCAAAGCTGGGCTTAACAAAACCATGAAATCAAATCCTTGTGTAAACATTTGAGCCCATGAGGGTATTTGTAATGTAAGAAGAATCTTTGTGTAACTTATTGCTATTAGGATGCAGGTATTCATACTTTCTTTTTACTGTTCCTTTTTTTTTTCCTTTTAATTCCCATAGGAGAGTGAAGACCTGGATTGGAACTTACTGAAACCAGATATTTATGCAGCTATAATGGATTTCTTTGCCTCTGGTTTGCCTGTGGTCACCGATGAGGCACCCAGGACAGATACGGGTAAATGAAACTTGGCCAAGAGGCCGGGGGCTGCCTTTGGGTTCAGCTTCTGTGACGTGCAGAAGAGCCTCAGGAGAGCAAGCAAGAGAATTGGAATTTTAATTTAAACCCTCTCCAGAGGAATTAGCAGCCTGTCTGAAGGAGCTGCTCAGCCATGACCACAACGTGTGCTGTGTGTGACATCCCAGGGCTGTGCTGAGCTGGCTGGCCTGGCACCTGGGCCCTGTTGTGGTGCTCCCCAGGAGGGAAGATGTGTTTGCAAGTACTGAGGCAGAGTTTAGAAAGCCCTGGGGGGTTGCTGCCTGTCCTTTTTATATGGCACCTTAAATAGAAAAAGGAGTGCCCAGGCTTAATGACAGTGCCTTAATGATAGGTTTGTGGTCTTAAATGAACGAAAAATAGTAAGAGGTCTTTTCCAAACTGTAGTAGAATGTAACAGACTAACTGACAATTTAACTCAAGAGTAGTATTTTGCCTTTTATTTTCTCATTTGCAGCTTACCAACTTAAAAGTTTTTTTCAGTGTTTTAAGGAAAATTATGGCAATTGAATTGCTCTCTGTTACGTCTGAATTTAATTTTAATATTAAAATAGCCTTTATTTGATTGAAAAGGTTCTCTCAGAAATGCTTCTATGAGTCTAACACTGAGCCTAGAATTGCATCCAGAGCTGCTAAACCCCGACATGTGCATAATTCTCCTGCTGAATTTTTTAGCTTGCTAAAGCCTTCCTTCCGAGGACCCTGCCTTAACCCCTGCATCCCTATGGAATGTTAGCTGTTGCTTCCTTTAAAAAGTGGAACTGCTGCTCTCTGCCAAGGCCTTTGCCTGTTGAGAACTCTGAACCAGCTGGGTTTTGCCAGCAAAAGCCTGGGATGCAAATAAGGATACTGCAGGAAAAGATACACTGAAATGAGATTTCTGCCTTTCGGTTTCAGGCATCTCAGCAGTGTTTTCTGCTGTTCCATTCTGCCACCGTGGATATCCAGGGTTAGCATCCTCCTGGAATCCATGGATATCCAGGGTCAGCAATCCTGCTGGAATCCATGGATATCCAGGGTTAGCAATCCTGCTGGAATCCATGGATATCCAGGGTTAGCAATCCTGCTGGAATCCATGGATATCCAGGGTTAGCATCCTCCTGGAATCCGTGGATATCCAGGGTTAGCAATCCTCCTGGAATCCGTGGATATCCAGGGTTAGCAATCCTCCTGGAATCCGTGGATATCCAGGGTTAGCAATCCTCCTGGAATCCGTGGATATCCAGGGTTAGCAATCCTCCTGGAATCCATGGATATCCAGGGTTAGCAATCCTCCTGGAATCCGTGGATATCCAGGGTTAGCATCCTCCTGGAATTCTCTCCAGGTCCTGACTTGCACATCTTTCTCTCCCCAAGCTGCTTCCGAAGAAGATGATGAAGTTGTGCTGATGATTAAGGAGCTGCTGGATACAAGGATAAGGTAAACAGGGAACCTTGTTGGATCAGTGAGTCAGTGTTGGGGTTGGATTTGTTTAGGGAGCAGTGGGATTTTCCTTGGGGTGTGTGATTTCCTGGCTCAGCACCTGGGGGATTAAAGGGCAGAACTGGCCCAGCTGAGGATGCAGTTGAAATGATGAAAACTACACAATATTTGCTTTTAGAGGCACTTCTTTTTTCTCTGTTTTAATATCTGTTCTTACTTTTTTCTCATCCTTCCCTTCCAAGTATCCCAAAGTAGTTTTTACTCTCCTATCATACTCTGAAGGAGTATTTACTAGTGGGTTTCCCTCTCTGTCTGGGCTTCAGTGGATTTTGTCCCTCCGTTCTGTTGTGATTTTATTGGTGCTTTAACACAGCTTGAATTTACAAACTGGTGGTAACTAATGAAGTCTCAAGAGTGGCTCTGGATCCTGTTGTTTACCTGAAGGCTATTTTTGTGCTCATTAATTGCCTTCCAAAGGAACTGAAAGGAATAAGCAACTTGACATTTTACGTAGAGGAGGAGATGTCTGATGTGTTTGTTGAGCTGTGGTATCTGATGGTGACATCTTCCCCAGCTCACAGACTGCAGGAACCAGAAACTTGTTTGTGGGTCAAAATCGTGGAAATTATGATGAACTTGGGCCTTTTTGGTTTTTTCTTAGATGCTGCATTTAAAGTGATATCACTTTACTTATAAATTCAGTTATCTCAGAGCTGACACATGGTTAGTTTTCCTGAAAGAGGAAGAAAAATAGAAAAAAGCTGGAACATTTTTCCCAAACATATGTCCCAGGTGTTGAAACCAGAATGACATTGTGTAAAGGTGTGACAGTGACATCCAGGAGGCCCTGCCCGTGCTGGGTACCCGGGGGGTTGAGCTCCCTGTGATATGTCACTCCCTGATTTCCCAGTGCCCTTTTGCAACAGGCACAGAATTTCTGCCCAAATTTCTGGTTTTCCTGCCTTTTTCTTTCTTTCATTTCCTTCCCCCTGTACCCCTTGGTGGACCAAGAAGCTGTTGATGAGAATATCAGCAGTGAAGTATCTTCCTTCATTTCGTGGCGGGGTAGTTGACAGAGGTTATATATAAACCAGAGTACACACAGAGCATTTATTGTTCAGTCAGTCAAAAATACATGCATAGAAGTTGTCAGAAGGTGCAGGATGGAGGGAATGTCAATCTGAAAAGTCCTGTAGTGTGTTAAAGTTAATTCAAATAAGAAAAATGGAATTTTTAATCGTGGTCTTTGGCTTTCTGGAACGGAGATAATTTGCTGTGGTGAGTTAATAAATGTGTCAGGTTGACGGATTTTTCTCTTAGGACTGTAGTTCTCAAAGAGTTATTTTGGAAATCAGTATAAAGAGCTTCTGTTAGAGTAACTTGATGGTTTTAGCTTGGTCTGGAAAAATGTTGCTATGGGGACCCAGCTACAATGCTGGGCATTTGTGGCTGGCAGAGGGAGAGCAGGCTGCAGAAATGCTAATGGCACTGGGGGGAGCTTATCAGGGCTGGCTCCTTCACCCCTGAGCAGGATTAAGCTTTTATAGGTGCAGTTATTTTCTGTCCTCAGTAAATTGTGGAGAACTGCATATTTATTTATGGAAGGACTTCAGGACTCCTTATCACAGGTGCCAGCTGCACATGCACCCCATGGTAGGACACACCCCAGGCAGTGCTGGCAATAACTGGGCAGTTCCTGCATGTGGGGAGGGCCTTCAGGCAGCCCCGTGTGTCTGTGCAGGGTGGATCCAGCTCTGCTCCAAGGTGTTTGTTTACCCTCTCCCCTAAAATGTCAGCGATTCCTTCATACACTGCTGCTTTCATTGCAAAATTATTTTGCTCAATGTCCTATGGAAAAATAGTTTCTGTCAACATGAGAGAGTCCAGCAAAGTAGGAGGTGTTGGAAATTTGAACCATGTGGTTGTAGAGAAAGAGGGCTGCAGTTACTCTGTATTTTGTGTGTGTTAAGTTTGGCTTTCCTGAAGGTTTCTGGAAGGATCCATATTTCAGGTGTACTGGCTGTGAATTGAGTCTCATGTCCCACCAGGCCGACGGTGCAGGAGGACGGTGGGGATGTGATCTATAAAGGCTTTGAGGATGGCATTGTGCAGCTGAAGCTGCAGGGCTCGTGCACCAGCTGTCCCAGCTCCATCATCACCCTGAAGAACGGGATCCAGAACATGCTGCAGTTCTACATCCCCGAGGTGGAAGGCGTGGAACAGGTGGGTTGGGCAGGGGTCAGAGCTGGTTTCTTTTCAGTGCAAAAGGAGGGCTTTGTCCCTTTCCAGCCTGCACAGGTTGGCAGTTCAGGGAAAGAACGGGATGGAGAGATGTGGGTTTCCAAGTCAGGGTTTCCAAGTCAGGAGCTGTATGTTGGCAAAGGGTATGGAACACTGCAAAATCCTGTCCAAGCCCCCATGCTGGGCTGCCTGGCTGGGGAGCAGTGTGGCAGCCAAGGACCTGGTGCTGGAGGGTGCCAGGCTGCCCCTGAGCAGCCTGTGCCTCATGGCAGAGCTGCTGACGGTGCTGGCAGCAGCCTGAGGGAGGTGAGGCCTTGCTGGACTCTCTCCCAAAATGCCCATGTCCCTCTTCTGCCGAGGAGCCCAGACCTGACACTGTTTTCAGTTACCCATGTGCTTTGCTGACTTTACGTGATAAAAAGCAACAGGCTTCTGTTCCCTGGAATGCAGATTCTTTTGCTTTCTCATGAAATATCTGATACCTGTAGTGATTGTTTTCCTGGCTTTTGTGGTAACTTGACCAGCTCCCATTATTTCAGCCACGTTTCCTGTGCCATTTTGGGTTGCAGGTTTTTCTCACATCCTTCATGTGCCTGTTGTCGTTCAGGCTGTGGGATAACTGCTGTTCTTCTCGGGCCCAGCAGGGCTTTGATGTAATAAATCCTGCAGGGCTGAGAGTTTAAACTGTTTACCTAAACCACTTCTGGATTCGATTTCAGGTTGTTGACGACGATGATGACGTGGAGAAAGAAGCAAATTCTACTTGAGTTGCATCATCTGTACCAAACACGCCTTTACCTCCTGGTGTGTGTAAACCATCCTTGTGCTGAGGAACAACCCAATCGACTTTTCAGAAACATAGTTGCACTTCCCTGGGAAAGTGTGTCATCAGTGTAAGCTGCTTGTCCACTAATTTATTAAATGCCCTCCATTAAAAACAATCCTTTTGCTCTCCGTTATACTATGTCTTAAGAAAGAAATGGTGGGCTTGAAAAACGGTGAGGTCTCTCTTCCTTGGTTCATACAGATAATTCAAGAGTGAAAAAAGAGAAGGCAGAAGTCAAGTTTTGTGACTGTGCAATAGAAACAGATGTTTATTCCCCTAAACCTCCATGGGCCTGGCAGGACTCTGCCCTTGCTCTGTAACTGGGGAATCAGGAATGTTAATTTTATCAAGTCTTTTTAAAAAGCTTTTGATTCCTGTCAATTTTTTGTGTGTGAAAAATACCCCATAACTTCAGCTGTTGGTTTTAGAGGATGTAACACTGCCATCACTTGGGGGAAGTTACCTGCTTGCTCATTGCCACTGTGCAAACAGCAAAAAAAAACAAAAAAAACAACAAAAGATGTGATTGTTTGTTACAGAAATCATATCTTTTAAAGTAAATGTTAGAAGAAGACGATCCTGTCAGCTTCAGTAAGCAGAGAGGCTAATTAGCCTATTTAGAAGTAAAATCGTTCAGCCACCATTAGCGGTCTGTTTAAACATGCAAAAGCTTCTGGAGGACGTAATTCTCCACCTTGCAGAGGAAAGTGCAGTGCTTGAGGGCAGGAATTGCGTTTGGATGGCAGGAGAAGGACTGTTTGGGAGAAGGACTGTTTGCTCCTGCTGGATCCTGTTTGTTCTCCGGCAGGGCCGGGAGGAACTTGGCTGCCCCGGCTGCTGCGGAAGGAGGACGTGGCAGGGCCAACACCTTCCATCTGAGAGAGCAGGGGAAGGGAAATATTTGTTGTTCTGGCACTGAAATACATAAATGGGGCTTTGCGAGGAGTAGTTGTGTTTACTTGTGTGTGTGGGAAGCATTTCTTCCTGGTGCCTGGCTCCAGAGGGCTTTGGGAGTGGAAATACTGTTTCTGCTTTGTGCTGCCCCACCGAGCTGAGTTGGTGGTCGTTATTTGGCCTGTGCTCGTGTTCCCTGCGTGCAAGGATTTGACAGAGCTGTGTTCCCCTCTCTCACTCCTTGCCAGGGTAATTATTCCACTGAGTCCCTAAGCAGGATCAGTTCAGTCGGTGGACAATCTTTTACATAGCAGCTCATCAGCATGTGGCAGCCATAAACTTCATATTGCTTGTTAGAAATCTGAAAAGAAATATTTTAGCTAAATATTTCTGCAGCTTTCATGGAGAGTAATAACCCACAGTAGTTTAAATTACCCACTCAGGATTTGGAAATTGGTCTGAAATCACCATGTTTTCTTTACCCAGTGATGAAGTACACAGTGCCTGATCTTACAAGTGCATTGATGACAAAATTCCCCTCAAGGTAGGCTCAGACTACCCAAAAGAGAGCTTGTGCAAACATCAGTGCCCTGTTCTCCATCAGCAAACCATAGAATGGCAAGTCATGGGTCTGGTTTCTCAAAAAGAGACCTTTTTAGGACTGATTTCTCAATTTAATGCACTGTATAAGCCAAAACCTAAACAGCAGAGTAGCTGTTTTGTGTGGTAAATAAAATGTGTCTATGAAAGATGTGGTGGTTACTCTTCAGTTAAGCAGTACTAATCTCCTCCAGGTACTGTAGGGACATTTCCAGTCTTGTTTTTAATGGGGGTTTGATTTGTACAGAGAGGACCAAATTAAGCCTGTGTGTACAGAGGGTGAAGATTAAGCACCTTGTGATCTTGAGCCTGAAAAGATTCCATGTCCATCCTGTATCCTGTGTGTCCTCAGGTTCCTCGAGCTCTGCCCTGGGGAGAGGAGGTCACAACACATCTCACCCTCCTGCATCTGCTCTGCCCCACCCCAGAGCCCTCAGGGCAGCATGAGGCAGCGGGGGCTCCAGCTCGGGATAAACCACAGCAGAGGGAGGGTGGGAAGTGCCAGTTCTCCCTTGGGAAGCAGCACAAACCCAGGTGTGTTCCAGCACTGACCACAGCCACGAGCACCAGTGCTCTGATAGCCCAGCGGGGTGAAAGCGTCAGCCCAGACCAGCAGGAGCTTCTGTGTGAACTTCCAAGCCCTGAACAGCTCAGCTCATGGAAAGAATCCCTGTTGGTGAGAGGTGTCCCATCTCCTCCACTCACCCAAAAACCCTTCCATGGGCACATAGTCCTGACTGTTCAGCCTGGGAGGGGGCGAGTGGCCACGTCCTCTGGGGCAGGGACGGGCTGTTCTCAGCTCTGAGTTTGAAGAGGGCCCTTCAGCTGGGGCTGGGGGTCAGCAAGGGTTTTTTGGCTGTGAAGTCCTTCTATAAATTGCAGTTAGTCATTGTAAATATAATGACTACTTTAAATAAAGTAGTAATGGCTGCTCGAAATTATTCTGGTGTGTTTTTAAAGACAAAAGAAGTTGTGTGGTATCCTTGGTGTGCAGTAGCTAAGTGCAGAGTTAAGTCTGCCAGGGAGGCATTTTGTTTTCACCCATGTCAGAGGAAACACAACATGCATTCACTTTTCCTAGGCACTCTTCTAGCCCTCCCTTACAGGAAAAGTTGATTACAGCCATCTGAACTCTTGTCTTATAACTGTTTGCAGGTGGACACATCTTTTTTGTCAGGATGTGGCTCATCCCAAGTTTCTAGACGGAATTGCCCTCACATTATGTGGGAGGAAATCACTCACATTACCTGACGTTAATCTGGTTATCAGGGATATAATAATATAATCTGGTTATATATCAGGGATATATATATATATATATCTCAGGGATATATATAACTCTTTTCCAAGGGGTGGTAGTTTGCAATCTGTCTAAAATTCAGGACTTCAGCCAGAGCTTCTGTTTCAAGTCTTAATTTTCAAAGGCTCATGGGTGAGGGTTTGGGAAACTTCTCACGTTTCTCTGTTTGGTGGTAAGTTGCACTTTACATCCACATGAACTACTACATAATAGTAACAGCATGTCCTGTATGTACAGCAAACCTCAGAATAACAAGTTACATAGTGGGAAATACTGGCTTTTATGGGCAAAAAATTCAGTAGCCACTTCAGGATTAAACTCGTGGAGCTGGATTTCTGTGTGTGTGGAGTTCTGAGGAACCGACGAGTGCAAATGGAGGGTTACTCTCCGTTTGAGGGGTTGGTTTTTATAACATCAGGTGTGGCCCAGGTTCAGGTTGTGCAGTCGGGTCTTTGCTGTGCTGCTGACAGAGCTGAGCATGGGGCATCCCTGGTTACACTCCTGGTGCAGCCTTTCAGTTTGTATCGAGACAATGCCCTGCGTTATTCCAGGTTTGTAGGATACATTAGGAAATTCCATCAGTGATACCAAGTCCTGGAGCTGCTGCAGGGAAGGGAAGGAATTCCCAGCACAGAACCAGAACAGGAGGTGCCTGGGGAGTGCACGTGGATCAGTAACCTGGGGGGTGAGTGCTGAGCAGGGAGAGCAGCTCTGCTGTGCAGGGTGTGCATTCCTGGTGCTCACACCTTCCCAGGGCTCCACAGTTCCCTTCTCACCTGGGAAATCAGCTTCCTAAGGGAAGACAGGGAAGTGGAAGAAAACTGAGGATGTGAAGTCGGCCCTTCTCATCCCAGCTGAGCGAGGGGTTAAAGCACCAAGAGCTTGGATGGCAGAGCACTGCTCTGCAGAGCCATCCCAGGAGCAGGATCACTGCTTTGGCTCCTTCCCGTGTGCCCTCGCTGGAACAAAAGCTGGGAAGTGGCTCTGTGCTGGCTCTGAGCTTCTGATGTTCCTTAGATCTGTGACCTTCTCGCTGCTCCGTTCAGCCAGGTTCCAGCAGCAAGTTCAAAATCTACCCTGTGCTGGTTGTTTGATGTGCACTCACATTGCTCGTTGTTTTGGGGGCTTTTTAAGGAAATATTTCTTTGTTGACTTTAATTTAGAGTAAGATAAACTTGAATGAATGGTATTTTTCTTAAGGGATTGCTCTCTTTTGTAGCCTTAGGCTTTTAATAAGTTTTCCAGCAGGGTTTGATGGTGGTAGTTGCAGGCAGACAGTGTCACAGCTCTCCAGCTGCAGGGATGTCGCTCCTTTGTCACTCGTGCCCGGCCCTGGTTTGCTTTGCAGATTCGTCTTGATGGTTCCTTTCTCTTGCTTCTGAATAGGTGCTGTTGTAGAACAGTCAGAGTAGGAAACGAGAGGCCAGGCCACGTGGCTCTGGGAGGATTCACGCTGTGTCACGGGGGTACAGGAGGGGCTGTTTGTTCCCTGCCTGAGCCTGGAGAAGCCCTTTGGCTCTGGGTTCTTAACTCGGTCCTCTGCGAGTGCTGACGGCTGTGGAAAGGCCTGGGGATGATCCCGAGGGTGCTGCTCCTGACTGGTGTCAGTGGGAATTAGCAGCGGGGGCTCTGGGAACGGGTACAGCTTCCTGTGTCTTGGGGCTGGGAATTACTGGGGAAGGCTTCAGGGGACAGACACAACCTCCCCTGTATCTCGGGGCTACGACATACCGGGGAGGCTCAGGGAATGGTCATTCACCTCCCGTGTTTCAGGGCTGGGAATTACCGGGGGGCTCTAGGAATAGGCACCCCCCCCCCTCCCATTGTCTCTGGGCTGGGAATTACTGGGGGTCTCAGGGAATATCCCCTGAATCTCAGGGCTGGGAATTACCAGGGAGGCTCACGGAATGGACAGACCCCCTAGCCCGTGTCTCAGGGTGGGAATTACGGGGTGGGGTGGAGGGTGTCTCAGGGAACGGGCAGACCTCCCTCCCAGCATCCCAGGGCTGGGAATTACCGGGAGGGCTCAGGGAATGGGCGGACAGCACCCGTGTTTCGGGGCTGGGAATTACGGGGGGGATCAGGGAGCGGACACATATCCCCTGTATCTCTGAGCTGGGAATTACAGAGGGAGGGGCTCCGGGAATGGACAGACCCCCCCCCCCCCAGGCCGTGTCTCAGGGTGGGAATTACGGGAGGGGGGCTCTAGGAAGGGGCCCACCCTTCCCCTGTCTCAGCGCTGGGAATTACCGGGGGGGGCTCCGGGCGCGGCCTCGCCCTCCCCGTGTCCCGGGGGTGTTCCCGGCCCACGAGGGGGAGGCGGGCGGCGCTTTGTCCGCGCCGGGCCCTCCGCGGGCCCTCCCGGCGGACGCGGGCCCGGCTGCGGCTGCCACGTCCCGGGGGCCGGCCCGGGCCGGGCGGGGCGAGCGGGGGGCGGGCCCGGGGCCTGCGCGGTGCCCGGGCGGGGGGCGCGGCCCCGGCGCCTCAGACAGCGCGGCCGCCGGGCGGGAGCACCATGTGCGGTGAGCACGGGCCGGGCCGGGCCGGGGGCGGCGGGCAGGGCCGGGCCGGGCCCCGTGTGCTCCGGCCGGCCGGGGGAAGGAGGCTCCGGGCGCTGCCGCCGCCCCGGGGGTGGCGAGCGGCGCCCCGGCCCCGTTATCCCGGGTGTTATCCCGGGTGTTATCCCGGGTGTTATCCCGGTGTATCCCGGGTGCCATCGCCCTGCCGCGCCGGGGGGGGGGCGGCTCGCTCGTGTTAATGCCCCGAAAAGGCGAATTGTCCCCCGGTGGTGACAGAACGTGGCCCCGGCGGACAAAAGGCCCCGGTAGTGCCGGGGGCCGGGCGGGGATGCCGGGCTGTGGGGATGGGACAGCCCTGCCCGGGGGTACCGGGCTGTGGGGATGGGACAGCCCTGCCCGGGGGTGCCGGGCTGTGGGTGCCGGCACGGCGGGGATGTGGGAGCCCCCGCCGACGTGCCCAGCCCCGGCTCGGCTCTGTGGGAACAGCCGCTCCCACCCGGGGGGCACAGCAGTGGGGGTTTTTGAGGCGTTACAACTTGTGACACGAGGGTTTCCCAGGGCCGTTCGGGTTCGGTCGGTGCGGGCTGAGGCAGTGGGCGGGGTCCGGCCGGGCTCGGCAGTGCCCGGGACCAGCTCAGGACACACCAGCGGAGCCTCCCCGAGCTCAGCTCATGCCCCGGGCGAGCAGCAGCTCGGGCCAGCGAGGCTGGTCCTCTCACCGAGGTCCTTTCCACTCCATTTGCTGTTCTAGTACAGCCACTCCGCCTCTTCTTTTGGGCACGGGAATATCACTGATCCTTTCTCTTTCTGTCCCGTCGTCTTCATGTTTTTCCATGGATATCTATGCAACGGTGATCTGTTGGTTCTTCCTGTTGTCATTCAACTATTCCTTCTCTTTTTTGTTAGTTTTATGTGCAAAATTAAAGTGATGCTCTAAGCAAGGTTATGGGGTTTGTACCTAATGTGCAAGTTGCCATTTCTCTCATTGTTTTTGTGGGGTTGAACTGGTATCACCTCCAAACTCCTCCAGTACCTGGCCAGCATGTCCAGCTTCGTGCCCTCTTTCCAGAGCCTCTTTACCAGGGAGCTGGGAATCGATCCTCTTTGTCAGTCTTCCTTCTGAATAGAACTCGTGTTGTATTTCTGTAAATTGTGTTTCTGACTGTACATCTGCCCTTGTCAGAGAAAAATGAAGGTAAGGCAGGTCAGAACTGCACACCCCAATTTGCAGTCAAGTGGCACCAGCTTTCTCTTCAGCCTACCGACAAATACTAAGGTGTAAAGCCATCAAAGACACAATAGTTTCCGTGCAAAAACCAAGTAAAAATTCAGTGAAGGGAAGATCTGAACTTCCCTTGTGGAAGTTGTGGAGCACTGCGAAGAGGCCATAAGGAACTCCAGCTTACATTTAACACTATGTTCAGTTGTGTTAAAAGTACAAAGTGGAGCAAAGCTAAGAATAGAAGGGATAATTATTATTATAAATAGCTTGCTGCAAGGATAGGGATGGTTTGGGTGCCCTGTGCTTGCCTTATGTGAGGTCCAGCCTTTGAAATGTGCAGTATTAACTTTCTGCTCTTTGTCTTTTTGTGTGTGATAAGCCCTGAAAATGCTGGGGGGAGTTACTTAGTTGTGTTCAGACTTGATGTGTTTCTCCTCTTTATGATATAAGCAAAATTCTCTTTGGATATTGAAACATTTTATGAAGACAGTGAGAAAAGCATTAGTGAATATTGACTCTGCTGTTGAGTCTTGTTCTGGGGGTCAGAGATGTAACCTGTGGGGAGATCTGACTTGTCTCTCCTGACTGAGGGGATGTCTTGCAGTGGAGGGCCCTGATCTCTCGTGCTGTGGGTTCCACAAGGTCTGAGCAGCTGAGTTACACAGGGTAGTGGCAGCTGCACAGGCCTGGTGAATCCTCAGACAACGTTTCTGGATTAGAATGGGAAGTTGGGATTTACACTGCTTTGTCTTGCCTGGTGGGTCCCCTGCCACCTTCAGAGTTTTACCCAATTCATCTCACACAGATAGGTGGTTATTATGATGAGTTTTAACAGAAAAAAATGTGACAGTGCTGCAATTGTTGTCTGAATTCTCAGATACCTCCGTTTATCAGAGAGAGCTTCAGTTCACTCCATCAACAGCTTCAGCTTCCAGACTGGAACAGTGTTTCCCCTGGTGTTCAGGTTTATGTGTGACCTTACAAAGTCCCATGGTCTGACAGGCTCCTGCTGCTGGACAGGGGAAGGAAAGGAAAGGAACCTCGAAGTTCAGTTCCTTGGTGTCTGACAGCAGTATGGAGATGTGCTGGGGTTCTGCTTTTAGTAGTGTTAGTGAAAAATAGTGTTTGCTCTTGGTGTGTATTAGAAACTTGCAGTTTGAAGACCTGACCAGTGTAAGTTGGGTGTGCTTTGGTCTGAATACACCAAACCTGTTCAATGGCATCTATGAAATAGTTTAGAAAACAGGTTTTTCAGGGTAGCCAGGCTCGATGGACTGTTCTGTAAATCAGTAAACCTGTTGTATGCTGTGACTAGTTTTAATGACAAAAGGGATTGTAGAATTTAGGTCTTGTATTACTAGTGATTCCTGAAGATAAAAATGGACTTGAGTTCCAGGTTTGGGGGCTGCCTGTCCAACAGTGGGGGCTGCTGTCCCCCTGCTGAGCTGCCATTTGTCACCCCGAGGTGTCCCTGGGGGCTGCCCTTCTCTGAACCAGGAGCAGTGATTCTTGCCCAGAGGGAACCCCCAGAACTGATGCCCTGGTTGTTCAGTGAGGCAGGAGAAACCCTGCCCCTTTCAGCTGGGGAGGGAGAGGTGTGTGCATGGGCAGCCAGAGCAGCGTCCAGTGCACAAATGTGGATCTGCACTGAGGGGATGTTTTCCTGCTTGGCTTTTTTCTCAGCCTGGAGGTGATGGATTGGGTGTAACCTCTCTCCTGTGCAGCTCTGACAGCACAGCGAGGGTGGGGCTGACCTTGTGCTCCTCAGATTGGGCAGAAATAGCGAGGTTTTGGTACATAGGGGTTGGCACCTCCCTGAACTGCAGGTGACAGGAGCCCACTGCAGTGGGGCTGAGCATCCCTGCTGGGATAAAGGGTTCCTTGGAATTGCCAGGGGGATGTACTGATAGCATCTGTGGAAGTGGTTTAACAGTAAAGGGTATGCTACAAAGGAGTTTGTGAGTAAACCCAGCCTGAAGGCTTTTCTGCTTTTGTAGGAAAAGGATTAGGAGAAGCTGTTCCTGAGTAACTTCACCTGTTCAAGATCCTGGAGAAGATTATTTATCTGGAAGTAGTGATTCATTTCATTTGCTTGTGAACTTCCCATGAAATAAAGGAATCTGAGCTCCAAAAGGGTCACAGGAAAATGAAGTTCTCAGGAAAAGTATTGTGACTGTCAACTATAGAAATCAGGAACATCCATTGTTAAAGTTCTATTCTGTTAAAAGTACCATCTGTTTATAGGGAGCTCTTTGTGTAGCTGACAGTAAGAAGGCCCAGGATTTGGGCTTGAATATTAAAAAGAGAGTTGGGTTTCCCAAGCTGCCAAATGCCTGTTCTCGTGGTTGCTCAGGTAAGGTTTTTAAGGCAAACCCGCAAGAAAGGAAATGTTTTATGTTCTAGAGTGTATAGATCAAGATATTTCACTGAAGAGAAATACAGACAGGACTCCTTACTGTGGATTTCAGTGTGATTCAGGGGTTGTCTGATAAGCTGACATGCTTTGAACGAGCCTTTTCAGCCCACATGTGCAAACTCCTGTGTCAGGTCAGTAGTTTAAATATGTCATTAAGTTGAAATGCTTCATTATGTTGTAAAGTGGGAGTGCTGTTCTAATTCCCAAGTGTGTTAGTGTCAAGTCCTGAGGTTTTAGTGTGCTCCAGCCAGGGCTGTTGTGTTTCCTGAGCCTGGCAGACAGACTTTCCTGGAGTGTCTTTGCTGCTATTTTCTTTCAGCTGGGAATTCCCAGTTCCAAACAGTGCTGGACAAGAGGGAAGTTCACAGGGTTGGTGTTTTGCTTCACATGTGTTTCAGCTGGAACAGTGCCAGCTCAGGGCTTGTCAAGATAGAGTGATTAAACGTCATTAAATGTCACTCATATATCCTGGTTTTCTGGAATACTTCCTCCTGCTGGCTTGTTTCACAGAGTGAGTTGCAGGGGGCAGGTGTGGTGTGTTACTGAAGAGCCCTTGTGTGGGAGGGGCTGAAACCAAAACTCCTCTTTTCGGGTCTACTGGGCACCTGAAATTCATGGTTCTGGGAGGTTCTGCTTGGAGTTTGGGTTTGTACATTTTTGGCACCTGACAGCTGACTGGCAAGGGGATAAGCTGAGGATGCACCAGATGGGACCCTGGTGAACTCCTTGGATTTGCCTTGGAATTTCATCCAAACCAGCATGTTCAAGGAGCTGTCACTTTGACAGAGAGATTGGCACTTCTCCGAGAGCCCTCCTGACAGAGCTGTGCAGTGATGTCTCCTCATCTCCTGACAGAGCTGTGCAGTGATGTCTCCTCATCTCCTGACAGAGCTGTGCAGTGATGTCTCCTCATCTCCTGACAGAGCTGTGCAGTGATGTCTCCTCATCTCCTGACAGAGCTGTGCAGTGATGTCTCCTCATCTCCTGACAGAGCTGTGCAGTGATGTCTCCTCATCTCCTGACAGAGCGTGGCAGTGGTGTCTCCTCATCTCCTGACAGAGCTGTGCAGTGGTGTCTCCTCATCTCCCTGACAGAGCTGTGCAGTGGTGTCTCCTCATCTGACAGAGCTGTGCAGTGGTGTCTCCTCATCTCCTGACAGAGCTGTGCAAGTGGTGTCTCCTCATCTCCTGACAGAGCTGTGCAGTGGTATCTCCTCATCTCCTGCATTGTGTGCAGTGATTTGAAGAGCACAGGGAGGGAGGGAACAAGGCTCTCCGGTGGTGCCTCGGAGAAGGAAGTCCCTGGTGTGAGAGGAAAGGTCCTTTCCAGGCTGAACTGCAGGGTTTGGTGTTCTGTGTCCCCACCTTGGGGCAGGCTGCCTTTTGGGGCTGGATAGAAGTGACCCTTTGTTCAACTCTTGAGTGAAAAGAGGGTTTTTCTTGCAGGGCCCAGGCTGTGTCAGGCTGGGACGTGTGTGTCATGCTGTGTGTCACCTGGGTGCCCTCTGACAGTGACACAGTTGGGACCCAATGCTTGAGCTCTGATTCAGAGGAAAGTTCCCTCTGCAACAGCCCAACTTGTGGCTGCTGGGAGAAAGGAACATTTTTCAAAAATGCTCCTAGGTCAAGCACTTCTGTCCTCTTCATCTTTCTTTTGAGGGCAGTGGAACTGTGCTTAAAAGTGGCAGTGATTCCAAGGTGTGATTGCTCAGATATTCCTGAATAACCCAATAGTTAGAGTCAGTAAAAATGCTGGTTTTGAAATGTGCATTCAACTTTCCCCAGCTATGACGAGGTCACCTCATTACAGGATGTTTGAAAAGGAGAAATGAAATGCATTGGTAAATATTCCAGTAAATGAAACTTCTTACACATAATTCATCATGATAAGTGTCATAAATGGGTGATAAGCCTTCAGATACTGGAGTCTAGCTTGCAGATTAGTAAGTCATGTGTTTTGGAAGACTTGTGTCCTTTTACAGGAGCCTTATTGTTCCATACGTTACTTTAATTATGCGTCATTTTTACATATTCTATTTTTATTTCATTTTTTCCTGTTTCCTCTAAAGTGCATTTCAAACCTTCTTGTCTTACTTTCATTTTTGTCTGTAAAATGTGTTGCTCACAGGTGAGTTCTTAGAATTTGGTTTTTCCCAGGGGCATCTCCATTATCACTCCAGCTATTTTCCTCTCAGGGTCTAAAAGCTGAACTGAGTCAAAATGGAACCTCCCAGTATTACAGGGTCTGGTGTTTTTTTTTGAGGAGTGTGTCTGCATATTTCAACATCATTAACAGTGTATTTGCATTTCTTCTGATTTCCTACTTTTCATAGTCTGTGTTTTCTGATAAGAGGCACTGAATTCCTTGGGTTGGATTTTTGGGGGTTGTTTGGGGTTTCTTCTGTAGCATTCTTAGTCTCAGGTTCATATTTTTTCACAGGCCTCCTGAATAATCTAATGTAATTGTGCTGTAATTAATAGACGTTTTCAGTGCCTGAGACAAGTGCCAAGCTGGCTGCTTTCTGGATGGATGTGTTGTGTTTGTTTGCAGTACAGGCAGGAGTAAACCCTTTGGTTTTCCCTCTCGTTCCAGAGGAGCCATCCCTTCCTGAGGGCATGGCCTCCCCTGCCAGCAGTTGTGATCCCTGACAAGGAGTCAAGTTTGGAGCTGTGGGTTGGGTGTTTTTTTTTTTTAGTTTAGGTGTGACTGAACTTGCTAAAATGTGCAGAGAAAACGACTTCTCAAGCCACTGTCTGATTTGGGTTCAGATTTACCAAAAGTGTCCAGCCCTGCCTGCAGGGAGACAGTTCTGCTTTTATGCCATTTTTTTGGTTCAGAATAAGTAGCAATCCAAGTGTCAGGAGCGGGATGGAGACTAAAATGTTCAATTCACATTAAAAAAAAATATTTTATGTCAGGAAAATGAGTTTCTGCCTAAAAACTGTGCCCGTCTGTGGAGTGAGACTGTTTCAGGAGGAGGTTTGGTTTCAGGGGGGCTCAGCCCGGGGTTGCTGTGCTGTGCAGTGATGTGGTGGGGGCTGGGAGCTGTGCTGTCCCCCTTCCCTGTGCCCCCACCCTCCTGCTGTGCCCAGTTTCCCAGTTCCAGATGTGGGGTGACACCCTGGGCCCCTGTGCTTCCATGGAAAATACCCTCATTTAAAATGTGATATCACGGCCTGGAAATGAGTTGGGGTTTGTGCCCGGTGGGTTACAGGGGCAGTGCCTGCCATCCCACAGACCCAGAGCATTCCCTCCCACCTCATCCCTACCATCCAGATTCCCAGAGCATTCCCTCCTACCCTCATCCCTGCCATCCCACAGTCCCAGGAGCATTCCCTCCTACCCTCATCCCCCTAATCCCAGAGCATTCCCTCCCAGCCCTTGCACGCCGCTGTCTGCGGAGGCTGGAGACATGGACAGGGAGCCAGGGTGGGATATAAGGGTGGCAGAGCCAATCCCTCAGTGCCCTCGCTGTCCCACAGTGCTTCCCCTCCACCTTCCCTCAGTTCTCTTTCCTCCTTTAGGTATCCCGCTGCTCCATCCCAGATTCCCGAGGCTGCCTCACCCTTTCCCTGGCAGCCTGTCCTGTTCCTGCTCAGCCAGGGAAGAAGGGCCTCCTCTGTGCTCCCTCAATGGGCCCTTGTGCCTCTCACCCGGCTGCTGTTCCCGGGAAGGCCGTGCAGGAGCCAGCCTGGCCACAGGGGATGGAGTTCCAACCCCAGAGCCCCCCAAGGCTCCTCGTTGCTCCCTCTCCAGCAGGTCCTGCCCGAGCGGCCGGGCTGCTGTGCCGTGGGAGTGGGACGAGTTCCCAGGGAGCTGTGCCCCAGTGGGACTGGCTGTGCCACTCTGAGGTGGCTGAAATGCCACCAAGGGGGTGCAGAGCTTGTAGGTTCTTCTGGAGAACCATGTGATGGGCCCAGCACCATCCAAACGAGGTGTGAAGCTCCGGGGATTGGCTGGGAACAGGACCCTGAGCGTGGCATCCAGGGTACATAAAACCAGAGCAAGGTTTCAAGTCAAATGATTTAGATGTTAAAAAAAAATGCAAGCGGTGTTTGTGATTCTGTAATTACTCATGTGGTTTTAGTTATGCCTTCTGGAGTGGCTGGATTTGGGATGTCCTGGCAGGTGACAGGGAAATATCAGGGACTGCTGCAGCTCAGCTGCCTTGAAAGCCCTCTCGGGTGCCTGTTGTCTCTGCTTTATGGTAACTTGTTTTATGTGTAACTCTCCTGCTGCACTGGGTGTCTGTATAAGGGGGGCTTTTCCATCTCCTGCTGTAAGACCTGGAGTCATTTAAAGGATTTTTGGCATCCGGGATATAGCTGACATGTGCTGTCCTTCAGCCCTGACAACTACTCAGAGTCAGCTCACTTCAAACAGGAGGCTGCTGTTTGTCTGAAGAAGGCGTTTTAGAAGCAGAGTGAACGAAGCATCTCGAGTTGGAAAGCTGTTTTTATGCCAAGGGGTGGGAATGAGGGTTTGGAGATGAAGGCATCCTTCCCAGGAGGCAATTTGGAGCACAGCAGAGGTGTTTGCTGCTGTTGGGATTTTATCTGCTGAGCTCTGAGCTGTGAGTTGGGAGGTTTGGAGAGGAGGAGCTCACCCTGTCGTGAGACTGGAGGATCCAGCACTCAGGGTGAGCAGATTCCATGGTGAGAGCAGCAGCCCTGTGTGCCCTGTTGTTTGGGATCGGGAACAATGGAAAGGAAACTGTGAATTTTCATAAACTTGGTCCTGGTAGCCTTTTGGGTGGTTGGGAAATGAAGGCAGAAGCCAAAGGAACCAAGTGAAAAGCTCCTTTTTTGTAGTTTTGCCTTCATCTGAGTAGGATTAAGAAAAGAAACACTAGAAAAGTGCATCTGATTTCTTGCAGCAGTGTGGAGATCAGGGAGTTGTGGAGAGCTCTGTTGCAGCGAGCTCCAGGGACATGTCACTTCTCCTGGCAGTGGGAAGGTGAAGCTCAGGGCAAGCTTATCCTGAGACCTGTCCATGGAAAAGGGAGAAGGAACAGGAGAGGGTCAAAACAGCTTGGGCTGTGTAAGGCCCTGTCCCTCCATGGCTGAGCAGTCCTTGTAAATGGTCCAGCACTTGCTGTGGGATGTTCTTGTGTGTCCATCAACACCGAGTAGCCCCTATTTCTACTTATAAAATAAAGACAACAAAAGGCTTGGAACTATTTAGTTTAATTCCAAAACACAAAAAAGCTGAAGAATGCAATTTTTCAAATATTCTTTAAAATAGTCTCTGTGTAAAGGTGTATGCTCTAAAAGCCCTGTTGGGAGTGCAGTTTCTCCCATGAATAAAAGTTTGGGAGCTGTATGGCAGCACCATCAGGACTTTGGGTTTGTGTGTGTGACTGAATTCTGATCTCAAGAGGTTTTGATAAAGTTTCTCAAATGGCAAACCTGGAATTCCCCGTCACACAGATGGATGTTTGTGTGAATCTGGTCTCACTTTTACTCCACACAGATATTTTCTCCTTTCAGATGTTACAGGGTGACTCTAGGTTTCAAGTATGGATATTTCTAGCACCCAGTAAATGTCTTCTCCTCCTACTGCTTCATGGTGGCACCAAAGGAAATGGTTCTGAGCTGGAGCCAGGGTTGGCATTAGAGGAGGAATCTGTGTGTCCTCATCACTGCTTAAAATAGAAACAATTCATCTTCCTCTGCAACCCACAGGAAAAGGAGCTCCATTGGTTTGGGGGTGTTCGTGTGCATGAGTGAAATGATTTTGTTCTCAGAGAATTAGTGGGAGGAACTTGGAGAAAGCTCTTGAAGGAAGAGTTCCTTTGGAGGATGGTTCTTGGGCGTGCTCTGTGTTAGTGAGCCCTGACTTCTTCACCTGCAGGGAGGAGCGTTCTGTGCCCTGTGTTGTCCCCTGGCAGCTCATCCTCTTGTGTAGGTCCAGCCCAGGGAAATTATGCCTCCCATCACCCCCAGGCTTGTCCTGCTCAGATGCTTTCAGAGTCAGGAGAGGGATGAGGGTGTTTGTGGGTAGTTTTGGTCTGTTAAATGTTAGTGACATCTCTGTGGGGCTGAAAACGTGGTGGTGAAAACTGTCAGCAGGGAGTTCTTGGTACTGTTTAACTTAGTGCACACACAAAGGAGCTGGCACATACAGAGCTTCCTCAGCTGTGATTCTGTGGTAAGATTGTTCTCTTTTCCCCAACCAGGCATCTTTGCTTACCTGAACTACCATGTTCCCCGACGACGGCGGGAGATCCTGGAGACCCTCATCAAGGGGCTCCAGCGGCTGGAGTACAGGGGCTATGACTCTGCAGGTACCTCTCCCTTCAACAACACTGCCTCTTCCTTTGAGTTTTGGCTTGTAAGTGATGGGTTTTGTGGTGTAATTGTGAATGGTTTCTACTGTTGAAGAAAACTGAAACACAAACTGGACGTGCCTGTGGTCAGGTGGTCAGAGGTTTGGATTAACTTTCAATATACAGATTTCTATAAACATTCTTGATGCCTTTTTTTCCTAAGGCTTTAAAAATACTGACAAGGATGGCAAAAGGAAAACTTATTTCTGCTCTGAGAGGTTTCTTGCCTGTATGTGGAGGGAGAAAGGACACTGGAAAAAAAAAAAGGGCAGTGTTGGTTTACTTCAAATACTGTAATAACTTCTGCACTTCACTCTCTTTCTCCACGTCCCATGGTGGTGCTTAGGTGGGGACTGGATGGTGGAAATGACAAAGACTGGGAAGCCAATGCCTGCAAAATCCATATTATTAAGCAGAAGGGCAAAGTGAAGGCCCTGGATGAAGAGGTTCACAGTGAGTATCTCCCTTTCCTCCTTTACCTGCCCTCTTCCCTTGAGCTGTGTCCTCTCCCCTCATTTGGGTTTTGGATATCACCTGTTTTACCCACCACACTGTATTTCCAAGTAACCTGTGTGTGTAGAGCCAGAGGTGTGAACACTCACCCCTGTGCTGTGAAGGCACCGTATGCTGTGAGCTCCCCAGTGATCCTGTGGTGGGGTGAAGGCACAGAGAAGTCCTGATTCCTCGAGACAAATCAGTCACAAATCAGCCTGTTCAAGTAAAATAGACCTGAAATATGTTTTAAAAAGGACCTAAAAAACCCAAACAAAACCAATCCTTAAGGTGAGAGATAATTATCAAGAGCTTGAGCAGAAAGGAGAAATGCTCTAATAACTCACCAGGTGGATTTTAACTGTTCACTTGTAATGCTTGTCCCAGCTCAGTCTGTCCATCTGGGGGTGATGGGCTCTGCAGGTGGCTTTGGGAAAGCACTGGTGTGTGACACTGTCACATCATGAGAGCAGGCAGCGAGGGCTTCTGCAGCTCCTTCTACCTCTCTGTGTTCCCTTGATTGAGATGTAAAGTTCATTAAATCTGAACTGGATGCAAAGACACGGAGTTGTTGGGAGTGGGATACAGGTGGGCTGTGTGAGGGTGGGGAGGTGCTTTTCAGAGCAGTCAAGATCTCTGCTTCACACCCCAAAGCTGCTGTGCTGATGTCAGTCAAGTCTTTTTAACCCACTCTTGTGTTACCCTCAGGTGCAGAGTGTTGTGTGTCCCAGAGGGAGGTGGGTTGGTCTGCTCTGGGTCTAAACCAGGAGCCAGAAAGGCAAAATGAGGAGGGCTGTGTGGTACAGAAACAGGAGATAAAGGATTCCTGAGGAAACGTTTGTCTGCTCAATAAAGTTGCAGGATAGTTTTAAAGAGGTTGTGGGACACTTGTGGAACAAAAGGAGTATTTTTTTTCCAAAGAGATATCATTGCTAACAGTACATTTTCTAGAGACAGGGGTTAGGATGAATAACTAAGTGGTGTGTGGCCATGAGGTGGGCGGGGAACAAAGGTTGGATTCTTTCTTAAAGGTGAGGAATGCAGGGTGATTGCTTGTGTCCATCTGCATTGTCCATCCCTGGAAACACCTTGGTGTTTTGGTGGACTTGATGATCTTAAAGGTCTTTTCCAGCCTTAACAATCCTGTGATTCCGTGTCCTGTGGGATTTGCCGGTTCTGTTTCCCTACCAGCATTCCTGTCCTGTGATCCCCGGAGGCCTGGGGAGACCCCAACCTTGCCTTGGGGTAGGGACAGCCCGTTAGGACTAAAACCTTCTCCTTCTGCTGCAGAGCAACAGGACATGGACCTGGACATCGAGTTTGATGTGCACCTGGGGATCGCCCACACGCGCTGGGCCACGCACGGGGAGCCCAACCCCATCAACAGCCACCCCCAGCGCTCCGACAAGAACAACGGTGAGTCCCGAGACCCTGCAGCCCCTGGAGTCTCTGCAGGAGATTCCTGCTGCCTCCCCTGCCCTGGAGGGGTGGCTGGACCGGGCTGGGGGTTTATTCAGTGGTGCTGAGCCCAGCTGAGGGGAAGCTGCAGGACTGGACTCGGTTTTTGGCCGTGGGGTGTGTTGGCAGTGGGGGGTGATCCCAGGGAGGGGTGGGGTTGGTGCCCAGGGGTTGGGTGGGTGCATGGGCACAGAGCAGAGAGGTAAAGGCAGAAGGAAATTGGATGGTGAGAACTCTCGTGACCGTTCCTTGGAGCAGGATTTTGTATACTTTTTTCCCTATTTATTTTGGTTTTTCCCTGATCCCACTGCACAGAAGGGGTCGTTGTGCTTGGGGCTGTCACAGTGTGGGTTGTGATGGGTGTAGCTGCCCCAGGAGCAGCAGGGAGTTTAATTGCTCCCAGCAGGATGGAAGCTGCCAAGTGCCTGAGTGACTCCAGAAGCTTTGCAGGATCTTGGCAGCCCTGGTCCCACCCAGGTCACTCTTATCCTCTACCATTCCCAGCCACGCCAGCAGGGCAGAGCAGGGAATCCCAGCAGGAGGTGAATCTGTTTGTTCTGCCAAGTGCCTCTCCCACAGTGACATTCTGTGGGCTCTGGGGTCAGTTCCATGGCTGTGGGCTTTGCTGCCAGGCTGGGGCTGGGGCTGGGGCTGAACAGGGCGTTTCCTCTGTCCCCAGAGTTCATTGTCATCCACAATGGCATCATCACCAACTACAAGGACCTGCGGAAATTCCTGGTGAGTGACCTCTGGGTGTGTGTGGGACACTCCCTCCCTGCCTTCCCACTCACCTTTGCTCACAACACTTCCCACTCACCTGAGCTCACACACTTCCCACTCACCTGAGCTCACACACTTCCCACTCACCTCTGCTCACACACTTCCCACTCTCTCCCCATTGTGTTCTCACACTCACTTTCCCACTCAAAACTCCCCCACTCACATTCACACTCCCACTTGTCCCATTCCTTCACTCACTCCCCAGATCTCATTTCCACTCCTTTCACTCCCCCACTCACATTCACTCTCCTCCATTCACGTTCCCCGACTCGTATTTGCACTCACCTCCACTGAGACTCTCACAGTAACTCTCCTACTCCTGAATTCCATCCCCCCATTCCCTCCCTACCTCACCCCCACTCGTCTTCCCACTCCCATCCCTCTTCACTCCCCCACTCATATTCTCACACTCATACTGCAGTGCTCACTCCTCCAATTTACACTCCCTCCTTGATCCCTCACACCCCTGCTCCCACTCCCATTCTCCCACTCTCTCTGTTCACATTCCCTCTCTCACTCCCTCGTTATTCCACTCACTCCTTCCCCCTCCCCACTCACATCCACTCACACATCCCCCTCCTCCTCACTCCCCGCTCATGTTCTCACACTCACCCCTTCACTCACTCTCTTCCACTCTGCACTCACTCCCACTCACTGCTCTGTGCTCCCTTCCTCATATTCTTGCAGTTTGCAAGGCAGGAAAGAAGGATGAAAGGAAAATGTGAAGTGAGGAGAGAAAGAAGGAAAAAATGAAAGGCAGAAAAGTAAAAGGAAGAGGAAAAGTAGAGGAAGAATTCAAAAAAAGATGGGAGAAAAGAGGAAGAACAACTCAGTATGGAAGGATAAAAACGAGGAAAGAAGGAAAGGCAGGAAAGAAAAAGGTCGGGCAGAAGAAAAAGAAAGGCAAGAAAAGGGAAGGAAAAGGAAAGATGGGGAAGGTGGGAGCAAAGAAAAGTTATGAGGAAAGGTCAGAAAAGTGAAAGGGAGGGATAAAAAGGAAAAGCAAGAAGAAAAGTTAGGAGAAAGGAAGGAAAAGCAAATACAGGAACAAAGGGAGGAGGGAAAGGGGAGGGAAGGCAGAGGGCTGGTCACCCACACGTGCTGTCGCTGCAGGAGAGCAAAGGCTACGACTTCGAGTCGGAGACGGACACGGAGAGCATCGCCAAGCTGGTCAAGTACATGTACGACAACCGCGACAGCGACGACATCAGCTTCACCACCCTGGTGGAGAGGGTCATCCAGCAGCTGGTAATGCTGCCAAGGCAGGATCCAGCACAGATACACACTGCCCAAAATCAGCAGCTGCCCTCCAGCACTGCCCAGGGCAGCCTGCCCGTGCCACCGCTGCAGGATGCTCGGGGGCACATTTCTGTCTCTCCTGCCTCTGGCAGTTCATCTCAGACATGCCTTTGGGTTTCTTTAATATTAGTCAGTACTCATCTGGAAAATGTCTCCATTTTGGGGCACAGCAGCCCTCGGAGGCTTCCAGTCCCTGAGGTGTGGGGGGGCTGAGTGTGGGAGATGGGAGCAGGCCTGGGAGAGATGGTGTGAAGGTGAGTCTGTGCTTCCAGTCCTTCCTGGAATCTCCATCTGGGAGAGCTGCTGACCCCTTGTGGGAACTCCACCGCAGAGCCTCTGGTTCCACGTGTCAGTCCGTGCCCAGCCATGTGCAGGAACAGAATCCATCACAATTTACCTCTCATCCCAGAGCACCTCCTTCAGGAGAGTTTTTCAGTGATTTCCCTGCCAGGAGCAGCAACAGGCCAAGAGTGTGTGTTGCTGGCAGGTTTGGCTCACCTGTACGTTCTGTACCACCTCACCTGGGCAAACACCCCAAGGTTTTGGTGCTTCCTTTGCCTTTGTAGGTCCCCTCACTGTGCTCTGAGCTGATGCAGGAGCATGGGGTGGGTAACCAAGGCTGTCTGGCTGCAGTGTCTCTCTGGGGTTCAGAACACTCATTCCATGGTTGAGGATGCACTGCCCGGGCTCAGGGGAGGGACATCCTTCCAGGGTGAGGGGGCTGCAGCTACGGGTGGTTCTGGAGACATCTGTGAAACCACCTGTTTGGTGTCTCTTCCTTGTTCCCAGAAACACGGGAGCAGCTTCTGTACTGGGAATACTGAAATGGTGCCCAGGCCTCACGTGAAAGGATAAACAGTTTGTGTTTCTCTTGTTCCAGGAAGGTGCTTTTGCCCTTGTGTTCAAGAGTGTTCACTATCCTGGGCAGGCCGTTGGTACCAGGTAAATGTGGTAGGGGTTGTTTTTATCACACTGTATGTGCTGGGCTGAGAGTGGCTGTTGTTTTTAATTTCCTTTCTCCTATTTTCCATCTACCATAACGGAAAATTCCCAGAGATATTTGGAAAATGTCTTGGTGACTAGCTGTATGACACCTGGTCTGGTTGTGATAAAAAAGCTTTGGGGTTTTTTTTGTATACTATGGCTGTGATTTGAAAGAAGATAGTTTTATCTTTTGCTTGGTGTTTGCCATTGTGGCAGCACTTGGGTGGGTCCTCCATTTGACCTGGAAGCTGAGCCAGCCCCATGTTCAGGTTTTCTGCCTGACTTTTGCACATCAACATCAGCTGGGTTGGTTTAGCCACACATGCGCCTACACAGGTGTTGAGTTTTGGTGCCAGTGCCTGTTTGTGGGTACGTGCAGTGAGGAACAGTTCCCAGTTCAGGTGTCTGTGGGATTGCAGTGACCCTGGCAGAGTTTTCTCTGACCTTCAGACAGGTTCCTCACATCCTTGTGTTGTGTTCATTCCGAGATCCTCTCTCTCTGTTGTGACCTCTCCTGTTTGCAGTGTCTCTGGGAGGCTCTGGGGGCTCAGCTGCCGTGCTGGGGTGGGCTGAGGGTGGGCTGTGTCTGAGGCTGTCCTGCTGTTCCTGCAGGCGAGGCAGCCCCCTGCTCACGGCGTGCGCAGCGAGCACAAGCTCTCCACCGACCACATCCCCATCCTGTACCGCACCGGTGAGTGGGACCCCTGCCCCTCTCCTGGCCACAGGCACAGATCCTGCAGAAACCTGTGTGCCTTGGGATGCAGATTGTACTTTTAAACTGTTGTCTGTAAATCGTAAATTAAACCGTTATCAGAGATTTTTTTAAAGTAGGTTTTTAACACATGCTCTGTCACCACATCCCTCGTGTCAGTCTCCGATTTTATAATCAAAGCTTTAATGTCCAGTGGTTGCAAGGAAAATACATCTTAATAGAATAAAATGGAATCATAGGATCACAGAATGGTTTGGGTTGGAAGGGACCTTA
Organism: Chiroxiphia lanceolata; assembly: GCF_009829145.1. Classification (NCBI taxonomy): domain Eukaryota; kingdom Metazoa; phylum Chordata; class Aves; order Passeriformes; family Pipridae; genus Chiroxiphia; species Chiroxiphia lanceolata. The sequence goes on from NC_045664.1 coordinate 608,029, forward strand.
AGGCACATCTCATTCTACCCCTGCCATGGGCAAGGACACCTTCCACTAGCCCAGGTTGCTCCAAGCCCCATCCAACCTGGCCTTGGGCACTTCCAGGAGTGCTAGAATAGTTCAGTACAGTACAGGTTAACAGTATAGTTAAACACAGATACTCAGATATATATTCTGTGTGTGGCATATTGGCATTCCTAGACCTGGCTGTTTTCAAGAACAAAATGACAGAGCTTTATAGGCTGGAGGCTTGGCACGATCCCAAACCTTTCCCTCACCCCCCAACAGCACTTTTAAGCATCAGAATTGTCACACACCCTTTGTGTGACAATCTGTATTTAACGTACATTTATGTTGTCTGTCTGTCTTTGTCTCACACAAGGGTTTTGCCACCACAGACACACAGTTACACCCTTGAAAGGGAAAAGGGACTGAGAATTACCCTGTAATTTGCTGTTGTCGGAAGGGTCTGAACCTGTTCAGTCCCTGGGCCCTGGACTCGTGTTCTGAGCAGTGCAGGGATCCAAAGGAGTTGATCCAGAGCAATTGCTGTCCTGTCTTGCTGCTTCCTAACGGTGTAGCTGCTCCCTTGCTGCAAGAACCAGTGCCAGCAGCTTTGCCTCTTGGTTGTGTTGGATAATTAGCAGTAATGCTTTATGTGTGTATGTAACACTATGTTTATTTACTGAGAGTCTGAAGTTTGGTTTGTTTTTTTTTCCCAATTGCACTTCCAGCTGTACAATCTATGGATCATTCTTTTGATGGAATATCCATAAAAATGGAGGAAGGTGCCTACCAGAAAAAAGCTAATACTGGAAATTTCAGACAAATCCTCCAGTTCCTTAGGAAAGGAATCACAGATGACACAAAGATGCATTGTCACTTTAATATGTGGTTATTGCTTTCTGTGTAGGGTAGTGAAACAAGTGGGATAACCAGAATTCCTTCTTGATCAGAAACACCATGAGCAATACACAGGAAAATCCACCCACCATCCCATTTCAAATATTGGGACATAATGCTCAGCATATGTGCAAAACTGATGACAGTGCACGTTCCCTGCAGCTCTGACTACAGGAGGAAACAATAAATTACCTTAGAAAATAAAGACCACTAAACTAGGAGGCTGCTAATAATCCTAATGCAGGCATTGTCCAAAATTCCTTCTGGAATTCTGCTTGTCAGAGCTACATCTTCCCCTGACTGTGTGTGAGGCTGAACTGAAGCCTCTGGTCGAAGCATTAAAGTTGGCCTGAGGCTGGAACTTCTTTCCCTCTGCTCATTTATCAAGGTGAGCCATTTTTAATTCACATTAAGTACTTAACTTGTTTTAAAGGGCAACCCTTCACATGTGATTGAGGCAGTGAGTTCACATCTGAAGCAAGGGAGCCCATTTCTGTGAGAGAAAAAAATCTGATTCTCAGTGGCCTCAGGCACTGGCAGCTCAGTGGGTGGGATCTCAGAAACCCCTCTTGCTGGAGGAGGAACAAACCTGGATTTGTGGAAAGGTGCACCGTATTCTCTGCCAAGAGCTGGTTTACCTGGCTACAAACATCAGGTGAGATTTTGTTTCTTTTTAGCAAACACAGCTCTCAAGTGAGTGTGAAGTGTTGAGAGTAAAATTCTGAAGTCAGATTAACTTTAATTCCCAGGGACTTCAGGAACCAAAGTACCTCAGCTCTCAGGGAGGCTGAAAAACTGACTCCCCTGCCCATTCTTACTGTACCTGTGTTTATTCTCCATGGTGTCTCCACTTTTGATTCAGAAGGGAAAAGAGTGAAGGAATAAAGGATTATCTCTGTGTTGCTTCTAAATTCTAGTAAACGAGGGGTTGGTGCTGGAGAGCAACAATCCAGATTCTCTGTAGATAAATGGACAATCTGTGGACAATCCATAGATAACATAATAACCACAATTGGCTGATAATGCTCACTGCAACTTCCCAACCCCTCCTTGGAAATCACACGCATACTGCACGTGTGTGTGCACAGTAAAAACATGTTCCAGTTCCAGCTCAGTGTAGAATCTGGAATAAAGGAAAGCAATGCAACATAATAAAGTCAGTGCAGGAAGTGTTGTATTTGGAGAAACCAAATTTGCATGTTTTGATCAGGTCTGGGTGCTTCTCTTGGGGAATGGCCACTAACAAACAGCTCTGCTCTGTCCTGTCTCAACACCAAATCAGCCTGTCTTGTCTCAACTCAACAACCAAGATGTTGTTCTCCTCATTTACTGACTTAATAACTCAAGTGGAGGGCTCTAAATCCTTTCTTCCTGAGTACCAACATGAAAGCAGTATTTTTTCTTTACGTTTTCATTTGCAGAAGTACAAATCTAAACACCGTGAGCTGTACTTACATCGCTGAATCAGATCAGTGTCCAGTAGGTGAAACAACATCAGGATTGTGGAATAAATATAGAATAGAGTAACTTCAGTGCTGTTGTTCTTCAGCAATAGCCATATTTTGGTAGATAAGCTGGTTAATCCTCCCCCACCCTTCCCATACCCTGCACAGTGACTGGCAAATGATGTTGCTGGAGGCCAGTGCTGAGCAGTAGGTGTTGGGTCTCATCTGCATTCCTGATGAGCTTCACCACTGAGAGGTATTTTTGAGGAGGAAGATTAGAGAGTATTGGGAATTAGCAGAGTATTCCAGAAAGGATCCCTGGTGGATTTCTCTAAGGCTGAGCACAAGTTTTTCCAAAGCTGCCTCTCAGTCCTGTCCCCTCCAGCACACCTGGATCCCTCCTGGCAACAGCCCAGGGCCCGCAGCAGGTCTGATTTTTGGATCAGAGTGAGGTGGGTGTATTTGATAGCACAGGAACAACGCTGAGCACTTAATCCTGGATTTCCTGAGCTGTGTCTGACCATGAGCTCAGCCAGACAACTGGGCTTGGGTTACATCTGCTGTGCTCAGTGGAGCACTGTGGTTGCACAGGTGGCAGCTCTGAAAGAATTTCCCCAGTGCTGAGAATATTTGACAAAAAAAGAGCAATCCTGCTCCATTTCTGAGAGCCTCAGGAGAGTCAGTGAGGCAGGAGCAGGGGAGAAACTCAAAATCACACCCAGGGCAGGTTCGAGTGGGTGAATGTGGCTGCTCACGAAGCAGCTTGATTCTCTGCTGGTGGAGCCACACAGAACTTCCATTTGTTTTTACTTACATTTTCCTCTACACTTAAAACCCTGCACTAACACTACACTTGCAGATTGAATGGGAAAGGACATAAACCCCTTGCAAGCAAACTGAGAACGAGCACAACACCACCGAGTGCTGCTGTGCTGCCCTGTCCTGTCACTGCTCCACTCACTGTGACCACCCATGGGATCAAAATAGTGCTTCATGTTGGTACCGAGCCTTGGGGCCTCTGTGGGTCTGACCTGTGCCCAGGTGTCCATGTGGGCAGCTTCTGATCCTCGTGTCTTCCAGGGAAGGACAAGAAGGGAAGTTGCAGCCTGTCCCGTGTTGACAGCACCACCTGCTTCCCCGTGGAGGAGAAAGCTGTGGAGTTACTTTGCTTCTGATGCTAGGTAAGGTTCTTCAACCTCTTTTAGTGTATATAAAAATATGCTGTTTAAAGGTGAGGCCTTGAACAAGAGATGGGGAGGTTGTGGTTTCTTTGTGAATAAAGGAAATGATGTGTATGTGGCCATTGCTTTACAAATATTAACAGAATCAGAGTTTCTGGTCAAGGAATGAATGCTCTCCTTGGAATAGTGGTGTTACCCTTCTTCAGGCACATCTGTTGATAAGATTTCCTAGTGATAGGAAACCTGAGAGAGTACTGACCTAAATTAACAGGACAGATGCTAATTACCAGGAGAATTGTGTTGATTGTCTTCACACATGCAATTCCTTCATCATCAAAGGTGTCTTACTGTAATCCCAGAGGGAGGAGAGACTAACTTGGCTGCAGCCTTAGCAGACCTTTTGGGATTCTCTGTATTAGGGAAATGAATGCTTGCTCCAGGAATGTAAAAATCCTGCAGTGGTTGACTTCTGCAGCTTTTCATCAGGGTATTTTGGAGAGTCTTAGGACCCTGATGTGTTCTGGTTTTAAAGCTTTTCAGTGACTTGCTCAAGGTCAGGACAAAAGCTACTAAAATAGGAAGCTGCTGTACCTGAGCTCAGCTGAGAGAAAGCACAGACTAAAACCTGGCCACAGATGATAAACCCCTCTGGTAATGCCAGTATTGACCCTCCCCAGGTAAGCTGCAGGCAGGGGAGGTGTTTGATAGTATCTAATTCTTGGGGTGCTTCTGAGCAGATCTCAGTGGGCTGTACCAGGGGGCCAAGCTGTCCCCAGTTCTGCAGATGGGGAAGATAAGCCACAGTGGCTTATCCCTGGAAAAACCAAGGAGGGAACCTGCTCCTCTGGCTGAGCAGCCTGTGTGCCAAGGCAAAGCACTGTCCTGGCTTCACTGCCCAGCTCCTGGTGGTCACATCCCAGTGCTGCACACGCTGCTGTGTCTGAGGAGTGCAGAGTTTCTCCTTAAAGCAGGCACTAAAATTAATAATGAGCTGGGTGGAAAAAATCCAGTTCCACTGGCAGGGTGGGAATGCACTTTATGGGACTCGTCTGATTTTAAGAGAAATTCCTTTGAAATGAGCAACTTTCTCGGATCAGAAGCTGTGTGTTGGGCTGGGGAGGGGCTGCAGCTGTGGGAGTCTCACGTGAGTGCTGTGTGTCCCCAGTGCTGTCATCGAGCACACCAACAGGGTGATCTTCCTGGAGGACGACGACGTGGCGGCCGTGGTGGACGGGCGTCTGTCCATCCACCGCATCAAGCGCACGGCCGGAGACCACCCGGGACGGGCCGTGCAGACCCTGCAGATGGAGCTGCAGCAGATCATGAAGGGTGAGAGCTCCGGGGGTCACCTGTGCGGATGCACAGACCCGCCCTGCAAACACGGATAAATGAGGCTGGAAGAGACCTCTGGAGGTCACCTGGGCCAGTCCCTGAGCCAGGACCAAGCAGACCGGGGTGTTCAGGCAAACCAGAGTTGTTCAGTCGAGGCTGGAGCATCTCCAAGGACAGAAGCATTTGGACAATGCTCTCAGGCACATGGTGTGACTCTTGGGGAGGGCTCTGCGCAGGGCCAGGAGTTGGACTCAATAATCCTTGTGGGTCCCTTCCAACTCTGCATATTCTGTGATTCTGTGAAATCCCACAGCCTGAGCACCTGCCCCTGTGCTTTGTTACCCTCATGGGGAGAAAAGTCCTTACATCTGCTGGGACTTTCCCTCTTGCTGTTAACACAGTAATGGGGACAGTTGCGGGGCTGAGAATTTTATCTCCTGCTCAGAGCCAGCCGTTTTTTCCAAGATTGATCCTTAGCAGACTTGCCATTCCGGATCTGCCCCTTCACTTACACCTTCTAGGAATTTGAATCGAGCTCTCGTGATGAGCTGATGCTTTGGCAGAAAAAGGAGTATCAGTTTAATAATCTCTGACTGGTAACTGGCCTGTTAGTGACTCTGCTCCAGGCTTCTCCCTATAAACACAGGAAAAATTTCAATTACCAGGAGGTAATTTAAAATTGAAGTTACCAGGAGGTAAAGTGTTCTAATCTGTTTTCTTTCTTTTTCTTCATAGGCAACTTCAGCTCATTTATGCAGAAGGAAATATTTGAACAGCCAGAATCCGTCGTTAATACGATGAGAGGAAGGGTCAACTTTGATGACTACACCGGTAATTGAGATTGAGCCTCCTTCCTTTCTGACAGCTCAGTGTCCAGCAGTTCCTCACAGCAGTTACAGGGGAGGCAGCAGGGGATGACGTGGGGGATGAGAACCTTGCTGGTGTCAGATGGTGTGTGTGCCCCAGGGTGCCTCCAGAATTCCACCTGCTGGTGGCAAGATCTTTGTGTGATATTTGTTTGCTGAGTGGTTGATGGAGGTGGTAACACATCGTGGTAGCACCAGCGATCTTGGCTACCCGGCCCCCCTAATTTCCGTCTTTGAATCTTCTTACAGTGAACCTGGGTGGGCTGAAGGATCACATCAAGGAGATCCAGAGGTGTCGGCGTCTGATCCTCATCGCGTGTGGCACAAGTTACCACGCGGGCGTGGCGGTGAGCGAGGGCTGAGCCGGGAGGGGGCTCAGCTGGGCTTCAGCAGCAGGCACAGAGTCACAGCCAGGAATGGCTTGGGCTGGGAGGGGCCTTAAAGCCCATCCAGTCCCAGGGACACCTTCCACTAGCCCAGGTTGCTCCAAGCCCCGTCCAACCTGGCCTTGGACACTTCCAGGGATGGGGCAGCCACAGCTTCTCTGGGCAACCTGTGCCAGGGCCTCCCCACCCTCACAGGGAAGAATTCCTTTCTGACATCTGATCTTAGTCTACCCTCTTTCAGTTTGAAGCCATCACCCCTTGTCCTGTCCCTCCATCCCTTGTCCCAAGTCCCTCTCCAGCTCTCCTGGAGCCCGTTCAGGCACTGGAAGGTGCTCTCAGGTCTCCCTGGAGAGTGCATGGTGTGTACCAGGCAGGTTAAGGACTGATTTCAGGTTCAGATGGAGCCAGTGCACTCAGGTGAATGAAGACCCTCGTGAAAGCTGCAAACACCAGACTTGCAGTTACAGCAACAGCAGGAGGAAAAAAAAGCTGAAGAACCTGAATACTTATGGAAATGTTGCCTCTGACTTTCGTGGTTATGGAAGGCTTTAAAAACCAAAACCTACTCTATTGTAAAAGACAGCTGGCAGGGGAAGGACAGTGCAAGAGCAGAATGCAAATGGTGCAGCAAGGCAGGGGCTGCCATGAGCCAGGAAGGATTTCCTGCTGTGATGGGATGGGCCTGCAGACATCCCTGTGCTTGCCCAGTGCAGCAGTTCCTCTCTGTGTCTCAGAGCAGCACTGGCTGTGCCTGCAGCCACAGTGGGGTTCTGTCCTCAGGGTCTGACCCCCCATGGGTTACAGGGGAGGGGTCACTGGAGCCTTTCTGAGGGGTAGCTTAGCAGCCTGAAATGTTGCAGTTAAAAGTGCTCACAGCTTTCCAGAGGAATCCTTTCCTCTTCTCAGCAGTGCTGCAGAGCACAGCGATGGGAACTGACTGACAGGGGCCACAAGAGAACACGTTTGTCCCTCCTGATCAGCCCTGTAAGATAATTCAAACATGGACTAGCCAACAGCCTCTGGCCTGGCCTGGATATAGGTCCTGGTTTCTGAGTTCAAGGTACCATCTGACAGAAGGACACCCTGCATTATATAATACATACTGAGGATTATATAATAAGTGAGACTGACTTGAGAACAGTCTCCCTGTGAGGGAGGAGTTTGTGCTGCCAAGGCAAGGGCACGTTACTGGGGGCAGTTGGTGACTTGAGTGTGGGCCTACTGAGTAACCAAAACATAACCCAGCACTGATGCTTACCTGGGATTTGGAGAGTAATATTTTCCAGTGTGTGGCAACTAGAAGGCTTCTTTGTGCTGCAAACACTTGGTTTTATAAACATGATGTCATACCTGCCATCTCCTCGTCCCAGACCCGGCAGGTGCTGGAAGAACTGACTGAACTGCCTGTGATGGTGGAACTGGCCAGTGATTTCCTGGACAGAAACACCCCCGTGTTCCGAGATGACGTCTGCTTCTTCCTCAGCCAGTCAGGTACAGCTCCCTGCACTCCTCCTGCCTGCACACAGCAGGGAGGGAGGGCAGGGGCAGCAGGGCCAGACCCTGGTGCTTGTCTGTGCTTTGCTGTGGGACCTGTGAGGGGAGGACTGGGCACACAGAGCCTGGAGATGGGGAGACCCAGAGTGGTTCTACTCCCGTCCATCTGCAGGGTTTGGGTGGCTGGGCTTTACATATGGTAACAGTGGTTTTGTTTCCTTTCTCTGTGAGGAATTATTGCATCAATCAACAGACTAAAGCGTGCTGCTGAGCTCTGGGGATAGGCAGCTCTTTGGAATAGTTGTAGTTCTCTAGTTAAAGCACTGCCATATGGTGGATTGGAACCACTGAAGAAATGAAACTATTAGACACAAGTATCAAAAAATACAACCACCTTGGAATGGAGTAGGAGATAAAAGGCACACTGAAGCATAAAAAAAAGTATATGATGTGTATCATATTCATATTTTCAAAGACAACTGCAATACAAAAATACCTTGTTTTTCCCTCTTAGTTGCATTTACCATTTCAGATTTTTATGACTGATCTTCAGCTGTGGCACTAAAACTGGTCATTGCTTTATCCCCGCAGGTTAAAATACTCTTTTGGTAGCAATTTTGTGTTCTCAGTAACAAGTGTTTCAAACTATCCTCTTTGGGGGGCTCATGGTCAAGTTCTCCCTGGGGAGAACTGTCCCAGTCGAACAGGGAACACTCCTTAGGGCACAGGAGGGGCTCCATCTTTCCCCCGAAGTGTTGGATATGGCAACCTAACAAAGATTTCCCTGGAACCTGAGCTCGCTCACCAGGCAGTACAAACCCAAAGTGAATACTGAGCTCAAAGAACTCTTTTCCCCCACCCACAAATCTGGTTCTGGCTGTAGATTCCCACCCTGCAGGACTTGCTGTAAGTGGAGCAGTGAGCAGGGCAGGTTTGGGCACCGAGGGACGAGGGCACTAAACTAACCTTGGAGTTTCTGTTCTCTGTTGTCACCTTGCATGTGCAGCACTCAGGGGTGTGTCCTTTTAGGACTAAAGCAAACTGGTGACACAAGCAGGGACACACAGCACCTTCTATTCTTATGCCATCTCTGAGATCAGCTCACGAGCAGCTCCAGGCATCCCTAATACGTTTTTCCCTCATCCCTCCCTGCCCCAGGTAAATTTTTATTAACCAGAAAAAGGAAGAAAGTTGGGTTTGTTGAAGAAAATACCCTTTTTGTCCCCTTTTATCGTGAACCACATCAGAACACTGAGTTTTCCTTGCCCCAAGTCCCGTTGTTAGGTTTTGTGTTTGGTAGCTCTGCCTGTGCTGTGTTCAGGGCTCAGGCAGTGTGCTGGGGCTGGGGGAGCTGCTGCAGCAGGCACAGAGCTCCCAGAACGGGGGAAATGGCAGCAGGACCCAGCCCCTCCCTCCCTGTGTGCAGGTGAGACAGCAGATACCCTGATGTGCCTGCGGTACTGCAAGGAGAGGGGAGCCCTGACCGTGGGCATCACCAACACAGTGGGCAGCTCCATCTCCCGCGAGACCGACTGCGGGGTGCACATCAACGCGGGCCCCGAGATCGGTGTGGCCAGCACCAAGGTGAGCCCAGCCCCAGGGGGAACCCAGCACCAGGGTGAGCCCAGCATCAGGGTGAGCCCAGCATCAGGGTGAGCCCAGCCCCAGGGTGAGCCCAGCCCCAGGGTGAGCCCAGCCCCAGGGTGAGCCCAGCACCAAGGTGTGCCCAGTCCCAGGGTGAGCCCAGCACCAGGGTGAGCCCAGCACCAGGGTGAGCCCAGCACCAGACCACAGACCCCTCCAGCTGTTGGTGTCACTGTCACTGCAGCTCCCCCTGAAGGGCTTGGCTCTGATGTGGCTCCCCCGTTTAATACTTTCAGTCCCTTCTTTCCTGTTGCTCTCAGTTGTTGTGCAGTCCCAGACCACGTGCCCAGCAACACTCTTCATTTTCTTTTTCTTGTAGCTTGCAAAGGGTTTTTTTAATCTCTTTTTTAAATGAAATGTTATAAGGAAATTATATTAAACATTGAAAACAAGTGGCTCTCAGAGAGGATGATTTCTAAAAGACAAGAATTCTCTCTTTGCCATCATTTGTCTTGAGGTGCACACTCAGTTTAAACTTAAGTCTAAAGATTGATAGACAAGGCAATGGAAAGCTTGACTGCTCTTAAGTCCCTGACAGGCACTGCTTTACCAAAGAAACTCTGATATTAAGACTATACTTTTGCCAAGTGGTGGAATGGTTTTTCACGGAAAACCAGTGTCCACCTAACAGGATTACTCACGTGTGCTACAGTACAAAATAACTTGCTTTGCTGCATTTCATTTTGATGAAGTGCTTCTGCATGGTGAAATCTGCTTTGGTTTAGTTATATTTAGAGGCGAGATGATGTCAATCTGTTACATAAATTCAGCCAAAAACCACATTCGAGTTTAACAGTTCATTGGGGAATTTGATCATGGAAAATTCACGAGTCTCTTACAAGAAACTCTTGAACGGGTTGTTTGTCCCTGTTGTTCTTGCATGGCCAACAGTACAGTCTGGAGATAAATGGCATTTTTTCTCTGCTCTTGTGGGGGGTTATCAAAGTTGTGCATATTTGAAATAGGAACTTGCAAAGGTTCTGCCCTCAGGTTGTCCAGAACTTCACTTTGAGAATATTCTAAACAACCCAAGCATGTCAGTGTGGCTGCTTGGTGCTGTGGGCTTCTGTGACCTCCAGCTGCACCAAAGCAGAGCAGCTCCCATTCCATAGCAGGCTCTAGTCAGCATAACTGAAGCTTTCCTGGATTCCTCCAGAGCTATTTAAATCTGCAGTAGAGCAACATGGAAGTTTGTTTGATCATTGCTTAGAAAGGGATAGAAATACTACAAACCTCAATCTTATTTCTAAGAGACTTCAGTCCCAAGCTGACCCCACAGCCCATTTCATAACAGTTATGTTGCAGGGACTTCAGAGGGCAAACTGTGCAGCAGCTGTTGGAGAGTGTCCCTCATGTGTTTCTGGGAATAGAATTGCCCCAGTGTGAGCATTTCACTGCCTGTGCAGGGGGTTCTTCCTCAGGGTCAGTGGCACCAGTCACCAGGGCCCAGTGGGCACAGATGGAGCCTCACCCAGGGAAGAGTTCAGGGTCTGTTCTTAGAGAGGAGAGGTGGGAAATCACTTACCTGGCCTGAGGTCCAGAGGAATTTCAGCTGGTTGTCATGGGCTTCCATGTCCCTCTCCAGTCAGTGGCTCTGCCCATCTCGTGTTTGCAGCATTTACCTACAGTGAAGAAAGACACAGGTGTGGTCACAAACCAGAGTTTAGGAGTTGTCAGAGAATCTCAGGATGTAAAACCTTGACTGTGGTGTCTGACTGTCTTGGAGCATGAGGAGATCATTGTGTGCCTCCCCCTGGAGATCTGCTCAAATGAGATTTGCCCTGTGAGCTTCGTGTTCATCTTTGCTACTGAACTGGAACAAAAGCTGCCACTTGGTGCTGCGTTAAGAATAAAGCCAAGAGCTGGCCTGAGGGTTTTACCTGGTAGGTGACAACTACCTGGTTGGTGCCACAATGACACGTTTCCTCTCTCCCCCCAGGCCTACACCAGCCAGTTTGTGTCCCTGGTGATGTTTGCCCTGATGATGTGTGATGACAGGATTTCCATGCAGGAGCGGCGCAAGGAGATCATGCGTGGGCTGAAGGGGCTGCCAGGTAGGACACGTTGGCTGTGCTCTCCAGGGGATCCCCAGTGCCCAATTAAACAGTCCCTGGGGGTTCAGACAAAGGGGAACTGCTGCAGTCTTTGGGAACACCCGGGTCTGAGCAGACCTGGACCAGCCACCCTGGTCTGTGAGTGCAGAGGGGCTGTTCCAGTGACCTGGCAGCCATGTTCTCTCTGAGGGCTCAGACCACTAAACTAGACCAGTAAAACAGGCTGTTTGCAGGTCCCTACTGTCTGTGCCTGTGAAGGATGAGCAGTGTGTGTAGTTTGAGACACAGGCTATGAGCACACACAATTTGGATTCTCCTCCTTCCTTTTAGACTTAATTAAAGAAGTGCTGAGCATGGATGATGAGATCCAGAAGTTGGCCACAGAGCTGTACCATCAGAAGTCAGTCCTCATCATGGGACGTGGCTACCACTATGCCACATGTCTGGAGGGAGCTCTGGTAAGAGATTTCCTTATTTAAAGCTGGTTCAAACACATTTATCTGTGGCCTTTAGATCTCTGTGCAGGGAGCAAGAAGGGCCTACAGGGGTTGTGAGTGCAGCTGGCAGCTCTGGTGTGTGGCCAACCTGCTGGGTCAGGTGGGGGGCACTGGCACAGGCTGCCCAGGGAAGCTGTGGCTGCCCCATCCCTGGAAGTGTCCAAGGCCAGGTTGGAGCAGCCTGGGCTAGTGGAAGGTGTCCCTGCCTATGGCAGGGGATGGCACTGGATGAGCTTTAAGGTCCCTTCCAACCCAAACCATTCCGTGTTTCTGTGATTATAAATAGCTAAAAGTCACCCTAACAATGCTGAGGCTGCTCCTCAAGAATTCCCATGTCACAGGCTACACTGGGCTGAAAGGGTGTGTTTGCCCTATTCACACTGGGAGTGCTTTATTGTGACACACTGGGCACCCTAATAAATCCAGGTCTTTGATGTGTTGGGATGAGCTTTCCAGAAACACTCACCATCCAAAGCTGTGTGTACTTTCCAAGCCCATAAATTGCAGTTTTTACATTTGAGGAGACTCCTGTTGGTTTAAGTGCAGTCCCCCAGTGACCTGCAGGCATATCCCAGCCTTTGCCTGCCCAGTCAGACTGTGATGGGGGATATGTTGGCTGATGGCAAGTCACAAGGGCTGTGGTGGGTTTGGTGTTAGGACTGTGAGTGTTAGTGGCAGCCCAGCCCAGGGGCACTGCTCAGATCTGGGTTTTCAGGCTGACTCGTTTGCCTGTTGGATCTGGGGAGAGCCAGAAAGCTTTAAAAACTTACAAAGTGGAGGAATCCACAGAGGTGGTTAAAAAACAATAATCACAAGTTTGCTCCAATTTTATGAATTTTTTTTTCCTCACCTAGAAAATTAAAGAAATCACCTACATGCACTCGGAGGGGATCCTGGCAGGGGAGCTGAAGCACGGCCCCCTGGCACTCGTGGACAAGCTCATGCCTGTCATCATGATCATCATGAGAGACCACACCTATGCCAAGTGCCAGAACGCCCTCCAGCAGGTCATTGCACGGCAGGTGAGGACCTGGAGTGTCTGCAGGGCCTCAGAAATGCTGCTTTTAATAGAGAAGCAGTTCCCAGGTTGTTCACGTCAGTGTCACTGCCCAAAATGGGAACCCAGTAAATATTGTGAGCGTTTCAAGAGCAGTTCTTGCAGCAGCCTGGTGTGCTCTAGTTAACCCTTAAATACCCTCCAGGGCTGCCCAGGGGATGTGAAGCTGTTGGGTTCCAAATTAAGTGATAAGTTTTTGCTGCTGATGCTCTGAACAGAATGAGAAAAGGACTTTCCAAACCTGCTTTTCCTCAGCATTTCCCTCTGTCTCAGGGGCGACCTGTGGTGATTTGTGACAAGGAGGACATCGAGACCATTAAGAACAACAAGAGAACCATCAAGGTTCCCCACTCAGTGGACTGTCTGCAGGGGATCCTGAGTGTCATCCCCCTCCAGCTGCTGGCCTTCCACCTCGCCGTGCTCCGGGGATACGACGTGAGTACAGCGCTGCTTCCTTCTGCTCTCCTGTGTGCTCTGCAGGGCTGGCACAGTGCCTGGGTGAGGCTGGCAGGCTCTGTGGGTTGTCTGTGTAATGCTTGAGCTGCTGGAACGACCAGGGTGAAGGGCAGCCCTGGCCAGTGCAGACCTGGGGGGAGCCCAGGACACGTGGCTGAGTCTGGTGCAGTGGAGTGTCTGTGCTGGGAGGAGCTCACAGGGTCTGCAGGGCTGCTAGGAGGCTCAAAGGAAGGTAACAGTCCTCAGAAGGGTGTTTGCAAGCAGTCTGTTGGTGTTAGGTACTTGGTCTTAACACAGACACTGGCCTCGACCTGTTATCGGTGACCTCTTATCATCTGAGCACTGCAACAACCTGGACTAGAGGGATTTGCTCCTGGTTTTTGACAGAGGAGTTGTAACAATCAAGGTGATGGACTTTTTCTGCACTGATTGTGCTAAATTGATATGAGAATATGTTCAGTTGTTTTCAATTTAAAGCAGAACAAACGTTCCACACGTTACAAAGTTCTACACAAAAAACAAAGTGTGTAAATACTCACAAGCGTGTTCTTTCTCCTCCCTCTGCAGGTTGATTTTCCAAGAAATCTGGCCAAGTCCGTAACTGTAGAGTGAAAGATCATGAATCATAGGGGCAAAGGGGAATTAAATGAAAGACTTTTTTTGGTACCAAAATAACTTGATTTTAAAGCCCCCTAGGTAAATCTTATTTTGGTAAATCATTGTTTGTGTATAAGATCACCATAATTCCATTACATTAGTGATTGTCCAGTTGATTCCACATGCTATGTCAATAGCTTTGGGTTTTTTTTGAACAATAGACTTCCATGAAAGATGTTAAATGGTTTTCTTAAAGATTACTGAGTCTAGTAGGTAAGAGGCCCTCCACTTTACTTTGAGCTGATGTCATTGTCTCTGCCCCAGTGTGGCTCATTCCAGTCGTTGATGAGAAAGCATTGAATGAATTAATCTCCTGTCATGCTCTCAGGCAGTGAAGCAGGACCCCAGAACATACAACTGGAACAAGAGCTGGTGCTGGTCATGCTTGTGCAGATATTTTACCAGGGAACCAAACTGTAAACAAGCCTTTGGGGTGAATTTCTGCCTCATGTACAGAAGGGAATCCAACTGCCCTGCCA